>NC_090934.1:499968995-500276936 GCF_040938575.1 Ambystoma mexicanum
ACGATTTTCGGCACAGCGTTTGGTTTTGCGGAGTACTCTTAACTGTGGTGTGAACCAAGAGTTAAGATGTGCCCGTGGTTTGGCCTTCCTCAGTTTGATAGGGGCAATAACATCTATAGCTGTGAGCATGCTGCGGTTATAGATGTCAGCTAAAGTAGTAGGGTCATTGCTAGAGTCGGTGGCAGCTTTAAGCGAAGGGAGTAGTAGGGGGAGAGGTTTCTCCATAGTTCTGTCCTTTTTGTTTCTGGTCGGGAGAGCAGGCGTTATCAAGGTTGGGATGCGGGGGGAAGCTTCAATATTAAAGGTGATAATGTGGTGGTCTGACCATAGGCAAGGGGTATTGGCAAGGACATTGACATTGCAGTTAGAGCTGGCTAGCCAGTCAAGGGTCCTGCCTTTAGAGTGTTTGGGCTCTTGGATATGCAAGGTAAAGCCAGAGTTAGAGAGGGCATTTTCCAGGTCTAGTGCCATAAGATCTTTGGGGTCGCCAAGTCCTAGGTTGAGGTCTCCGAGGATAATTATTTGTGAATTAGTTTTTGCATTGTCAAGGAGGAGGGTGGAGATTTCACCGACAAAGGCGGGTGCTGGGCCTGGGGGTCTGTAGATTAGGTGAAGGGTGGCAGTTTGATTCGGTGTTAGTGCAAGTTTGACTGAAAGTAGTTCAGCGGATTCAAGTTTAGTGTTGGTCAATACTCTTAAATCCAGAGTGGTTTTGTGGATAATGGCTAAGCCACTGCATCTGGTGTGGGAGACAGAGGTATGGTCACATCTCATGATGCCGAAGCCGGGTGGTAGGGCAAGTGATAAGGAGGGGCCGGATGCCGCATGGAGCCAAGTTTCGGCTATGGCAATGAAGTCAAGATCAGATGATATTATAAGGTCTGCTATATCTAGGGCGTGGGCTGGGAGGGATCTGGCGTTGATGAGGGCGCCCTTGATAATCGGGAATTTTACCTCAGTAGAGGTGAATTTGCTATTGGTAGGTGCCGTAGGTGAGCATGGTTGTATGTGTTGTATTTGCTTGGGAGGTTTCTACGGGTGGGTCGAATGCGGAATCTGGTGGACGTCATCCAAAGCAGGAGGAACCTTAAACATCATGTTTTGTACTCTCTCATTTCAGTGGAAGACATCATATTCTTGAGTCTTTACATTGACTACCAAGAATTGTTTTACTTGACTGGGGACAAGACTTGATTTTTTTCTCATTGATGGAGAACCCCAATCGGAACAATAGATTGATTGTTCTTTGAGTGTTGTGTTTGCATCTTTGAGGTGTTTCCCCTGTTATTAGACAGTTGTTTGGATAAGGGTACACTGGGATTGATTCTCTGCATAGGTGCGTCGCCACTACCGCTAGTACCTTTGTGATGATAAAAGTGAGACTACATGGGCCCAGGTACCTAATCTATTCACAATATTATGTTGACACATTCATCAAACATTCCCTTAGATCACATGAAAGAATGTTTTTTGTTTGTTATCGTGACAGGAATATATTGCCACACATGGGATTAGTGGTCTTGGGTGAGCTGGGTGGTACACCGATGAGGGCCATGCAACTGTTACATCAAAAAGGCTTTGGGGCGAGGGTCTTTTTGCCTATATTTCTTTAAACAGAGTCTGGGGGTGTGAGGCGGGTTTGTGGAGACATCATATGACAGGGGGCAGAGGGGTAGATATTTGGTGCAGGCTCAGCAGAATGGTGAGAGGTTACAGTTGTTACATTTAGGCATCACTAAGACAAAGACCTTTTGCCATCAACCGAGCGTGGGGGCAATGGTGGGGGCTGAGTGTGCGGTGCTGCTAGAGAGGGGAGAGAAGGCCCTGAGGCTTGTTCATGTTTGGTTTAGTTTGATTAGTATGATTATACATGAATCATTAGAGTGAGGTAAAGACAGGTTATCGCCACTTCATTTACAACAAATAATAAGCAATCTCTGATTACATTATAGACTGTGCCTCAGCATTTACCATGATCATTGTGCTGCTGAATAGCTCTATTTACATTGGCCTTGCCGTTTATATTATACGCATGAAAATCTTATACCATTTAAATATAGTTGTGAGTACACATAGTATTTGAAAATCCAGTGAACATGTGGACCATGCAGTTAGCATCATATCAAATTAGTCACATAGCATGTCATACATTAGCGAGGATCTATGATAGGGGACGATGTGTAACCAACAATTTAAGACCCAGACATATGGATCATACCTTTACGTTCATTGCAATATGATTTAGACATGTTAATAAATGATCGTTTTGTTGTATCCCGTAGAATCAGCCCCCTTACACACACCCACAGAAGGGGATTTATGGCCTTGACAGGGGGGATTAGTATTGGGGGGTGAAACAGGGTGGCACACAGTTGTGGGGTATGTATCTGTCACATCAAAAGAGGTGTGAGCTTGGGGGGTTATCCACAGTATACATCTTAAATGTAGGGTCTGAGAGGGATAAGACATTGTGGAGATGAATTGTTTTTTCCAGACCCAAGCTCGTACCGGGTCATTCACGTGTAGCTTGTTCGCGCCTTGTCTCTTGTGAGAACAGGACTGCTGCAGGGACACAGATGGGAGGTGATGGGGGGAAATAACTGGCTCACTGTGTGCAATTTCAAGGGAGAGCTGCAGCCCTGCAGGCTGGCTTTGCTATAAGGCCTGCGTTAGCATGCACAAAATGGAGTCAGGGTTTGGTACAAAATGGAGTTGGTACCTGGCCCTCTGATTGAGCTTTACATCCATATGTGTCATTTCACAGCAGTCCGGCGCCACTTTCCTCCCATACACTCCTATACAGTTATAATATACCAATAGGTATCTACTTCAAATACACACATATTCTTTAACAAGTACACTTTAAAACCATTGAAATTCTAGAAACTGTATGTTTATACAATGTTTTTTTCGTCAATCCATCATGATTTATTTCCCAATAACCCAATGATTACTACATGTCAATACAACAACAGTGTACCACGTACAAATGCTGTACCAAACATAGAGCATACAATTTACGTTTTATGAGGGTATAAAAAGTAAATCTACATGTACAACTGTATGTAATGAAATGTTTTAAAGTATGTTGTTTAACAAAGTATACATTTTCTTCTTTACAGACAACACCACAGATTGCAGCCTTGGTACCATATTCAAGAAATTATCCACACCCTGTATCAAATACTCTCGGCATATTACTGTTGCCATAATTACTAAGGATACATTATTATACATTTCACCAGTATCTACTGGTCTACATTACAGCCTTCATACAATATTCAACTAAACATCCATCCCCACTATCAACGTTGATCAAGAAACTGAGACAAAATCACTGAGGACAAAGTATTTTAGCCATGTGCAGTGTGCACAATTCTGGTAGGATTATAAATACTATATACACTGCAATAATATCCTTACAACATTTGACAAATACTGTATAATCCCCTCAAATAGCTATAATTACTATATACATATTACTGTGGCAATTGACAGTGTACATGCATTAGACCTTCAAAAAACATGACTCCATTTGCTTTTAGTATTGTCTGCCACAACTATATAGCCATTCGAGCTATAGCCACAACTATACATGCACCCAAAAATATATGCATTAACCACTGTCACAACTATACTCTTGAACCATGTTATAACCTTGCCACACACACAACTACTGTAGCTATTGTATAACCACTTCAGCAACAACCACCAAATATATTTGTATTTTAAACACACACATATGAGTCACACTTGCTAGTATCATAAAATATGTGTAAATCTACCAACACACAGAACCCCTCCCAGTCCCATGATGTCTGCGTACACATGTTCATGTCCGCAGCTCAGAATGTGACAAAAACATGACTCACCCCCTTTGCTTTTACTATTGTCTGACACAACTATACAACCATGTTCCCAAAAATATACACATTAACCACCGGAACAGCTATACTCTGCTACCATGTTATACCCTCACCACACACATATACCTGTACACTTTAGCTAGTGCATAACCACTTCAGCAACAATCAAGAAATATATTTGTATTCCAAACACACACATATTACTCACACTTGCTAATTTCATAAAAATGCGTACATCTACCAAAACACAGAACCCCTCTCAGTGCGCTAGATACCCTGTAGTTATAGTTAAGTAGCTCAACCCATAGGAAGAGCAGTTTTTGGGCGGCTTATAACTTTGGCGCCGTTGAACGAATCCTCAATAAACCTCAAAAACATATTATATGACCACCTATGAATGATTTTGCAAAGTTTTGTGTGGTTTTGTCAAAGGGGAGCACAGTTATAGGGGGTGTCCCAAAACATTTGATACCCTCATAGACATAATGGAAACACTTTTTTGCTCACACCTGCAGCCCAAGCCGCTGGATGGATTTGCACCATACCTATGTAAGAAGTGGCAGCTTGGTCCCAAAAGAGTGCTTCTGCAAATTTGGTGTAAATCTATTCAGTAGACTTACTTCTAGATTTGATGTAGGCACACTTCTGGGCAAATCAGAGATCTGCGTGACTTTCATGGACATCATACGCACCCATTGATTAGTCTATTGAAAACAGGAGGTGCGTCAAAACCTTGAAAAACAGACGCCATGTTGGATTCATGACCTGTGCCTGTAGTCTGCGAAAATCACAGAAAAAATGTATAAAAAAAAACATTGCACTTAGCAAAATAATTAAACAAACTCTGGCGAGGTCAAAGGTGATGAGGATGGGATGGCATATGCCCATTAAAAGCCAAAAATCTGCTGTTTCTTCTCCAAAGTGTGCGAACATCTTAGATGTTTGGGGACATTGCTGGGATGTTCTCGAACTTGACAAAAGTTCAAAGACATCCATGCATATTTCTGCAATATAGGGTCAGTGAAAAGAAGTTTTTGGATGGCTTATAACTGTGGCGCCACTCAATGACACTGCATGAATTTTTGCAATATCATTTTAGACTCAACTGCAGAGATTGGGGCAGAATTAGAGGCAGAGTCCCAAAATGTTTGAACAACTAATACATTTGGTGTGGTTTGATGGATTTGCATAAACGTTTTTCCAAAAGATGTTTGATGAACTTTGAATATTTTTTTGAAAAAGTTTGGTTGGTTGATTGTGTCAAGAGTGGATACAATTTGAGTGGGGGTCTCTGCATTTTTAGATGGCTTATAACGTTGGTGCCATTTGATGAATCAGCACAATGGTTTGCAAAAATATTATAAACCCAAGCCACAATGTTTGTGAAAAGTCTGAATGGATTTAGTCAAGTGGGTTCAAAGTTATATTACTTTTTTGTATGTACATTTTGACACTCTTCAAAAAATAAAGCATGAATGGAATTGCAGCAAACTTGCACGAGGAGCATTGCCAAGGACCCAAAAGCATGGTTTTGCAAATGTGTCTTTTATTTTTTGAAAAGTGTTATAACATAGCTACAAAAAATAGTGTTAAACCATTAGTGACTGAGGTATAGCCTGTAGCCATGCCAAGTGGCCAGATTGTATAAGTCAATCTGGCCATTGGACATGACCATGAGGGAACAGAAATGGGGTTGATGTGGTTATGGCCAACAGGGATCGGCGGCTATGTAGTAACGTTTTTTGAAATCAGGATAAGTTTGTATGGGAAAAAAATAAATAGTGATATAACTTTGTTGCCTGGGCAGTGGGCCTAACCCTGAGCAAGGACAAACGTGTACTCTGATTCTCTTATTGGGGCATGGCCAAAGTCCTAGGCTTCAATCGGAAAATAAATTCTGCTTGCGGGTACAGACCGAAATGCTAAACCATCAGTATGGCACTCCAAAGTCAGGCATGTGTAGCCCTGGTGCAGCCTCTGTGTAGCCCCAGTCTTCAGTTAGATATGCACACAAAAAGAAAATTGTGGCAAGGGTGCTACTCTAGGTCCCAGCTGCAGTATGCTCAAACAGTCCAAAGATGTTCTGATATGATATGGCATTTTTAACACGCCTATACACAAGTGTTTCAAGGCGTGACGAGACAAGGAAGGGGGAACAGAGGGAGGACAGAGACAACGATCTTACAAGGCAAGTGACATTGAGATTTCGCAAGTGCAGGGGAGGGGACAGAGGAAACGTGCAAGGGGAAAGGGGAGGGCACAGGGCTGTACAGTGGATCAAAACAATAACAAGAAGTGCAGCCAGCAGGTGGCAGGTGCAAGGGTAAGTTCAGACAGCAGGTGTAGGAGGACTGTACAGTTACAGATACAAATCCAAGTGCAGGGGTTTCCGGGAGTCAGTGCAGGTGTGCAACTGGTCACGCCAGGACCTTTGCTTGAAATCAGAGGGTAGCCAGTTGACAGGTGCAGTATCAGACAGAAAATCAGCAGGGGAGATGAAGAGATAAGGCAGAAGCAAAGAGGAAGGTCATGAGGTTCTTACGGAACCAGAGATGGTTCTCCTCAAGTTTCAGAGAGACAGGGAGGCTGTTCCAGAGGGAGGCCCCAGCCGAAGAAAGAGATCTACCACCAACTTGTTGCTTGGAGAAGGAGAAGCAACTGACCCTGAGGGAGTTGGAGGTGGAGGAGTGAAGACCTTGAGTAGGAAAGTATTTACAAAGAGAGAGTTGGAGGTATTGCTTACCCAGGCCCCTGAAGGCCTTGTGGACAGTGGAGAGGGTCTTGCACTTAACCCTTGCAGCCACTAGGAGCCAATGCAGAGGCAAATCTCCCAGTCCTGTTCTGGATGAGTTGCGGAGGACGGAGAGTAGAAGAAGGCAGATTTAAAAAGAGGCTGTTGCAGTAGTCCAGTCTAGAGAGAACCACAGCTCTAGAGACAGTGAGCTTCTGGGGTAAGGAGTGGAAGGGAAGAATACCTCTGAGGAGGTGCAGTTGGTAGTTTGACTTCTTAGAGACGTCAGAGATATGAGGAGAAAAGGAGAGTGTGGAGTTGAAGATGACCCCAAGGTTCCTAGCCTCATAGGTGGGAGCAGGATGAGGGCCAAGGGAGGCCTAGCTTTATATATGTATTAAAGGCCCTGCGCTAGCAGCCCTATAGTTATGGTTAAGTTGCTCAACTCATAGAAAGATCAATTTTTGGAAGGCTTATAACTTTGCCCCCGTGGATAAATCCTCACTAAATTTTGCGAAAAAGTATATTGCCCCTCAAAATGATTCTGCGAAGTGTGGTACTGTTTTGTGAAGGGGGACAAGTTATAGGGGAGGGGTCTGAAAATTTTAGAAATCCTCATAGACACAATGGAGAAAGAAACATAGCTTTTGCCTACAACCCAAACCCTGGGTGGATTTTCAACAAATTTGCACCAGGAGTGGCACCTTGGTCCTGAAAGATTGTTTTTGTAAAATGTATGTCAATATATCCAGTAGTTTTAAAAATTAGGTAAACAATAATTTGTGATATCTGGGTCTGTTGGATCTTTTCCTCATGCATCACCACGGCTGTGGAATATGCATCCGCTTGATGTGAGGTCATGTACTAATCTGCAACTTTTTTACAGCAAATTAAAAACACATCTCTTTGAATAAATGCTTACTTATTTTCTGCCTCTGTACTCCTTGTTTCTGATGCTATCCGTTCCGCCATCTGCTTTGGTGCAGCAAATTTCCTGTTGCCTGTGTGTTCATTCACGTGGTGCGCTATTATGCCATAAAGTCCCTTTAACAACGTTATTTCACTGAATTTCATATGTTTTTATTAGTGCAACTTAACCATAACGTCCCTTTAACAAAGTTTTTTCACTGAATATATATATATATATAGGGACGTTATGGTTAAGTTGCGCTGCTAAAAACCTTTCAAATTCAGTGAAAAAACTTTGTTAAAGGGATGTTATGGTTAAGTTGCGCTGCTAAAAACCTTTCAAATTCAGTGAAAAAACTTTGTTAAATGGACGTTCTTAGAACAGTTTGAACTTGCTAGCGAACAGTACAAACAGGTATAGTGTTCTTCCGGACACCTCCATTTTCATTTATTTACGAACATTTCAGAACACCTGCACTGTCCGCGGACACCTACATTGTTTAAAAAAAAAAAAAGAAACTATTTACAACACAATATAAAAATTAAACTTTATTTAACATATATTAATAATTTATGACAGAGAAGGTGAGGCAGAAACAGAAACAAAAACAGGAGAATTAGGGGTTTCAACATGATTGTTATTAGGTGAAGAAGGGATGGAAGTCTCATCAAAACGTTTTGGGTTATGGAGAGGGTTTGGGGATAATTGACTGGGATATGGTGAGGAGGGACAAGTACATTTGGGTCAATGGTACGAGGTTTTTGGTTAGTAGTAGTGCAACTTATCAATAATGACTTTGACTTTATATACATGTCATATGGAACTGACTGAATCTCTTCTACTGTACTTGATGTCCGCGAACTCATTTAATGTTCGCGGACATGTTCGAAGAACAGTACCACTACCTAAAAACTCTGGGGGGTTATGTTTGATTGTTATATCATAACATAGGAACATTTAACACATTCAAAAAGGAGCACACAAACACATTATATGTACTAATACATAAGAAATGTAACCCATATATACAACACACTAACCATTCATTTAAATGTACTATGTTCTAAAATGGAATATACCACAAGAAAATAAATTGGCTTCCAACATATTTACCTCACAAACACGACAGAACTGAGAACAAGAGCAGACCCACTGAGTACATAGGACATATCTTACCTGAAATAGTAAGTGTACTTAATTGTATTCATATATTTATAAACTTTCTGTATTAGATAAAAAAAATATTATCTTTTTTTTTTTCTCACAGAAATGTCTAGTACTCTGGAATGGCTAGAGGAGCATTTCCCACATGAAGAAATGTCACAAGTTAGTGAAACTAATGGTAAACACTTTATAATATAAACCATTTAATTATTATTATTTTGTATACATTTAACATATATATATATATATATATATATATATTTTTGTACACAGCATACCAAAATAGAAAATACGTCAGACTATTCTTGACTAATTTTAATAAATTGAAAACTTTTGTGGAAGATCATTTTAAACCAAAAACCTTGTACCATTGCCCCACATGTACTTGTCCCTCCTCACCATATCCCAGTCAATTATCCCCAAACCCTCTCCATAACCCAAAACGTTTTGATGAGACTTCCATCCCTTCTTCACCTAATAACAATCATGTTGAAACCCCTAATTCTCCTGTTTTTGTTTCTGTTTCTGCCTCACCTTCTCTGTCATAAATTATTAATATATGTTAAATAAAGTTAAATTTTTTTATTGTGTTGTAAATAGTTTCTTTTTTTTTTTTTAAACAATGTAGGTGTCCGCGGACAGTGCAGGTGTTCTGAAATGTTCGTAAGTAAACGAAAATGGAGGTGTCCTGAAGAAAACTATACCTGTTTGTACTGTTCGCTAGCAAGTTCAAACTGTTCTAAGAACACAATTTGTGTCCTGAAATGTTCGTACATAAACGGAATTGGACGTGCCCTGAAGAACACTATATCTGTCCTTGCTGTTCGCTAGCAAGTTTAAACTGTTCTAAGAACACACGCAGTGTCCTGAAAAGTTCGTTTCACGTGTGACGCATTTTTAATTACTTCAGGACCCGAACAGTGTCCGTAGAACATCAACGCGCATGCGCTAACCAATCTCCGTGCATTTGGTGTCCTGCGGACATGCGCTTCCTTCGCGGACTTGCTCGCAAACGGATCATATGACCGCACCCACGCTGATCGCGTGTTCTGAATGCGGACACTGTTCGTGTCCCCAAACAACTTAAAAGTACATTTTCAATTAATCCATAATATTTTTCAATAAAATCTCACCATGGCACAAGTCCCACATAGTAATCCTGAGTTTCTACCTACCTTTTGAAACTTTTCAAACTTTTTTTGTGTTTGATCTGTCCGCGGACAGCGCGCATGTCCGCGGACCGCGCACAAGCACCCCTATAAAAGACCAAGCCCTAGAGCTTATTCTCATTGTGTTTCTGGCTATTCTTCAGAACACAGCGATTTTTGCTGCCACCTGAAGATTACACCATCATCGAGATGGCATCCATGGCTGAACTACTGCCACCTGGTGCTACACCTGCTTCAGCACCACCCCCACCCCCTCCACCACCACCACCTCCCCAAGGGCCTGAAGAGGGGAACAGGAGTGAGGATGCAGAGGAGGAAGAAGAGGATGATGAGAATGAGGTAGAGGAAATCCCTACTACCAGCACTAGGCGTGAGTCTTGGGTGTGGCAGTTATTTACCATTCATGGGCATGGTCCTAAGGCTCGTTCAAACCATGTTACCTGCAATGAGTGCAAAATGATACTCAGTCGCGGGAAGCACGGTAAGTACAGCTTTGGGACCACTACTATGAAGCGACACCTGAGGTCATTTCACTCTGGAGCTATTCGCAGGGTTGTACCTTGCGAAGAACGTAACAGGTTGATTTCCTCTACTTCATCCTCTTGTTCTGATATTGTCACCACAAGGACCACCTCTGTGGGACAGCGTCTTCCTCAAGCTGCCTCACAGGCCATATATATAGAATGCTGATGACCCTTACCTTTCGAGGGTCACAGTTGTATGTATGTACTGTGACACAGCACTCTGCAGGGGGGAGCAAATTTGTAGTGCTTTTGAGACTATCGTCTCAGAGCACGAGAAGATCTGCTCACTACCCAAATAAAAGCCACTCTACATCTTCCTCTCTCAGCTCACCCTTTCTTATCCCTGTGGTTGGTGTCCCCCCCTTTACCTTCCTTTCCCCTCCTCTCCTAGTGTGTCGTGTATAAAAAACAAAAAAAATACAAAATATTAAAAATCAAAAAAAAAATGAGGCTCTTTTCAGAGCCGCCTTTCACAGTTAAAAAGTAGAAGTGAAAATAAATGAAGCAGGGCCCTTTGTATTTTTGTATCCGCGGGCAGTTCGCAAACATTTAAAAAATTGGGTTCTACCCCATCAGAAACATTGCAATTTTCTCTGGGAGGAGGTGGTGGCTCTGAAAAGAGACTTTGGGAGGTGTTTGTAAGTCATAAATTATAAATGCTTAACACCTACTTCAAAATGGATGTTGGAATTCCAAAAAAGATCGCATTTCTCAGAAAAATCTGATTGCCACCATAAATAAGATGGACTCCATCTCTGCAAAAAATGTTTGTACTACGAAACAGAATATTTTCATTGTGAAAAGAAGACATGCCAAAATCTTTTAGAAAGGCACAAACAGCTTTATTAACATTGTGCCTTGCTTTTTCCATTTGTGGACCAAATGAAGAAGAACGAAGCAACATTTGTCTCTGCGCAATCCGTGAAAATATCACTTGAGAATTAGGAACCATGTCCATAACCTTTCCAAGTCCTTCTTTCATAGCAAATTGCAAAAAATTCCAGTTGCATGTCCTAAACTGTTCCGTCCACAATGAATTACAGTTATGTCTGAATGTTGCTCTGTCTCCAAAGTAGCACAGAGAGGTAGCAAGTCCAACCACTTCATTCCACGTAGTCCATGCCAGTGTACTTCCACATGTGGAATCCAAGATCTACAGCTACTCCACAGCTTTCTGCATGAACCTTCAACCAATATATCCATGAATCTCCCAAAATCCATACAATCTTTTTCCTAAACCACACAGACATAGCTATCTGTTGATCTCTCAAGAAAAAAAAGTATATGAGAAACTCTCTTCTGGCACAACACACCCACTAAACTTTCCTGAGCAATCCCTTTCAGTACTCATTCTCATTTGCATGACATATCATAACATGAACAGCCCTTCTACCATTTCCACTTCACTCTCTCTGCCATTCCCTCATTGGATGTAGCTAAGAAGTCACATGACCATGCACCAATCACATTCAAGACCTCTACATCTAACTGCATCATCATAGATCAGCACTGCAAATGTACTGTGAATCTCTCTGAGTACAAGTGTCATATCATTGGCAAGCACCATCTACCAGAAATACTGTACAAGTCTCCAAGATTTCTAATTGCAGCTCCATGTATATCCATATGCATGAACACAAACTTCAGGTATGCATATTTTCTGTACAGTAGATGAACACATTTTCCAACAGACTTTTAGCTTGTGTAATCTGTAAAATGAATTTACTGTATTTTTTTCAATTTCCTAAAATCAACTATCACTTATAAACCTTTATACTATTTACTTTCTTTATACATACACACTCAAATCATGTTAAACTAACATTTTTTAAATGAAATATATAGACTACATATATTCAAAGAAAATGGCATGCAAGCACAATCTATGTTTAAATCTTTAAAAAAAAATACTTATACAATTTCATATTTTTTTGTTTTTACTTATTTATTTACTTAATTACTTTAATTTAGACATGACATTGAGGCGCTATTACCTATAACAGCTTAGTTACAGAAATAGTGTTATTCACTGGTATATTATAAATTTTCCAAGACATAGTAAAGATATTTTTTTGCTACAGTTAGTCATTCAATACAATTTGTTGATTAAGAACATATCATATGTACTGAACTGATGCAATGTATCTTATGTAAATAAATTAGTTTAATGGTTTTAAAGAGGGCAATGAGGATTTCAATTAAAAAAATAAATATCTAAATCAAAAACAGTGCTATATACAAACAAAGTTACTAATTTGAAGCTTTTACAATTGCAGTGAAGACCAGTCTCCTGAAAAGAAGCAGTCGAATTTGAAGAACAAAGAAGAACTAAGAAGTTACTTGTTAATTTAAGAAAAAAAGTAAGTAGAATATCACCATAATATTTGTATTATTACTCAAACATACTATAACGTAAATACAAGCTATTTCTGTGCCTAAAAATAGAGATTGTGCACCATTTTGTCCAAAAATCTCCATGTCTTAAACAACGATTTACAGCCAGAATGGCCCACAAATTCCAATTTTTGGACACACAAATTACCCAACTGAACCGCTACAATTTTCATAATATAGAACAAACAACTGTTTTTATTGTATACATTAGATTTACTATTTGTACTTTTCCACACCACTAGCTTCCTTTTTTTTTGTCATCTGAACCCCAGTTTAGTAACACATAAATTCAAGAATACCTATCCCTATTAGTTGTAGTTCCCAATGCACAATCACACACCATTACATACATATTTATCATCTTAATCAAACACTCGTGCACACAGCACACATACATTCCAGAACACCCCAACCCATATCTTCTTTATTTTTTTCAACAGACCCTAAAGAATGCCTACCAAAAGTCAAGTCCGTAGAAAGCAACGCAATAGTAGAACAAATGAAAATAAAAGTGTCCAACATAAGCATCCATCTCTAGCAGAATTTGTAAAAAAAGTTGAAACAAATCAGCTAATACAGTCATTTAGTGAAACACAAGAAGTTTCAAGTACAAAAACTTTGCCTCCTCTATCAAAATGTAAAACAAACGAAAAAAAAAAATTCACAGAAAATCAGCTATCACTACAGATAAAACTACTTCTTCAAATTTTAATATAGTGCAAAGTAAGCATACCAAGAAAAGTATTTTAGCAGCCAAAATGTACCGTCACAAAGTCCTTCAAAATCTTATAAAAACAGGAGAGAAATCAGGTTGAATGCTTAAAACCTATCGTAGGAAATTAATCTTAGAAGAGTTGATGGACAGTGCAATTCTTCTCAAAAGAAAGTTATTTATTTTACTGTTAAACAAAATGAAACCACTAACAAAACTAATAACTAAATTACAAAAAAAGACTTCTCAATAAGCGAAATGTCAACAGAAAGAACTTCTTAAGTATCTGCGGAGGTGAATGGAATCACACTACGAGCACAGAACCATATTTTAATCAAGAAGCGTACAAACAAATGCAAACAAATACAATTGCCATACATAGCAGTGGTCGAGGTTATGAAAAAGTGAATAATACCATAATGGAACAAGAAGTACTCCTTACAAAAATATGCCCTGAAAACTTAGAATTACCCCTCCATTCAACTGAATCAGAACATCTGGTGTACAAATGACCATGCACGTCAATGTGTAACATTCCCAAACAATGTTTCACATCTTTACGCCAATTCCTCAATAAATATGTAAAAAGCAAAGACAAAATCAAAATTAAATTACTGCAAAATATGGATACCTGTCCAATGCGCAAGTACACAGGACTACAAGGACATTCATTGGCCTGCATTACAGAACCTACTTGTAAAACCACTTTCCATGATATCAAAAGGATATCAACACATCATTCAACTGTAAGAAATCTAGTCTATAAACTGTACTATGCTAAAAGTCCTGCTTTAGCACTAGCAAAGTTAAATAACATCCTTCTACATGGTACAGCAAAAGACCTACTTGAAGAAATTCACTATATCCAGAAAAAATATTTTGGAAGTGAAAGCCATTTACAGAATGAAATAGCTTTAAACCAATTAAGCAACAATTCTACACATGGCAACCTTTTGCTAAACACATACAAAAAAGAAATACTAAAATTTAAAAGTACATCAGCTGAAGTACCAAACCATGTATGTGTATGTTGCCGTAGAACTTTTTATAAAAGTAACACAAAAACTGTAGACCTAACATACAAAAGAGAAGACAATGAAGATTCTAAATGGTTTGAATTAGCTCTCTACCTTGTAGCAGAAAACAAATACGAAATAACTGAGCCCTCAATACTTTGCAGTTACTGCACTACAAAACTTGACAACAACCAAACTCCTTCACGTGCTATCACAAATAATTTGGAATTATACCCAGTACCAAAACCCCTACAACAACTTAATTTATATGAGAGCATCATAATTCAAACAGTACACCCATTTCAAGCAATAATACGCCTTCAACCAAAAACAGCAAAATTACCTCCCTCTGAATTGGTAAAAGGCATTCGTGGAAAAGTAGTTTATTTACCATTAGATCTAAAAGAAAATGTGCATACTCTAGGAGTGCAACGTCCAATGCAGCAATCTTTAATTATCTTAGTAAATGGAGTACCTACAAAAGACAAAAAAATATGGCAACAGCTGGTAGAGTTATATAAAGTTAGACAAGCATTCCAATATCTTAAAGAGAATAATGAATATTACAAAGAAATTAATATTGAAGAAAACCTGAAAGATACAACTGAAATAATTCAAGAAACACAAGAAGCTGGTCAATTTGAGCTACTAGATCCTGGTACAATATCAAATACTTTAGACCATTATACAATTCATCCTTTGCACTGTAATGACACCGTAGAAGATGTACTGGAAACTTACCAAATGCGTCAAACAAAAGGATCACCAATCAGCATATGGGAAAAAAGTACAGAAGCACGTGCTTTTCCTCTACTCTTTCCTACTGGCAAAGGAGGAAGGTATGATGATAGACCTATTCAAATATCAGCTTCAGAATACCGCTCATTACGGATGTATTCTGAAGATCCCAGATTTAGACAAAATGTGGAATACATATTCCACCTACTCTTTGAAAGTGAACTAGCAACTTTATAGTTGCACATATATTCAAATCAGGATCACACTTTCAAAATATGACAGCTACACAATTATTAGAAAAAGTGCAACAAAAGGATGAGGTTTTACAATCAAATATTACAAATCTATTAGCAAATATGTGTGGTACTAAAGAGTACTGGTTTCGACGTCATGGAGATGTACGTTGTATGATCAGAAACATTGGCCCACCCACTTGGTTTGTTACATTAAGTTGTGCAGAATATGCATGGGAAGATTTACATGATTTCCTACGCATATCAAATAAAAACAAAACAAACATAGATATACTAACACCTGGAGAACTTTGTTCTTTGGATCCTGTAAATGTTTCAAGATATTTTCACCATCGCTTCATTGCTATGCTACATTTTATTTGTAATAAACTGTTTCTCCCCTTGGAGACGTGCAACACTTCTTTTGGAGAAAAGAATACCAAGCCAGAGCAGCACCACATACCTACATGCTTTTACGGATTAAAGATGCTCCTAAATTTGGTCAAGACAGTGATGCCACTGTTTTACAGTTTATTGAAAAATATGTCACTTGTGAAATTCCATCAGAAGCCACAAATAGTGATCTTCATGCACAAATCTTACAATTTCAAAGACACAAATGTGGAAAATATTGTCGTCGCAAATACAAAAACAAAGGGAAATACTACACCAAATGCCGATTTGGTTTCCCTAGACCAGTTACAAATACAGGTCAAGTGAACAACCTCATGTCTTCAGTTAGACATAGTGTTAAAGGTAAGTCACCTAAAAATACATATTACATAAAAAGAAAAGAAGAAGAAAAATGTATCAATGATTATAATGCAATCATTGCCCACTTATGGAATGCAAACATAGAAGTGCAGTACATTGCAGACAATTCTACTGCAGTTGCATGATATGTCACAGCATACTTAACTAAAGCAGAAAAGACAGAGCTCCAAGACCTCTGGAATGACCTGTCATCAGATAAAACAGTATCTCAGAAATTATACAGCTTGGGCATAAAAATGCTCACCCATAGAGAATGTGGATCATATGAAGCAGCTGATCGTTTAACTGGTACTGCATTGTATGGTAAATCTGAAAATATAGTATGGCTAAGTCTTGGTCCAGCTAAATCTAGAAAAAGAGTTCTAAAATCATATGAAGATATAGAAACAATAGCCAAACGTGACCCCAACTGCCAAGACATTTTAAAAAACAATTTATTGGACACATACTACCCAAACAGAAGTAACACTTTGGAAAACATGTGTCTATACCACATAGCCCAAAACTGCACATACAAAAATAATATGAAACCTGATGAAAAAAAGGTAACTATAGAGTGACAAACTGTGAAGGAAGCTTAGTTAAACTCACTAAACCAAATTTAATTCATCATATCAAAAGGTCATTAAAGACTCCTCAACATAAAGAAGTATAATACATGTCCCTGCTACAACTCTTCAAACCATGGAGAAAAGAAGAACAATTACTAGATAACTATGACTCATATGAGGATGCTTTCAAAGCAGATGAAAGCACTATAACTGATGTAAACTTTACACAGCACAAAACAATGTTGCACAATGAACAGCAACACGAAGAAGAACTCCAAGCCCAACTAGATAAGGACACTCCCGACAGTACTCAACCTTCTGTAACAGGAAGCCAAGAACCACTGGTAGAACCACTAATAATAAATGAGGAAGAATTAGCTATGATAGAAGAAGAAAACACCATGTGTCGGTATGAAGATAAAGAAGACTAAACTATACTGCAATCAAAACTAAACAATGAGCAAAGTAGCATTTTTCAAGAAGTAACAAAACAAATTGCACATGGTGTAAAACATGAAAATAAAGAATGTTCCTGCCATAATTATAAACCTATACTACTGTACGTCAGTGGTGAAGCTGGTTCTGGCAAAACATCCCTAATCCAAATCATTAGTAAGTTCCTTCAACAATTGACAAACAACAAACTGTCAGCTGTTGTCATTGCCCCCACAGGTTTAGCTGCCTACAACATAGGTGGCGTTACATTACAACGATTACTACTATTACCAGTAGAACACCAGAACAAATGAGACTATTACAAACTTTCTGCAGAAGCTGCAATGGAATTACGGAGAGTATTGAAACAAATGAAAATGCTACTAATAGATGAAGTGAGCATGGTCTCCAACCTGATGTTAGCTTTGATTCACCTCAGATTACAAGAAGTACTCAAAACAGACTATGAAGAGCTCTTTTCAGGAAAACACATTATTGTTTTTGGAGATCTGCTTCAATTAACACCAGTAAAAGGTGAGCCTATTTTTAAAACATTAGGACACAAACTCTGCTGTAAAACTGTTGGCAGCATTGGAAATGTCAACCTTTGGCAACATTTCCAGTACAGAGAATTAACATAAAACATGCGGCAATCTGCAGATCTCACTTATGCCAACATTTTAAAAAGTATCAGAGTTGGTATACTTTCTAAAGAAGCAGAAGCAATATTGAAAACCCGGCACATTAATGCACTTAATGGCGATAATGCATGTGCTACAGATGTTATGGAACAATTAGCCCACAAAAATATAAATTGTATGGCCTTAATGCCAACTCTTGCAAGCTGTTTCAAATTCAATGAAATCATGCTAAGTAATGAAATGCAACCAATCATGGAAATTAGCACCACAGACAAACTAGATGTACATGGTATGACACTACCCATGTGTGACCAAGCCACAACAAGTCTAAATAGTATAGAAAAATCAATCTCAAACACAGCAGGCTTAGAAAAGATATTAAAATTATCCTTAAATTGCAGAGTGATGCTTAAACGTAACCTTGACGTGGACCAAGGACTAGTTAATGGAGCACTGGGTACAGTTGTTGGCTTTCAAACATACCCATGCAACAACAAAATTCAGTTTGTCAGTATGCTCTTTGACAAACTTTCAGAAGTAAAAAGGATAGGACGCTCAATAGCTAGATGTGTTCTCTTCAAAGATATGTATGTACGCAGAGAACAATTTTCTCTAACTCTTGCATACGCAGTCACGATTCATAAATCACAAGGTCTTACCCTAGACAAAGCAATGATAGATATTGGTAACACAGTCTTTAAAGAAGGCATGAGCTATGTAGCACTATCACGCTTACGTACACTTGACGGTCTATTTCTAATCAACTTTGATGCAAGTAAAATAAACACTGATATTCCTTGCATTTTAGAATACAATAGACTTTGCTCACTATACACCCCCCACCTAAACACATATTCTGTTCCACAAAAAGTAAAAGGTTATAAAAGAAAAATAAATCAAACAGAAATGCAACAGGATGTCACTGCAAATCCTCCAAAGAGAGTAAAAGAAACTAATACTTCATCAAGTACCACAAGCAAAAAAGAATCAATTAGGGAAAGTAAACCAGGTACTTCATTAAAGAAGGAAGACAAACTCCAAAAAAAGCAGTTAGATACAAAACTACCTGACCAGTTAAATTCTCAAATATAGTTGGTGTAAGTTGCTACGCAAATGTAGCAATGAATATTCTATTTCAATTACCACCAATTGTTGACAACATTTACTTACACAGTACAGACCCATTGTGTTTGCAAATGTTAGTACTTCACAGAAATGCAGCAAACAATCCTGACAACATGTATAGTGTTTATGGAATAAGACAACAATTGGACTACTGTGCTGGAATGGTGAAATTCACTATAAACTTACAAGAAGATCCACAAGAATTTCTAATGTACTTACTACAAGTACTGGAAAACAAAAACATACCTATAAATGAAATCTTTCAGATTTCATACATGTGGAAACATACATGCACTCTCTGCAACAATGTGACACAAGAAGAAATCCCCAATGAACGCTTCATATATATATATCAATACCAAATTGTGAATACATTCCATTTCAGCGACTTGTACAAAATGCAATCCATGGTAGATTATGCTCTACCTGCAATTCAGATAATCGCTCCACGTTAGTAATACAAACACATAGTAAATACATAATACTAATGCTACTACGTTACAATGCAGATGGTACCAAATACAACTGCAAGCTGACTGGATTCACAAATGGTCAAATATCACTTGGTAAGAAAACCTTCACAACAATAGGTATAATCTACCACGCAGGAGCCACAACCAATTCAGTGCACTCCACTGCATATAAAAAAAAGAAATGTGGATGGTTTGAATGTAATGATAGTACCATTACTCTAAAGCAGAGATTACCAGGAAATCTTACAAACGCTTATTTGATGTTCTTAAAACCATAATTTGATAACTAAACTGTATTTAAACCCTAAGTAAACTTGTGTTAAAAAATATAAACTGTTAGAATACTCCAAAAGCTATCTAACTGCTCAAAGATTCTACAACAACTAATCAGATAAATGAATACCACTAAATTAGAACAAAAATAGACAGTTAGAATACGCCAATTGGTATCTAACTGCTCCAAAATTTTATAATATCAAAACAAATAAATAATGTTACTGCTCCAAAAAAATACAACAAGCCAAAGTATAAAGCATTAGCCAGAAACAACAAGTGAACACTGAAAACAAACAAACTGTAGCACAACAGAAAAAGGTTTTTTTAATCCAACATGGATTTTTTTTTCTCCCACAGACCCAATGATTTTAGCAACAAATACAGAAACTGAGCAAATTGCACAGTACTCTGATTTGTAATCTACTAAATATGACGGTCCAAAAAAAAAAAAAAGTATATTGATTATACAATGTAATAAGTCATTAAAAAATACTAATACTAACATGCTATTTTCTTTTATTACAGAAATTAACAAGAAATACATGTACTCCGGTTACTAGACCAAACAGTAAGTATACAATAATAAGGAGAACCATAGCAGCATATCACATCCATAGTATCTAATACCTTTGTTCTTATACATTTGTTTTTCACCCAAAGTTATAAGCAAATATGAATGTGATATGCTGCTGTGGTTGTTGCCAGGGCAAAGAGTCTTGGGTGCATAGCCAAATGGCCATGCACCCAAGACTCTATACCCTTGCAACAACCACCGCAGCATATCACATCCAGAGTCAAACATTTCATCTATGGTCCATGGAAACTTTTAATGTCCGCGGACATTATGAGTGTTCTTAGAACACTTTCAACTTGCCAGCGAACAATACGGACAGCGTTTTCAGGACACCCAATATGAATATTTCAGAACAACGCGATAGTTCATAGAACACTTTCAACTTGACAACGAACAATATGGACAGTGTCCTCAGAACACCCCCATTTCGTTTATTTGCGAACATTTCAGGACACCATGAGTGTTCTAAGAACACATTCAACTTGACAGAGAACAATACGGACAGCGTCCTCAGGACACCCCCATTTTGTTTATTTGCGAACATTTCAGGACACTGCGAGTGTTCTTAGAACACATTCAACTTGCCAGCGAACAATACGGACTACGCCTTCAGGACACCCCCTACGAACATTCCAGGACACCGCGAGTGTTCTTAGAAACATCTTCAGAACACCCCTATTTTGTTTATTTCCAAACATTTCAGGACACCGCGAGTGTTCTTAGAACACATTCAACTTGACAAAGAACAATACGGACAGCGTCCTCAGGACACCCCCACGAACATTCCCCGGACACCGCAAGTGTTCTTAGAAGCGTCTTCAGAACACCACCATCTTGTTTATTTGTGAACATTTCAGGACACCGCGAGTGTTCTTAGAACACATTCAACTTGACAACGAACAATACGGACAGTGTCCTCAGAACACCCCCATTTCATTTATTTGCGAAAATTTCAGGACACCATGAGTGTTCGAAGAACACATTCAACTTGACAGAGAACAATACGAACAGCATCTTCAGGACACCCCCTACGAACATTTCAGAACAACGCGAGAGTTCTTAGAACACATTCAACTTGACAGAGAACAATACGGACAGCGTCCTCAGGACACCCCCATTTTGTTTATTTGCGAACATTTCAGGACACTGCGAGTGTTCTTAGAACACATTCAACTTGCCATGGAACAATACGGACTACGCCTTCAGGACACCCCCTACGAACATTCCAGGACACCGCGAGTGTTCTTAGAAACATCTTCAGAACACCCCTATTTCGTTTATTTGCGAACATTTCAGGACACCATGAGTGTTCTAAGAACACATTCAACTTGACAGAGAACAATACGGACAGCGTCCTCAGGACACCCCCATTTTGTTTATTTGCGAACATTTCAGGACACTGCGAGTGTTCTTAGAACACATTCAACTTGCCAGCGAACAATACGGACTACGCCTTCAGGACACCCCCTACGAACATTCCAGGACACCGCGAGTGTTCTTAGAAACATCTTCAGAACACCCCTATTTTGTTTATTTCCGAACATTTCAGGACACCGCGAGTGTTCTTAGAACACATTCAACTTGACAAAGAACAATACGGACAGCGTCCTCAGGACACCCCCACGAACATTCCCCGGACACCGCAAGTGTTCTTAGAAGCGTCTTCAGAACACCACCATCTTGTTTATTTGTGAACATTTCAGGACACCGCGAGTGTTCTTAGAACACATTCAACTTGACAACGAACAATACGGACAGTGTCCTCAGAACACCCCCATTTCATTTATTTGCGAAAATTTCAGGACACCATGAGTGTTCGAAGAACACATTCAACTTGACAGAGAACAATACGAACAGCATCTTCAGGACACCCCCTACGAACATTTCAGAACAACGCGAGAGTTCTTAGAACACATTCAACTTGACAGAGAACAATACGGACAGCGTCCTCAGGACACCCCCATTTTGTTTATTTGCGAACATTTCAGGACACTGCGAGTGTTCTTAGAACACATTCAACTTGCCATGGAACAATACGGACTACGCCTTCAGGACACCCCCTACGAACATTCCAGGACACCGCGAGTGTTCTTAGAAACGTCTTCAGAACACCCCCATTTTGTTTATTTGCGAACATTTCAGGACACCGCGAGTGTTCTTAGAACACATTCAACTTGACAAAGAACAATACGGACAGTGTCCTCAGGACACACCCTACGAACATTCCCCGGACACCGCGAGTGTTCTTAGAAGCGTCTTCAGAACACCACCATCTTGTTTATTTGCGAACATTTCAGGACACCGCGAGTGTTCTTAGAACACATTCAACTTGACAACGAACAATACGGACAGTATCCTCAGAGTACCCCCATTTCATTTATTTGCGAACATTTCAGGACACCATGAGTGTTCGAAGAACACATTCAACTTGACAGAGAATAATACGAACAGCATCTTCAGGACACCCCCTATGAACATTTCAGAACAACGCGAGAGTTCTTAGAACACATTCAACTTGACAGAGAACAATACGGACAGCGTCCTCAGGACACCCCCATTTTATTTATTTGCGAACATTTCAGGACACTGCGAGTGTTCTTAGAACACATTCAACTTGCCAGCGAACAATATGGACTACGCCTTCAAGACACCGCCTATGAACATTCCAGGACACTGCGAGTGTTCTTAGAAACGTCTTCAGAACACCCCCATTTTGTTTATTTGCGAACATTTCAGGACACCGCGAGTGTTCTTAGAACACATTCAACTTGACAGAGAACAATACGACAGCGTCCTCAGGACACCCCCATTTTGTTTATTTGCGAACATTTCAGGACACCGCAAGTGTTCTTAGAACACATTCAACTTGTCAGCCACAACCCCCATTCATATTTGCGAACATTTCAGGTCACAGCGAGTGTTCGACAACGTCTTCAGAACACCCCCATTTTGTCTATGTGCGAACATTTCAGGACACCGCGAGTGTTCTTAGAACATATTCAACTTGACAACGAACAATACGGACAGCGTCCTCAGGACACCCCCATTTTGTTTATTTGCAAACTTTTCAGGACACTGTGAGTGTTCTTAGAACAGTTTCAGTTTGCTTGCGAACAAAACGGACACATATTGAGTCCTCAGAACACCCCCCATTCAGTTTATTTAGAACATTTCAGAACACCCGTGATGTCCGCAGACAAATCGAACACAAAAAGAACGTCTAACACATAAAAAAACACAACTTTCATCCTATCTCATACACTCCCACCCTCCCCAAACCCTCCTACACACCAACACACTCTACTAAATACAAATTTTGAACCAAGTTTCACCGCGCTGTCAGCGGATGACCGTGAATCCAAGATGGCGGGAGCTACCGGAAATCTGACGGGCTTCACACTCCACGCCGTCCAATCAGCAAACACGTTGCATGTCCGCGAACATCACGCAAGCCGATTGGCCAATCAGGACACTGTCCGCGGAGCGAACAGGGAAGTGTGTCTGCAGACCGAACACAGATATCACAAATTTTTTTTTACCTACTATTTGGTCATTTTAAAAAAAACGACTGGACGGATTTTCACCAAATTTGCAAAAGCACGCTTTCGGGATCTTTTTTTTTCTTTTATTGAACTTTACTCAGTTAACTAAGTTTATATATATATATGTGCCATAGATACTAAATTCAATATATTATACATTGTGTTGATCAGGATAATAAAAGAAAATCCATATAGTTTATCAACTATGTTGTGCCTGCCATAGATCTCAAAGTAGCTGACCTCTCATAAATACTTGGTCTAATCTCCCTCACATGCTAAGGGCATCATTAGAGGTTTACCGGTATGCCGCTGAAATTCCGGTGGAATACCAGTTAACTGCCCTACTGAAATACCGGTCCCGGTAATTGCAGCATTGTTTTTCCGTTGGGGGACTGATTAACTGGCAGCTCAGGGCTGCAGGTAAATCAGTGCCCCCACCGGCAAACTTTTGTTTTGACGCTGTGGGCAAAGTGCTGGTGCGCGCAAATTACTGCACATTTACCTGCATTTTTCCTGCACCGGCAACATTGTAGTGGTCCTCTAAGTTTTAATCTTCCATTTTTAAGCAATATGAAAAAGAGCAATAATAATGGTTTATAGAAAAATGAAATGTGTATAAATTGTGCTCCATTTATAGTATATGTTCTTCAAATAATGCAATGCTTAATGACAACTATAATTCTTTATGAAAATGATAGAGCTTAACGAAAAACACAAGACCAGGACTTGGACGAAGTGAAACTGTTAGCAAGGACCTAGAAATCCCAGATGGATGTAATCATAACTGACCTGATAAGGTGTATAATGATATCTGAATATACGTTTATGATTCTGCAATAAGTGTTTTGATGACTCAGAGAAAGTGGAAGAAATCATTGAAGACCTCATTAAGAGTTGGTTGTATTTTGGAGCAGGGAATCTGCTGGATGTAAATACCAGCACCGCCAGTGGTATTGCTGAATAGTCAGACTTTACATCAGGCTCAGTGGTAACTGTATTTGCATTCCCCTAAAATACTACGAGTGGTAGCTCAGCAATGCCATTTTCCATGCATTTGATATATGTTTAAATCCTTTGTCAACATCATATTTATGGCGAAAATGGCTACTGTGCATTGGTGGTAAATACCACTGCTATATATTATTGTAGTGCACACCATCGCAGTTTCTGGCCCTAACAGGAAGAAGGTGGTGCTAGGATGCATAGGATGCTCATGTTGTCACCACATCCCATTCCCCTATCTACTTGTGCATCCGCTGTGTACATGAAGAGAGAGTAAAACCTTCTTGGAAGAAATGACCATTTTTACTTCCACCTCTGGATTGTAAGTAAACATTTGCCGATTTTCATTTTGAAAATGCAACTGGTAACATAGGTGACGGAATGTTGATGGTTGTGACGATGATGACACACTCCTGAGTTGGTTGGGTGTTAACACAATGCGTTTTGGAAAGGATTGGCATTCTACTTTTGACACCCACCTTGTAATGACCCCTTATACTTCTGTTTGTGGAGTATACGTAATAATGTAAACGTATCATCCCACTTTTTTATTTGTGATTCAAATATGATTTTCAGTTTAGCAAATTAAAACAAAGTGAGTAAGTAGAACGTGGATGGAAATGGCAATTCCGCAGTTGGAAATATTTAAAGAACAAATTCGTCTTAAAACTATAATAGTCCTGAGCCTATTATAATGATACTCCTCTCACATCCATAAAACTACTGGCCTTCTAATGGAGAAGCCTGTGTCCGCTTTGATGGGTAGAAGTGCAGGCTTTGGAAGAACAAGTAGGATGGTTTCATGCACACCAGCATGCACCTGTAATTCCTCCCATAGCTCAGTTGTACAGTGCTTGTGTGTTTAACTTAAGAGTCAAGGAGCTTAAGCGTGTCAAATTATGAACCATACTAGGAATGGGGCAAACCTCTCTTCTGTGAAAAATGTTGACACTTTCTAAGATGACACATTTTAATGGGATAGGGATGTTGAGCTGATTCGAGGAGGACAATCAAATAACAGGAGCCAGAACCTGACCCTTTAAAGGCCTCTTGTACACTTCAATCCGTTGGATGGCCTTAGTGGATGATGTTCTATTTGTGATAGTAGCATCACAGAAGGGGGCGAGGATGACAGGTCATTTAGTGAATCACATATTTTCTTTTTTGCAACCTCTTCTTACCTTGAAGCATTTTCCCGAAGCGCACAAAAATCACCCTACGAAACAACAAGCGGGTCTGCAACCAAAATATACCTTGCCTTTTAGGTTATTTAGAATGTGCTATAAAAGGCACCAAGTGATGTCTGACCTACTGAGGTGCTCAGAACTTCCACTGATAACAATTTTACAGTGGAGCTTCTTTTTGGCTGCCCAGTGTAGCTCTCCCCTTATGGTCTGTGTTTCTTCCACCTCGATCTGCCAGTGCTAAGCAGTGTTTACTGCTGAGCAGGAGCCAAGGGGCACTGCACCCAGCCTTCCTATCACAGTCCTCAAGGCCATGGAATTAAAAACATCAGAACATTGGGGTCCATACGTGAATGCCAAGCAAGAAGCAATGGAATCTTTAATGTCAGATGCAATCTATGCATAATGCAGTAGACGACTAAGAATAGTTTGTTAAAAAATAGTGTCCCCAATGGAAAATGGATATGTGAACCATCTAGCGCATTATTGAGTCTAGTATTCGTTTTTTTCAAAAGGAAAGAGATCAGGAGACCGACCTTCTTCAGCATTATTCGATTGATTAATCAATCACATTAAGAGAAATACCACATGCTTAACACCATTGTATAGAATTAGACTACAATATAATAAATGATACTTTGCCATGAATTAGGGAGATGCTTTCATAATACAAGGCAAAAGCTCTTATCAATAGGAAGTTGGGAAATTATCCATTTTGGCGAGTCCAGTGTTGAAATGAATATCTAAACAAGTGATTGGAATCTATTTCTTCCAATCCTTAAACCTATTACACAAAAGCATCCCCGATTTTTGCAAAATGGCATACAACCAACCCTCACATTCTTTCCGAATCTCTCTGAATGAAATGCAGTAGTTCCTCCGTGCTTGATTAGAACACAACCATGTGTTGCACCATAGCTATTATTTTAAAAGACATAAAGCAAGGCATTACCATGGAATAATCAAAAAGAAAACAAAAAACACACACAAACAGAAGATACAACACTTTACAATACCTTAAGCACATGCGTAAAGCAAAGATTCATTGTGGTTAGTCTAAACTAAAACCGTGCTTAACCACTCAAGACTGATATTTCATGTTCCTAACTACTTGACAAACACTAAGCTGTGATTGCTGGGAGTCTGCCCAACTTCTCAGATGTATAGGTACCTTAACAAGTTTTAATTTCAGACAACATTGTAAATGCAGCCCTGGATGGATGTGGCTTCTGAACATCCCCCCACAATCACATTGCATACAGAATATATTTTATATTGCTCTTACAATGTAATGACCATGGCAATAACCTCAGATTGCATACCTTTCAAAACTCTCAAATCCAGTGATTGACTTGTGAATCTGGTTTGCACATGCCTATTAAAGCATCACCCATGAATCTAAAACGTATCAAATACAGCTTCAAGGACATATGGCCCACTTGTCTTGAAAATAAATCTTTATCAAACTACTAAGAAAAAAAAATCCCTTACATCTTTTGCCATTTTATCCCTATCACTGACATGGAATGTATGTCAAACTTAAAAGGTAAAAGAGTGGTTAAGCAGCAGAAAACCGTTTAAGACTCTAACCAGAAGCTAATTACTCTAAATATATTGGCCCTCATTACGACCCTGGCGGAAATCGAAAAACGATGGCGGAAATGCAATACCGCCATCGAATAGCGCTCGGTGCGACTATGACCCGTCACCGCAAAGTACGAAGCCATTAGCGACACCGTAGTGAACGCCAACGCTAACTGCACCAAGCACGCGCGCGCGCGCCATGCCAAACCGCAAACACCACCATGGCGCAAGGGTACGCCAATTCCGACCCTAGCGGACATGTACCTAACGCCATCAGGCATGGCGTAATGTACCATTCCGCCATGGCGAGAAGTACGGCATCGCGAATCAACCGTAAACGGCCCCACTGAGTGCCTGTACACCGCTCCCTGCCCACAAAGTACAACTCCCCGTAGGTGCAATGAAGTCACAATGCAACCATTGAAATGTACAAGTCACCCATGCATGGCAACGAACAAAAGAAACACAAGAGGGGCCAATGGGAGCTGCAGGGCACAGATGGCACGAATACAGAAGCCATCCCAATGGACATGACCACAGTCCCCCACCAAGAAACGCATGCAAACACAGGCACCTGAGACCAGCAATATTCCGAAATTCACATCATTCCACCAGTCCACCTGGCTGACCGGCATCTGTTACACAAAACCCAATCCCCCGCCCCTGAGCATGACAACATTCAAACAGTCATATTGGCAGCCCCCATCCCTGACCTCACTGGGCTTCGTAGGCAAACGCGCCCAGCACAGTACCACGCAACTAAACCCCGAAGCTGGAACCCAATGCAGATCTCCTCACAACACATCGCCCCCCAAATCGGCATATGCCACATCACTTGCAAAGAAAAACGCTACACGGGCCAAATCAGAATAGAAATTTTATGCACATCTAAGTCACCAAGCCCATACAGCCATCAGGCCATGAACTCCAAAACACTAATCACCATTGTGGGCTGCATCCGCAAGAAATGACCAGCCACTACCTGTGTGTCGCCCTGTTCCCCCATGGTACACAGAGCCACATTCACGTACGAAAAGGCAACATGGAAGCGCACAGAACCGCAGGGCCGTCCCAATGGGGAGGCACTAGTCCAGCTGAAAGGCCGAAATGTTGCTCCGAGCCACCAGTACTGCGTAAGGGCATGTGGGCCATTGGCGATCGTCCCATAAGATCGTAATGCTGCTCCACTGAATAACACGAAGCAGCAGGTGTCGGGAGTAAACCCCATCTGCAGGAGTGGCATACAGATGGCAGTGGCAAAAGGGGAGGAGATACCTGTCAACCAAAAGAAAAGAAAAAGAACAGAATGGCCATCAGAACTACATTCCAACAACTCACTTCAATGATCACACGAAATCCACAGCCATATGCATGCTAGCCCACTCAAAAGGATCATCAGCACCCCAAAACCACTTGCGACTCATAACCATCTATATCGAGGTGCAAACACCATCACAAACGAGTGTACCTGTGCATGCGTCTGTCAAAACAGATTCCATCAGATGGGAATGTTAACGTGCATGGACACAAGTGTCTGAGTGCGCCTCGAGACAGGGAGGGCTCAACAAGGCCAGATAGACGATGGTCCCACTATGGCAGCCCTGCATCACATAGCGTAGGGGAGGCGGAAAGATCCCAAGAAGCCCTGTACATGGCAAACACTGTATCAAATCACCTGCCCATGCATCCATTCATCATTCCCCCATCCCGGGATCAAAACGCCTGAATATTTACTCACATGACATTAGAAACATCCATTGAGTCTGTGCGTTATGCAGCCTGCTAAATCCACAGTGCCCCAGCCCGTAATTCCAGTGTTGTGAAGTAACATGTATCTGGGAACGGCCGGCCTCATCGGCCACGTAGCTATTGCGCATCCCAAACTATTCATATCAATCATTGCTCCCTCGCCATGGGCCCTGTCTCAAGGACACTGAACAATAGAACGTTATATTTGCAGACAGACCTGTGGGCATCTCCTCGCCGCTAGCTGGAAACCGAAAGCGCCACCCTTCGAATTCCTCATTTGCAACATCACGTCGAAAAGGCATCTGTGGCCGTTTGAAATCACTAATTATTCCATCGAGTGCGGCTGTGTGTGAAAATGGCAACTGCCTTCACCCACAAATGGGACGCCCCGCCCGTCGTTGCAACTCGGTACAGTGATGCATGAGGGCCCACCGTTACTCGAGTACTACGTTCCACTGACCCTTCACAAGTGTGTTTGCGACTGCACAGATAGTATGTGAAACAATGGGACCACAGCAGAATGAACATATCAACCAATCTTACACGGCCATCGGGTACAAATACATGATTGCAATAGCAAGATACCATTCCCCGAATTGCAGCGTTGTGCGCGGGACGTGCTCGGCCAAAGGGGAGAGCAGTTTGCACAGGTGGAATTAATCACCACAGGTGGAGGCCATACAGCCTGAAAACACATAAATTGCACAGCCAGTCTCCTCCCACAACCACACCGAAATGCTACCGGCAGGACTCGCGATGTTGGCCCTGGGGGACCTGATAGCACTGCAAGTGCTCCGACTCCAAGAAGAAGACGAACACCATCTACAACCAGCCGCACGGAGGAGACGCAGGAGGAGGAGGAGGCCAAGGCAGGGCCAGCAAGGGCCGCCAGCACAGCCACTACCACCACGCAGGCAGCCCGCAATCCCACGCCTCCGAGCACATCCATTCAACCTCACTGATGAGCAGATCCACACCCTCTACCGTTTGGACCGGGACACCATAGCCGCCATTGTGGACATGACACAGGCTGACCTTGTCAGCATGATAGATAGCCCAACCGCCATCCCACCCCTACTGAAGGTGGTGTCTGTACTCCACTTCCTGGCCACAGGCACCTACCAGCACACAGTCGGACAGTTGCATGGCATTTCTCAGCCACTGTTCTCACGGACACTATTGCAAGTGCTCGATGCCCTCCTGCAGCACGCAGACGACTACATCTCTCTACCACGCTCGGAGCAGGAAATTACCAACACAAAAGTGGGATTCCATGCACTTGCCGGCATACCGGGTTGCATTGGTGCCATCGACTGCACCCATGTTGAATTGGTCGTCCCACATGCCATGGAGGCCCAGTACCGCAACCGGAAACAATTTCATTCCCTGAATGTACAAATGGTGTGTGACTCCAACAGGATCATTACACATTGTTGTGCCCGATTCCCTGGATCAACCCATGATTCTATGGTCTTGAGGAACTCTACAATACCACGCTACATGGAGCGACACGCAGGGAACAGATCCTGGCTACTCGGTGAGTCTCATTACATGCATGATGATGTGGGGTATGTGAATTGGCAATGACCTGGCAGGCAGGGGGGGGGGGTGTGCGTACGTAGCAATGGCATTCCACATCATACGTTTCTCGTCCACATACAGGTGATGCTGGATATCCACTGAAGAGATGGCTCCTCACACCAGTCCGGAACCCATGGGACCAGCATGAGGAGGACTACAACCATGCCCACTCACGTACCCGTGTAGTCATAGAACAGGCATTCGGCCTACTGAAGACTCGTTTCCGCTGCCTCAGCAGGTCTGGCGGGGCACTCCTGTACCGCCATGAGAAGGTTGCAAAGATGGTGATGGCATGTGTCATGCTCCACAACATGTGCGTACGTAGAAATGTGCCCATGCCCCCTGACGCAGAACTGCAAGCACCTGATGATGGTCATGATGAGGGTGGGGATGTGGCAGCACCTCATGGAGTCTGCGAGGCACCGGAGGCCCGTGACATTCGTCAGCATCTCATTGATGTATGCTTCTAGCACTCACGCCTGGTGGCTGATACATGGACACGGGACTCGTGGCACTGCGTGTGTCTGGGACATGCACAATATGGACTGTACGCCTATGATGGCCTAGTACACAAAGATCAATGTCCACACTTCTCATTGGTTGATCGTGCACTTTTTATGGCATATGTGATATCATGTTGAACACCCTATCGACCCGCCACCCAAGTGAGCCCAACACACCCCCTCCACCCTCCTACCTCCCCCCCGAACACCAGTGTCCAAAGATGCTCATTGTCAGTGGGCTGTCGCTATTGCAAGCCCCCTCTGCGGGTATCAGGGGCACCCCTGCCTGTGGAGCGCAGGTTCCTTCCAGATCTACGTTGGGGGCTGCCCTGGACGGAACTTGCAACGGATGATGTGTCTGCCTGCTCACGTCCATGCATGTCCCTAAGGGTTTGCGAGAGCTCAGTGAGCACACGGCGCACTGCGGCAAGTTCGGCACATACGTCTTTGGACGTCGCATGCAGTTCCCCCCTCAGGCTCTCGGTGCTTCTCTCCATTTGGACTCTCAGGCTCTCGGTGCTACTCTCCATTTGTGCCCTTAGCGTCTCTGTACCTCTCTCCATTTCTGCCCTAAGTGTCTCAGTTGATGTTTCTATGTCTGCCTTAGTGCCCCCACATTCATCGGCATGGTCCTTGAGGAGTGTGGCCATTTGCTGCTGTTGTACGATTAACTTGTCCAGGGACTGTTGCCTCTGCTGGGCCATGGCCATTTGCGGGGGTGTCACAGAGGGGCTGTTGTCCTCATGTTGCCTTGCCACAGGGCTTGTGGGGGATGGCCAGTCGTCGTCTTGTGGCTGCACCTGCGTGGTATCCTCATGTTGTACGGGATGGGACAGACAGGGGGATTGGGACAGGTCATGGATGGATCTGACTTCGACATCCCCGTTTTCTGTGTCCGAGCATGCTGCCATCAATGGGGTGTCACCTATGGTGCTGCTGCCACCAGAGGCAGTGCCTTCTGTGGCATCCATTGGGGGGACCTGTGGTGGTGGTGTTGTGGCCATGCTGGCTGCTGGGGTGCCTGTTGATGTTCCCTCCTCTGTGCTGCCACCTGATTTGTGCTGCTGCCGTGTCTTGATGCGTGCAGCTGAGGTGGAGGGTCTCTGGCCGTTGGTCTTGGCCCTCTTTGCAGGTGTGCTGGTAGGGGTGTCCTGAAGCTCGTCGTTTGGATCGGACCCTGTGGTGGAGTAAAGGAGGGCGAGGGTTATTGATGGGTCTGTGGGAATTGTAATGGCATTGTATCACATGCTTTGGGGTGGTACCTGAGGGTGATTTGGGTCGGGGCCTTGGAGGTGCTTTCATTTGTGTGTGGAGTGAGGGTGCAGTTGTTTGGCAGCCTGCAGTTAGGGTGTGCCTGCTGCACGTGTAGTGCGTGTTTTAGGGGTTTTTAATTAATTATGTATTTATTGTGGGTTTTAACGTGCGCTATCAGGCCGATGTGTGTGGACGTTCTCCTGGACATGTGTTTCTGTTGCACTATGTGGACACATGGTACTTCGCATGATTGGACATTGTGGATTTAGCATTGTTTTATCTGGCCCACCTACCTGAATCTTCGGATGTCTGCACTCCTTTCTCCATCCCTCCGACTCCCTCTATGCTCTCCATTCCGATGGTGGAGGCACAGATTTCTTCCCAGGGGGTCAACTTGATGGGTGATTCAGGACCTCCCCCGGTGGCTGTGGCAATGTTGCGGTTGTCAGAGAGTATGCTGCGGAGGCGTATCCGCAGGTCGTCCCATCGCTTGCGGCATTGCTGTGGGGTGCGGTCCCCACCGCACTTACCCGCTGTGCCACAAGAGCCCATATGGTCTTCTTGTTTGCAAGTGCCGTTCTGGTCATTTGCGTGGAGAAGACGACGGCAGCATTCTCCTGGAGGGTCTCTGTTAGCACGGTGAGTTCCTCACGGGAGAAGTGGACCTGCCGCTTGCGGTCGCACGCTTTCTTCGCTACTTTTCCCATTTTTCTTGGTTTCGCTAGGGTGGGTGACGGGTTGGGGTGTGTTTCAGGGTAGTGATTTTAGTGGTTGTGTGGTTTTAGTGTTTTTATAGGTGTACGCCGGGATGTTTGCCGTTCCGGGCCCATGTTTTTACTTCCGTTTCCGTATATTTCCGGTCACCGTACTTTCCGGTAGGCGCACACTGCGGTGACCGCTAAGAGGGGTGGCGGTATTGCACCTAGGGCGCCGTACGGCGGCGGTGTGGCCCGTTTTGGGGTCATTTCCGCCATCGCGGACTTTGCACTTCCGCCGTGGCGTGGTGCTCGTGCCCGATGGGTCGGAATGGGCCGCACTTTGCTCCTTCGTGCAATGGCGGAAACGCTATTTACGCTGTGGCGCTCCGGTCAGTCACTTTCCGCCAGGGTCGTAATGAGGGCCATTCTCTTTCTAGGGTGGATGAAGAGGGGCTGGTTTTACTGTTTCTCGGTGTTCAAAATCATTAATGACCTGAAACACCTGTTCTAGATGGGCACAGTGGAATAGGCTTCCCATCATACCGTTGACATTTTAAAAGAAAAAAAAGACAATGGGCCTCATTACACGGATGGCGGTAAGGATTTACCGGTACCGGTAAAATACCGGTACCGTTAAATCCTTACCGCCTTACTACGAGGTCCCTTTGCGGGTTGGGGGATTTAACGCTTGCTTTTTGCAGGCGTTAAAAACCAACCCGCAAAGGGACCCAGGGAGCTAATTACGGTACCGCAATTTGCGGTACCGTTATTAGCACCTTCCCCATTCCCATTATGCCCTATGGGGCAAAAATGGGGAAGGGCAATGGTGGAAGGGGGAATTACCGCCCCGCCAACCTTGGAATGGGGCGGTAATTCCCCTTTCCGCCAAGGCGGTGCTGGTATTTTACCGGCATGAACCATGGCGCTAATAGCGCCATGGTTCTCCGCCATCCGTGTGATGAGGCCCAATGCCTCAAGATGTGTAATCTCCATTTCTGTAAAATGTCTTTGCAACTTTGTGGTCAAACACAACATATACAGGAATGCAGGGTTTGTTGGTTAAATCATGAGTGATGTGTATTATACTGTGTGAATGAGGGAATATTTTGTGATCAAAATTAAGTGCAGTAAACATCTATGCTGAATAAAGGCCAATAAGGCACAGTCTAATGGAAAGCGATTTCATGTGTATGGGAGTAGATGTGCACCAAACAACAGAGGCTACTGTGTCAGTGGCACTAGATATGCACCAAACCACAGAGGCTACTGCGTCAGTGGCACTAGATGTGCACCAAACAACAGAGGCTACTGCGTCAGTGGCACTAGATGTGCACCAAACAACAGAGGCTACTGCGTCAGTGGCACTAGATGTGCACCAAACCACAGAGGCTACTGCGTCAGTGGCACTAGATGTGCACCAAACCACAGAAGCTACTGCGTCCAGTGGCACTGATGTGCACCAAACAACAGAGGCTACTGCGTCAGTGGCACTAGATGTGCACCAAACAACAGAGGCTACTGCGTCAGTGGCACTAGATGTGCACCAAACCACAGAGGCTACTGCGTCAGTGGCACTAGATGTGCACCAAACAACAGAGGCTACTGCGTCAGTGGCACTAGATGTGCACCAAACAACAGCAACAGTAAATATAATTTAGAATCGGGTGTGATGGGCACATGCTTTGTGTTATTGGACTCCTTTGAGATACGTGTGGCTTTTTTGACACAATCAAAGGTTTGATTAAATTATAATTGGGGAGGAAAGTTCCCTGAACGCAGAATATTAAGGAAGGATGGTTATGATTAAGGTGCAAACTCATGAATATAAAAAAAGAATAACAAAGGGAAAAAAGAGAACAACAACTATTGATAGTATAACCATGCCAACCAAAAATGTGAGAATAGACTATGCTTGCTCATTACCTTGCATTATTACCTACCTTTGAAAGATAAATGGCCCCATACTCTATACATTTTTAAAAGCCATAGGCAGAAAAGAATCCAGGGGATGGGTGATTTGGTCCATTAATGGTCCACACAAATACCTGCTAAGTGGACCGAGCCAATGCACTTGACTTTATTTTGTTCTTTTAGATAAAAGATCGATGGGCGTTTTTAATAGCTAGTTTTTAAAGGTTTGGGATCAGGCATTTTCAAGTTGCTTTTGTATACTTATTATTGGTTTAGAATAACATTCTTCTGAAAGCAATTGCCACTTTAAAGAAGTATTTAACAAAACCAAAATGTTGCAATTAACCTCCACATGAAAGCTGGAAAATAATGGAACAACTGGACTGTGTGTTAGTGTATCTAAATAAGAATAATCTTTGAATGATTTATATTAACACCAACATGTTGGTCATAAATGTTTGATTTTAAATAATGGCCTTATGCCAGATTAATGAGTTTAGCAGTGTGACATTATTTGTATTGTTTATTTATTGAAATTGAACTTACATGAACACAATATTTAGTGCATGTACTTTTGCCAGACTTTGTAGGTGGCTTTATTGGTACAATGACATCCCAGACATCTTGCAACAAAATCCAATCCAAAACGTTCCCTATATCCAAACCTCAATAGAGACCACTAAATGGCAATCATTACCAGTAACATAGGTCTGGATTTTTACCAAATGTTGGAAAGATCATAGGAAAACTATTACTAAAACAAAAAAGGAATGCAAATGCCAACATTATTAAAATGGGTCTTCAATCTTGAACATTACACATGATGGGTATGTTAGTATGAATGATGTGTCAACTGGTGAAAACGTGTTAAGCATGAAATAAATATTGGTGGTATAAAACCAAATTATTAATCTCATTAAACTTAATAATGTGTTTACAATATTCCAACAAAATAATATCCAGCATAAAGAAATGACTACATTTATGAACAATACATTCACCTTTACGTAAAGATGTGAACAACAAGAAGAATAATGAGATTGCAAATTCAATCGTCAATCAATAAGCTGTCCTCTATTATAAAAACAAAATGAAAAAAGACAATCAAAACAAGATCACTGGCATCTTTCTTTCTGCTATAAGATTTTCATGAATATAGGAACACATGGCATGTTTAGGAGCACGATTTTAAAATGGGCACAAACAACATTGGAGGGAATATTGCAGATGCAAGGTTGTATGCTATGTTTTTGAAAAGTTCTTTTTAGCAAGTCCTATTGAGCTTTCAATATTGCACAATAGGAGTTGCAAAAAGTAAATCCTTTTGGATCCTTGTCCCTCCATCGACCTCCTCGCCACTCTTTGGGGAACACCACAAAACCTCTGTCCTTATTAAACCCCCAACACCTACCGCCCCCCCCTGGTTTATGGCTGTCTTATCTGGGGGACACCCCTGGAAACTCCACCACTACCCCAAGACTCCCCCTCCCCGCACATTCCTCCTCTACCCAGTCCATTTCTCCCCGTCCATTACCCACCGCTCCTCACTCCCTGCTCCTCCTCCAACGTGGTTCTCGTTCTAGTATCGGGCAAGAACATTTTACAATGGTTATGTGCGCCATGTTATTTGCACAATACAGGACGAACATCTTTTGCACCAAATGTTATGAGTCACCTTGTTATTATGTACATATTTACATATCACTAATTGGGCAAGAGTCTCACAACGTTTAGTCATGGCTTAATCCGATCCTTGAGATTTCTATTACATATACATGCTAGGTGAATAACCAGTAAAACAGCCCTTTTACAAATGTCTACATTGGATAAACAATGCACCACATCTTCCGGACTGTCCTTTAATTTGTGCATATATGAAATAAAAATGTACTGATACCAATAATCTCAAAGTGAAGCAAATAGATAAATAATCTCTAGTGACAATAGTCCATCATTATGAAGTAGCCTGGCAACGTAAGCAGTCAATCATTTTAAAATGATTACGTTTTGAATATTTATTTAATACCAGTGTAAGGCTCCATTTCTTTCTAAATTGTATGCCTATTGCACAACAAATAGGTACATTCCTACAATTGCCATTGTTTTTCTTGGACCTGTTTTGTGACAAAAGGACTGTTTAAAAGCAGCCCGTTGCAATGTTTAGTTGAGATACAGGGTCTCATTACACGGTAGGCGGTAAGGGTTTACCAGTACCGGTATTTTACCGGTACTGGTAAACCCTTACCGCCTTACTACGAGGTCCCTTTGCAGGTTGGGGAATTTAACGCCTGCTTTTTGCAGGCGTTAAAAACCAACCCGCAAAGGGATCAGGGAGCTAATTACGGTACCGCAATTTCCGGTGCCGTAATTAGCACCTTCCCCATTCCCATTATGCCCTATGGGGAAAAAATGGGAATGGGGAAGGGCAATGGGGGAAGGGGGAATTACCGCCCCACCAACCTTGGAATAGGGCGGTAATTCCCCTTTCCACCAAGGCGGTGCCGGTATTTTACCGGCATGGACCAAGGTGCTAATAGCACCTTGGTCCACCGCCATCCGTGTAATGAGGCCCACAGTCTTACAAGCCACTACGTTATCTCAAGGACCTAAGGACTACTGCCTTTGGGCGGGGACAGGATTGTCTAAGTAGTCGGACCTGAAGCTAATGTGACATTAACGGCTGTAAATTCCTATACAGCATAGATATGCGCAGGCCTTTCCCCCTCAGGGCCTACCCTGTCTACGACCCTGTCACTTCTTACTGGGATCCAGCACATATAATCAAAGATAACTGGTGAATGAAGCTAGTTGCTTCCACCTGCATAAAGCCAGGGCTGCTGTTGATACCTCAGGACTCTGTGTACACTGAACAATGTTGGAAAGTAAAGTGCCCTCCAGTTCCTTTTGTTGGAGCATAGATTTTCGTATTGACTCATAAGAAGATCTTGGTTAGAGCTATTTTGATACATCAAATAATGAAATATCATGTTTGAATAATGAGATCACCATGAAAAAGTGATTCAATGCCACATGCAATCAATAATTCTTAGATTCGTTAAAGGAAATATCCCTAATTATATTGATGATATGTTTGGTGTCTTTTATATATGACCACATTTTCTGATCTTGTTGCTTTAAAAATAAATCAATTTATAGAGGTAATGGTTTTAGAATAGATCCTATTCCTGAGACAGTGGGTTTATCCGTTGGATTCGTGAGGTTTCTATGAATCTTTTTTCCATCTTTGCGTCTTCATATAAGGTATTCTTTACTTATTTATGTGGTAGGAGTAGTTGTGTGTCACTCTGCTGTATTTACTGTTATATGACATTAGTCCTTTATATACTTTAACTACTTTTTTATGACTCACTCCAGTTATTAATTGTATTTGATAGAATGAGCGCCTTGAGGCCCTTGGGCGAATGTCGTTATAGAAGAAAAAGAAAGAAAGAAAGAAAGAAAGAAAGAAAGAAAGAAAGAAAGAAAGAAAGAAAGAAAGAAAGAAAGATGTTTCACATATGGGAGACACATCTGCATATAGTACAAGGGTATAGTGCAAATTCAGTTTCACCCATTTTATTTCTAAGTCACACGCTATCTGATAGGAGTCCTCTTTGTTCATCAGGTTATCCCAAGCATGTCTGTCAATGCTCAGACATGGTGTAATAACTATTGACCCTCAGTGTTAAGGCGTTGCCCAAGCCTTTTAAATCAGTCCTCAACTCAGGAATGTGGCTTAATTCAGATTTGTAAGTGAATTTTCAAATCAGTTAGCTAACCTCAGTTAGTTCTTCATATTTAAAGTTCCGTTGATGAATGCTTAAGGCATGAACTAAGCTCCAGTACTAGGCTAATGTTTCAACTAAGTCACCACAGTCATATCTTGCTGGCCCTGCATGAACTTCACTGGCTGTCAGTATGGAAAACAGGCATAGATAAAGCCATGTGGTTAGTGCACAAGTCTTACTGCAAGTATGGTCCAACTAAGTTCAGGCTTTTTTACTATCCTATGATTAATATATCACAATTGGGAGACCACTCATTCATTGTTCATTCATCAAAATTGTTGAATCTCTCAGCATCGTCTTGCATTTTTTTGAGGCTCCATGGAGTCCAAACACAATCTTAAAATGTTCATGTTCCCTAGATAATTTGACCGAATGGTGGCTTGGTACATATTAATATATTAGGGCTATGATACATCTGTATCACAATGTACAAACCACCACCTTCTTACCTACCTCTTCAGAGAGTGAAGCAAAATGTTGGGAATCAGAGTCTTCAGTTACTCTACAACAACCCTTCGATTAGAATCCACTTAATAAACAACTAGATGTGAACAGATTCAATTTCAATATAGTGTATCCTGAACATTGATAAACCCAAGCCTTGGGAAATCAGCGGCACCTAAGCAAGAACGAAATAGGCAGTCTGCCCCAACTTTGGCTTTCCTTAAATGTGCCCCACTGGGCAGGCCACAACCAAAATGCAAAGAAGTTCTACACTCAATAGCCAAGCCTCTGAATCTTCCTAAGTGCAGATAATACTGTACAATCACAGGGGATGAGTGGCACATCGCAAACAGTTCAGTCCACAGAGCATGGCAGTGATACAAGCCCAGTATCAGCTCGAGTGGGGAAATAGCAGGAAGAACTGCTGATCCTACTCTACTTTTCCAAGTGCCCGTCCCTCTGATCGGACAACCATACATGAGTGGCCTTTTAGGTTTATCCTTCACAATCACATCTACGTTCAGCTGAGAAAGAGTATACCCGAACCTTTTCATGTCTGCCCTCACACCATCAAAATAACACCTACATATGTTGATAAATTCCTTGCAGGGCACTGATCACCAAAACACTTTTGGCCAACACAATGTCTCTGCTGCATCAGAAGAGGTTCATATTTAAATGGGGTGTGTCCATGACAACACAACATTCGTAGCTCCAGAAATCACTCTAATCTACTATCCCTAGTTACCAGGACGTCGGAAGGTGCATCCATGTTATGTATTGGATAATTTCATAATAGCAATATGGACCATCAGTTCTGTATGTCTTACTATCAAATTGTGGAATATTACCAAAGGATAGACACCGCTCTACGGGGTTGGGCGTGGGGGGGAGCTCTAACAGGCCTAAAAAGGGACAGAAATGCAGGCCCTCAAATTGGATCTGTTATTTTCTAGTTGTTGTTAGTTAGAAACAAATCATTGGTTTTCCAAGAAACAAAGGACCTATTGACATTTTGAGGTACAAAATGGTATGACATCTTAGTACCGAAGCGAATTGAGAGAAGGAGAGAGAGAGAGAGAGAGAGAGAGAGAGATGACTTTGAAACATGCACATAGTTAATGGAATATTGTCCTAAGAGCTCATCAAATTAAAAAGGAAGGATTATTGTGTGAAATACCACTTAATCTCCTGTGTGAGGGTTCTGAGAAGCCAACCTGGGTGTCAAACAAGGGCTTCTTCGCATGAGCAGGCCCCAGGGAAAGTGCATGACTTTATTTGGGATGTTGTGGCCTGAGAGGGCAGGAAAATAGCCTAAAAAGCAAGATGGTCAAAGGATGGCTCTTAAAACATGCAGAGCAACCGTGCTGATTAAATATCATTATAACGGGCATTATAACTGTAAAAGAGATGGTACAAGATATGCACCAGCAAAAGTTGTAAAACATGGTACGCTTCTATGAGTGTGACATAGACACAGGAACAAGTCATAAAACGTTGCCAGACACAAGGAATATGGGGCTCAAAGTCTTCCAGTAACATTCACCTGACGACAGTGGGGCTCATTCAGAGCCTGCCGGTGCAAACTATGGTGCTGGTAAGCTTACCAGCACTGTTGTTTCTGGACTGGCATACTACAGGTCTACATACCAGAGCCACTGTGCCTGACAGGTCGGACCCTTCCGGGCACAGCAGCAGCGGTATGCAGATCGTCACGGATGCAGCGTCACCGTTAACAACCTAACACAGGCGCCGGTAAATTGTAATTCCCCATTCCCATGAATTCCCATAGTACTCTATGGGAATGGGGAACAAGGAAGCACCGGCACCATTAACAACGGTTAACTATGGGAATTTATGGGAATGGGGAATTACAATTTACCGGCGCCTGTGTTAGGGAGAATTCTCCAGAATGGCTAATTTCCCTTACCTACTGAGTCCCTCAGCAGCTTTGCTGGATTTCTAGGATTTATTTTTTTACCTGGTAAGAGTGTGAGCCTTTTTTCCCACTCTTACATGTGTTTTGCTGTGCGTGTTTAACATTTTTGTGTTCATAGACTGTGGAGCTTCACCTACTCCATAGGCATCCTCTTTTTACTATGTGTTACATTGCACCTTTAGTGAAGTGACACAGGGTTGTCTTTTTCAGACTTCCCACTTTAAACTCCATATTCTGGACTGACTACTGTCTCTCAGAACATGTAAATTTGCCATTGACTTTATTAGTCTTTTTAAAATCACAGACCCAGTACAACCTTACATAGAGTACTGGAAAGGGTTAATAGTTATCCCTTTTTGTCTGTTTCTCATGGAACATTATTTTGTCGCACTTTCTTTAAGATTTGGTTGATGGCAGTGGTATATAGCATATTTTTTATTTGGCGGTTTATTTAAATAGCCTTGGTAGTGTTTTAGGCTATTTTGGTAGCCTCAAACTTAAATCCGCTGGGCCCCATTTACTTTTATTTGGTTCCGGCTGGGTTTATTCACCATTTCTTTTTGTAAAGGTTTTTCTCGTGATTTACTCTGCACGCCAAAACAGGTTTGGTTCCTTTTTTCACCGTCCTTAGGCGGGTTTTGGCACAGAAGCCCTCCTTAGGCGCCTAAAGAGTCTGGGGGGGACAGGATGTGAGGGAGGGGTTTAAGACCCTTGCATAGGGTTCCCTTGGAAACCCAAGTCACACGCTGGTTTGATTGGCTAGGTGGCTGTCCGGCTACGACAGCCACCCCGCTGTGTGATTGACAGCCAGGCTCTATGAATGGGGGGAAAACTTCATAAAAAGCAGGTCTCTGGGACTAGGAAGTTAGAGTCGCCACTGGATTGAGAGAACCGAAGAGTAGCTGAAAGAAGAGGACCACTACTATGACTGACCCTCCTGGTGAAGCCTTGCTGTGGGACCGAATCTCCAAACTTTGAAGAGAGAGAAGATCTGCAAGGAATCTTCTTCCCTTGAACTGGTGGGAACAACCAGTTCGCCAAACACTAAGCAAGGCTTCCTTCCCCTTGTCGAATTTGATGTACATCGCTGCAGCGAACCAGATAGCCAGGAGGCTCGAACCCTGTTTGGGTTTTAAGGAGTGCACCTTTTATACGTTGCTTTGCTTTGCTGCTGGTTTCTTCCTTGGGCAGTGCAGGACCCTCCAGTCTTCCTACTTCGTGTCAGTCCGACAGTCGCTTCAGGAACCATGAGCCTGCAGGACCTGCCAGGAACTTCTTCCTCAGCTACAGCTCTCCTCTCCATTTAAGGTACTGTTCTAACCCGGTTGTTCGTTCTGTCCAACCGCAGTGAATGTGTTTGAAATCTTTCGCCAATCCAAGGTCTTGTCTTTCTCTACTCTTTTAAATAACTTTTCTTACGACCAACTTCGTTTCAAGCTCTAGGCATAGACCTAACCGCAAACTACTCTGACATGTGTGATCCTCTGCAAAGACTCTGTACCATTAACATTGTCCCAGGCCTATTCATTTGAATCCTTATTGTAGATAGCCTTTTATAGATTGCCCTTTCTAATTACTTGTTGATGCTGCTTAATTTTGTTTAACCTTGTCTTTCCCTCCCTTTTAAATTGCTGGAGTACCATTTTGCTCACACTTCATTTTGAGCCTAACTTGTCCAGAATTCATCGGGTGTTGTGTAGTATATTAAGAGTGTGATCTGTATGTTGCTTTACTTGTAAACTGTTTTACAACTGATGTGTAAATAAATGTATATTCTTTTACTCAGAAACCTTGAGTCAGTGTTTGTTTGAACCATAGTAATTTGTTGTCCTTTGTGTAACTATTGATACTGCTCACTTTACTCTTGAGATAAGTCTGGCTGCTCAGCCATTGCTACCACTTTACTGTGTAGTACAGGCTTGTACCAAGGGTGAATTTGTACTTGCACTTGTAGTCTTAATTGTGTATGGTGTTCCCAATGGGTCCTGCATATGGTTCTGCCTAACACTGGTGTACAGTAGTGAGGATAAAGTATAGTAATTACACTTAGAGTGCTGCTTTTACCTTGGATCAACTAACCACAGAGCGAAACATCACTAAAAAGCACATTTTAATCATCTCTGATATGGAAAGCTACAGTCAGGAGGCCCTCCTTAGTTACACTCTGGATTATCTGAAAAATCTGTCTAGAGAAAGGAATCTCTCTGTTAAAGGCAAAAAGTCAGAATGAATTGAAAGGTTGGTAGAGAAACAGTCTGGGGAGTGGGTCTGAAATACATGCCCTTCCAGCAAATGTGGAAAATGATGAGGGTGATTATATGTCTGTTATTATGGATGAGTTAGATAAGGCATGTGTGTCCCACAATGAAGGCCTTACTGCTCCTCTACCTGCTCTGCAACCTCAACCTTTGTCCACTGGGACCCCATCAGGTCCTACACTCAGTCCTGAATTCATTGCTCTAGAAAAGATGAGGCTTGAATTGGAATGTAAACATATTAATGCTCAAACTGAACAAAAGCATCAAGAACTGAAACTCAGAGAAATGGAGATGAACCATGCCTTAGAATTGAAAAAGTTTTCTATTGAAAATGCTTCTCTCCCAGAGTCTTCTAGGTCTTCCAGTCCTAAGAGACCCTGTATGCCTAAAGAAATTGTTGGTTTGTATAAGGCAAAGCTTGATATTTTTGATTGGTTTGCAATGTTTGAATGTAACCATGGGATTCAAGACATTACAGGGGATCAGTTGCTTCCTTGGCCCTTCTCTAGGCAACCCACTGTTGCATCTGATGGTGTGATGGTGTTGGGGGAGGTGGATAGGGTGGATTATGAGTGTGTTAAGCGAGCTTTAATTGCTAGATTTGGGAAGACCCCTTACAGGACCTTAAGAGGTTTAGGACCCTCAAAAAGCATGATGGTTCCCCTTGGGCTACCTGGGTATGTGAATGTTTGGAAAACTTAGATGGTTGGGTTAAGGGTTACAGAGTAAACACTTATGAATATATGAGAAATCTTGTTATGTTGGAGTCAATTTATGATGCCTGCTCTCCTGAGTTCAGACAGCACTTGGCTGATTCTAAGGAGATAGATCCAAAGAAGTTAGCTAAGGCTGCTGACTTGTGGGTTGCCAACAGGGCTACTCACAAGGATTCTGGGGCAACTCAGAAGAAGGATGAGGGAAAGCAGCCAAAGAAAGATAACAAGAGGAATTCTAATACCTGCAATCCAAAAGAGGGGCCCAAACAGAAACATAACGGTAAACCACAAGGGAAATCAAATCAGGCTAGTGTACCATCTGGACCCAAACCAGATGGAGGTCAGAACAAGCCCGCATTCATCAAAACATTTGGGAAATGTTATGTTTGTGGGTCAACTGACCATGTGAAAGGGGATCCCAGATGCAAGGGTAAACCTTCAGGGGTCCACACTGTCTCCTTAGCCTTCTCCCCAGAGGAAGAAGTACCTATGTCAAGTGAAAAAGTTCACCTACTGGCTGATCAACCCATGAGAGTCTCAGCTAGTGTTTCTTTAGTGTCCCTGGGTTTGTGGGAAAAACAGAAATTAGATGTCTATAATTCCATCCCAGATAGTACTAAAGAGTATTATAAAGATAGTGTTCTTTTGAATGGTCAGGAAACCCCTGCCTTCAGAGACACTGGAGCTAGCATAACCGTGGCACCCAAATGCCTAACCAAGTTAGCTGGAGGCCCTGTGCAAATGCTTCCCCATTTACCAGCTCTCATCCAGTGTAATGATATGACTGTCAAAATACATGTTAGTGTGCAGAGTGAAGTGCCTGGGAGAGTCCTGTTGGGTAATGACCTGAAAACTCTTGGAGTTGTGTCTAGTACCCCCAGGCCTCCCAGTAAAAGGAAACTGGAGCTCACTAGGCCTGCAAGGGATAGGACCTTCAGAGGCTCTCCAGGGGAATTGATAGAGAAAACTAACACCCCCACCCCACAGGAGTTGCTCACTGCTATTTCTTGAAAGAAAGAGGCAAAGAGGAAACCCAAGACCTCCAAGAAGAAAGCAGATAGCACCCCTGTGCTACCAACGAAAACATACCTAAGATTGTCCAAAGTCACACCTGTGACTCCTCCACCTGCTGAGGCTGAGTGTGAGGTACAACCCTGTGTGGTTGATCCAGTGTCTGAAAAGTCAGATATGGAAGAAGACATAACTTTAGTTGGAAATCTGGATCCTGCTGACCATCCTGAGCTGCAGTCCTTCCTGGCAGAAGGTGGACCCAACAGGGCAGACTTCAGCAGAGGACAAAGAGAGTGTCCTACTCTTGAAAGTATTTTCCTACAGGCAGCTTCTCAGCTTGATGGGCAAGAGCCTGGCAAGCATAGGTTGCACTGGGAAGATGGCCTCTTCTACAGTGAACCGACTGAGTCTATCCCTGGGGACTGCAAAAGATTTGTAGTGCCCATAGAAAACAGACTCCAGTTCCTACAGTTGGCCCATGTGATACCTTTGGCTGGTCATTTGAGTTTCAAAAAGACCAAGTAAAGGCTCTCCTTCTACTGGCCTAAGATGGGTTCAGAAGTTGCCCAATTCTGTAGGCGCTATCACACTTGCCAAACCTCTGGCAAGAGTGGAGCCAAGAATGTAGCACCCCTGGTGCCTCTGCCAGTGGTGGGAGTTCCTTTTGAGATGGTGGGCATCGGCATTATTGGTCCCCTTGACCCTCCCACATCTCCAGGAAACAGGTTTATCCTGGTTGTAATAGGCCATGCTACTAGGTAACCTGAAGCAATACCTATGAGGACTGTTATGGCTCAGGCTGTGGCTAAGGTTCTACTTGGTATTTTTACCAGAGTAGGATTTCCTTAGGAAGTGATATCCAACAGGGGATCCAATGTTATGTCCCATTACATGCAAGCCATGGGCAAAAACTGTGGTGTCACTTACACGTTCTCTACAGCCTACCATCCACAGACACATGGACTGGTAGAGAGGTCTAATCATACTATGAAGAGCATGATATGAGCTTTAGATGAACCCCTTCAAAGAAAGTGGGACCTTCTACTGCCATGCCTTATCTTTGCTTATAGAGAAGTCCCTCAGGAAGGAGTTGATTACAGTCCCTTTGAACTTCTCTATGGTCATCCAGTCAGAGGTCCATTGGCCCTGATTAAGGAGGGATTGGAGAGTGCTCCTTCCCCAAGCCAGTCAGAGTGACTGCCTATGTGATAGGTCTCCGGAGGAGAATGCCACACATGATGGCAGAAGCTAAGGATAACTTAAAAGCTGGTCAGGCTCTGGTCAAACATTGGCATGACCAGAAGGCCAGCATGGTTGAGTTTACTCAAGACCAGCTTGTACTAGTTTTGGTGCCAACAAGGCAGAAGGCCTTACAGGACAAATGGATAGGACCCTTCAAGGTTGTGGGCAAACTTGGAGAGGTGAACTATTTGGTGGACTTCGGCAGACCTAAGGAGGCTCCAAGAGTCTTTTACACCAACCGTTTGAGGGCATATGTCTCGAGACCAGAAGTGGGAGCTTTGCTTCTAGCTTCAGCTCAAGAGGAGGAGGAGATTGAACCTCTACCTGACCTACTGAAAGGCCAACCTTTGGATGAGAACATATAAGGAGTCAATCTCTCTTCTAATCTGACATCTGAACAACAGGAGGAGTGCAAGGTTATGTTAAATCAGTTTGCCTCCCTGTTTTCAATTTCACCAGGCTTGACCTTTGGGGCCAGCATGATATTCTCACTGGTGACTGTTTACCTGTGAAAAGCAGAGGTTACAGAATGTCAGAGCAAGTGGGATCCCATATCAAAGGAGAGGTCCACAATATGCTTGATCTCGGGGTTATAGATCCCTCTACAAATCCATGGTCTAGTTCAGTTGTGCTAGTACCAAAGGCAGGATCCAAGGAGTTGAGATTCTGTGTGGACTATAGAGCTCTATATGCAGTCACTAAGACTGATGTCCATCCTTTGCCATGGACAGATGAACTGGTGGATAAACTTGGTGTAGCCAAGTACTTCAGTACATTTGATCGGACGTCAGGCTATTGGCAAATAGCCCTGACAGACCATGCCAAGGAGAAAACAGCATTTTCAACCCCAGCAGGCCTTTACCATTTTAAGGTTATGCACCTGCTACATTCCAAAGGATGGTCAATCAACTTCTGAACGGGATGGAGGACTTCTGCAGGCATTCTTGTGTGACATTGCAGTGTTCAGCCCTACTTGGAAAGAACATGTTGATCACTTAGGATATGTTTTGCAAGCTCTTGAGCAGGCCCAACTGACTATAATGGCAAGCAAATGTCAAATTGGTCAGTACAAAGTGGTCTACCTTGGTCATGAAGTAGGATGAGGTGAAATAAGGCCATTGCCTAGCAAAGTGCAAGCTGTAGAAAACTGGGCCACCCCTACTACTCAAACCCCAGTGAGAGCCTTCCTAGGTTGCACTGGGTACTACACAGATTTCATTGAGAACTATGGGTCCATAGCTTCTCCTTTGAATGTAGTCTCCTCTTCAAAATTCCCTAAAAAGGTTAAATGGAATGAGGAGTGCACTCAAGACTTTGAAAACCTGAAGAAAGCCCTTTGTCAAGCTCCAGTCCGAAGAGCCCCTGATTATCACCAACCCTTCATTGTGCAGACCGATGCATCCAATACAGGTATAGGTGCAGTCCTTGGTCAAATGGATGAGAAAGGTAGGGAACCCCCCATTTGCTTCATCAGTAGGAAACTGAAGGAACCAGAAACAAGGTGGGCAACCATAGAGCATGAGAGTTTTGCCATTGTGTGGTCTCTGAAGAAGTTTAGACCATACTTTTATGGATCTACTTTTGTGATTCAGATAGACAACCAACCCTTTAGATGGTTAATGCAAATGAAAGGGGAGATCAGCAAACAACTAAGATGGTCAATCTGGCTTCAAGGGTTTGATTTCACCATTGAGCACATGTCAGGATGTCACCAAAAAATGCTGATGGTCTCTCTGGGATGTTTATAACTGACTAGAGTGAAGAGATTCATCCAGGAGTGGAATAAATCCTCCTTTCCCGTACTCTGGTGGGGAGGGGGCGAGTGTTAGGGAGAATTCTCCAGAATAGCTAATTTCCCTTACCTACTGAGTCCCTCAGCAGCTTTGCTGGATTTCTAGGATTTATTTTTTCACCTGGTAAGAGTGTGAGCCTTTTTTCCCACTGTTACATGAGATTTGCTGTGTGTGTTTAACATTTTTGTGTTCATAGACTGTGGCGCTTCACCTACTCCATAGGCATTATCGTTTTACCATGTGTTACACAGCACCTTTAGTTCAGTGACACAGTGTTGTCTTTTTCAGACTTCCCACTTCAAACTCCATATTCTGGGACTGACTACTGTCTCTCAGAACATGTAAAGTTGCGATTGACTTTATTAGTCTTTTTAAAATCAGAGACCCAGTACAACCTATCTTACATAGAGTGCTGGAAAGGGTTAATAATTATCCTTTTTTGTCTGTCTCTCATGGAACATTATTTTGTTGCCCTTTCTTTAAGATTTGGCTGGTGGCAGTGGTATCTACCATATTTTTCCTACTTCAGTTTATTTAAATAGCCTTGGTACTGTTTTATGCTATCTTGGTAGCCTCGAACTTAAATCCGCTGTGCCCCATTTACTTTTATTTAGTTCTGGTTGGGTTTATTTGCCATTTCTTTTTGTAAAGGTCTTTCTCGTGTTTTACTCTGCGTGCCAAACCAGTATTGGTTCCTTTTTTTGGCGTCCTTTGGCGGGCTTCTGCACAAAAGCTCTCCTTCGGCACCTAAGAGTCTGGGGGGACAGGATGTGAGGGAGAGGTTTGAGGCCCCCTGCACAGGGTTCCCTTGGAAACACAAGTCACACTCTAGTTTGATTGGCTAGGTGGCTGTCAGCCGAAAAAGTGCATACAAAGCAGGTCTTTGGGACTAGGAAGGCAGTGTCACCATTTGATAGAGAGAACCGAAGAGAAGCTGAAAGAAGAGGACCACTACCAAGACTGAACCTCCCGGTGAAACGCTGCTGCGGGCCCGAATCTCCAAACTTCGACGACAGAGAAGATCTGCAAGGAATCTTCTTCCCTTGAAGTTTGCGAAACACAAAGCAAGGCTTCCACCCCCTGGTCGAATTTGCTGTACATCGCTGCAGTGAACCAGATAGCCAGCAGGCTATCTGGTTCACTGGTTTGAGTTTTAAGGAGCACACCTTTTATATGTTACTTTTCTCTGCTGCTGGTTTCTTCCCTGGGCAGTGCAGGAAACTCCAGTCTTCCTGCTTCGTGTCAGTCCGACAGTCGCTTCAGGAACTGTGAGCCTGCAGGACCTTTCAGGAACTTCTGCCTCAGCTACAGCCTTCCTCTCCATTTAAGGTACTGTTCTAACCCAGTTGTTCGTTCCGTCTGACCACGGTGAAAGTGTTTGAAATCTTTCGCCAATCTGAGGGCTTGTCCTTCTCTACTCTTTTAAATAACTTTTCTTCCAACCAACTTCATTTTGAACTCTTGGCAAAAACTTACCCACAAACTACTCTGAACTGTGTGATCCTCTGCAAAGTCTCTGTACCATTAACATTGGCCCAGGCCTATTCATTTGAATCCTCATTGTAGCAAGCCTTTACTAGATTGCCCTGCCTACTTACTTGTTGGTGCTGCTTAATTTTGTTTAACCTTGTCTTTCCCTCCCTTTTAAATTGCTGGAGTGCCATTTTGCTCACACTTCATTTTCAGCCTAATTTGTCCAGAATTCATTGGATGTTGTGTAGTATATTAAGAGTGTGATCTTTCTGCTGCTTTACTTAGTGAACTTTTTTACAACTGATGTGTAAATAAATGTATATTCTTTTACTCGGAAATCTTGAGACAGTGTTTGTTTGAACCATAGTAATTTTGTGTCCTTTGTGTAACTATTGATACTGCTCACTTTACTCTTGAGATGAGTCTGGCTGCTCAGCCATCACTACCACTTTACTGTGTAGTACACTTGTAGTCTTAATTGTGTGCAGTGTTCCCAAAGGGTACTGCATATGATTCTGCCTAACAGCCTGACTTTCCGGACCGTCAGGGTTGTAATCCCGATGTTACCGACAAGTCAGGCGCTGATAAATATTTACAGGTCCGGTGGCAACCCACAGGTAGTACCAGCACGGTTACTGCAAGACCTGTAATGAGGCCCAGTGAGTGTTACAAATTAAAAACAAAGAAATGCATAAATGGTAGAAACAGTCTCCCTGTGATGGCACCCTCAGGGACTCCTCAGTGCCCCCAAAATAAATGAGATGAGCAAGTGAGTGAAGTTAACCGAGTTTACTCACATTAAAAGTCATCCAAGAGCACAAAACATTCGGGGACATAGTAGGGGGGAACCCATTGAAATTAATGGAGGAAAATCTGCATAACGTAAAATGTGCCCAGCAGTTAGTATGCCAGTTTAACTGTATGCATGACGTTGTTGAGCCTTTACCAATAGTATACAATGCTATGCGAAGCATTTGGCTTTCATGTGTTACTGCTTTACCTGTATATGTAATGAGGAATGCGAAACTTGTGAGGCCAAACTCATTGAACACATGTTTCTGCAGTGGGGTAGCAACCTGTTCATCTACCTTAACAAAGCTTCCTTAGATTGCATTAGGAGCGGCTCAAATTGGGAGAACAAAAATGATCCCAAGGTATAGATAGAAATACTTATATGTTATTCCTGGAAAATATTAAGCCATTGTTTTCTTGTAACCTTTTGCAAGGAACATGACCAAAACTTCTTTTCGTGCAGATGGAATGCGAGTATGAAACCTGCTGAAATATAAACTGGGTAAACGCCAGGGGAACTCTTCCTGCATTTATCCCGAAGGATTATTGGAGCACAGAATCACAGACCTGCGGAGTTGGAAGGTAACCCATAATTATCGTGTCAACTTACAGATGGGGTTCACGAACCATTGCTAAACTGTAGTGTGAGTTTCCAACCACCGCACATGGTGATTATTCCAGTGATTAACTGCTAAGGAAAGCGTCCATGATCCGCAGACAGTTTTATTTCATGTCTATTCTCCAATAAGTCCTTCACTTTTGTTGAGTCCCCATTTATAAATATAGACACCTGTCCTTGCTTTACCTTATTGGAAATTACGCCCTTTCTGACTGTTCTTTCATGTCAAACACTTGAGCTAGTTAAATGGGATTTCCTGCTCTGTATGTGGCCATGGGTGTCAACGAACACTGGCATTGACAGGTGCCACCAGGAAGGGATGGGGCTACAAGTTACCGAAGTCTCAAGCTGCTTTCTGAAAGGAGAAGTTGTCGTCTGCTCATTATCAGCCTCAGATGCATACCCCTCCCCTAAAGAGAGTTATTGGCAGAATGAAGGACCTTTACTTACATAGGGCCTCATTACGAGTCAGATTACAAGGTCCCTTAGCGCCAGGGTGATTTTAACGCCAGCTTTTTTCAGGCGTTAAAATCCATGGCGCTAAGGGACTATGGTGCTAATTACGCCACCGTAATTTACGGTGGTGTAATTAGCGCCTTCCCCACTCCCATTATGCCCTATGGGGCAAAAATGGGAATGGGGAAGGGTAAAATGGGAAATGGGGATTTACCGCCCCACTCACCTTGGAATGGGGCGGTAAATCCGCCATCCTCCATGGTGTAAACATAGTTTACACCATGGTGGTAAGGGTACGACCCAGGCGGTAACTTACCGCCTGGGTCGTAATGAGGCCCATAGTGAATTTTGTATATACTGAGTGAGAGAATAGTTAATGTATGTATTTGCAAACTGAGCCAGAGAATTGTATTTACCATATGCAAACTGGATGCAAACAAAGGTCACTCGAAATCATGTTGAGTGACCTGAAAAATATGTTTGCAGTGTCTCATGATTTATTTCTTCTTATTATATTATTATTATTATTATTATTATTATTATTATTATTATTATTATATTCAATGAACTTGTACCTAGCGTAGGGATCCAACAGAATATTTTACAAGAAATGGGAGAAGTACACAGTGACGTAAACAAATTGCAAGTAATCAATGCAAGGGTGCAGTGAGCAATCAACAGAGGAGGGGAGGGCAGCTAATTTGGCAATACGAGATATACTAGTACCAGAGGAGTAAATAGAGGGCAGCTTATTGCCCAGTGGAGGTGGGATGTGTGTGGACCTAGCTGTTAAGGAAAAGTCATCCTTTGAAGTGGGGGTTCCTGAGCGCCGTCCTGAAATGGAAAAGACACTCGGTGAATCTGATGTTGATGAGGAGAAGGTTTTGGAGTCTGGGGCTATAGGTAGGGAAGGCCTGTTTTCTGAGCCTTTCCTTCCTGCACGGACAGAGCTCAAGTCTGCAAATGTTGATACTTCTTTTTCTGATTTATTGTGTGAGTGATGTTTGTGTCTGGGTTGTGTGTGTGGTGGGGGGGTAGTGGGTATGAGCATTGCATCTATGTGTTTGGCACCAGGGGTTGCATCATAGAAGTTATTGTTAGTGACAGTGCTTGCTTAATGTGTTTGTGAAACATTACCCAAGGTTCTATACTGAACATTTCCGAATAATTTGCGTTTGCTGCTTCATCCACATGATTTACAGTGACCATAAACACCTCAATTGTTTTTTGCAGCCTCATAAAAGTTATTTACAGTGGCCATAATGGCATAGATTGTGGTCACACAATCAAACTGCTGTACACAAGCAATGTTGGCATTTAGTACGGACTCAGCTTCATGACATGATTTCTACTGCCAATGCTGGGATATATTGTTGGTACAGCTGAATAAAACACAATTGAAATGCTGTCATATGCTGTGAACTCAGGGATCATAAAACATATTGGGCCTCATTCCGAGTATGGCGGTAAGGGATAGCGGCCACCGGTAACGAGACTGGTGGCGGTATTCCCTTACCGCCATACTCCGAGTTCCCTCTGCGCCCTCGCCCTTAACGCCTGCTTTGAGCAGGTGTTAAAGTCGAGGGCGCAAAGGGGCCTGCAAGCCAATAACGGTGACCGTAATGAACGGTCACCGTTATTTGCATCTTCCCCATTCCCATTGAGCCCTATGGGGGCTCATTTGGGAATGGGGAAGAGCCTTGGTGAATGGGGAATCACCGCCCCGCCAATCTTGGAATGGGGCGGTGATTCCGCCATCCACCAAGGCGCTGCCGGTCCGGGTACGGCGTCAACCAAGGCGTTAATAGCGCCATTGGTTAGCGCCGTACTCGGAATGAGGCCCATTGTCACATGCTCTTGTGTACTGACAGTAAAAAGGCCTCTTCTAGATGTTTTTCATGCATTACCCTAGAGAACCAATTGCATACTATATGACATTTTTACCCTTTTTTGTCAGAAAATATGATGTTAAATCCACAGTTTCAACGGATTTTTTTTTATTAAACACCAGCTTTCCCCCACATTACTTTGTGCTTTCTTGCTATGCTTGCTTGTGTGCACACATTTGTGGAAGGTGTTAATGCCCCTGAACTAAAGATATTCACCTTCCACCACTGATCGTGAACCATTAGCAATTCAAGAGCCACCTCAAGAGCCGCCTGACCCATGGCACCAAATGCTCCCTCCGCTACTCCAATTTTCATTATAATGTTGCTGGCTTCACTCAATGGTGAATGGAAAATGTTGGTGCCAGGAGCCAAGCGTTGCTCCCCATTGTTTCTATTATAGGTGTAAGGAGTAAGATATGATTCAAAACGTTACATCTCTCACATAGTGCAGTCAGCAGCATGCTGCTGCAGCACCATGTTCATTATAATCATTAGGCATGAGTGGTGGCCCAGGCTGGCCTGCGAGTCTGTGGCACTGAACATGCTTCTTTGATGAGCTTAGGGGTCCCCCTCACCAGTGTTTGCGGGAGTGGAGCTCATGTTTGCGGGAGTGGAGCTCATTTTGTGTTAATCCTTGTTGGTACTGATTTTCTATACTCTGGCCTGGTGGACAGATGTATAGAACGGGCCAACTTAGTTTAGTGACTGGCACAACTCAAGGTAAATGCACGGGTGGTCTAGGCTAAGTCTCAAGAGGTGTTGTGTTTGTAAGGGGTCCTCAATGAGCACACACACAATATTCTAAAAGCCCAGTCGATAAATACATCCAATCAATCGGGAGGATTCTAAATGGCGGCAATCAAGTCTGCAATCATGCTGTGTATCAGAGGTTGAGTGGTGTAATTATTACCATAACAAATGTAACTCTGGTAGCCCAACTACCTTTGGGGAGTGGGAGCTAACTGGCAGGCCTGAGATCTGAAGGTATGAGTTTGACACGACAGATATCTCTATGGCAATTAAAGCTCTGAACAATTCTAGAGTGAGTGGTCCGGATGGGGTGTCTAACCAATTCTATAAGGAAAACCCTGAGCTTTGGTCTGACATTCTATTCAGACTATTCCAACAGATTGCCATGGGTATGGACTGGCCTGGGTTGTGGCGATCAGTGACTGTCGTCCCAATATTCAAAAGTGGTGAGAGAGCAAACCCGTAAAACTACAGGCCAATTGTGTTGATAGACTCTGCAGCCAAGAACTTTGATAAATTGGTGTTGAAATATTTAACCAATTGGTTAGAAAAAGAGAGGATATTTAGCCCTCTTCAAACTGGCTTAGGAAGGGTGTTGGCACCCTGATAAGTGCTGTGACTCTCTCTGTCTGCAGCTCAGACATAGGGGGAAGCTCTGGGAAAACGTTATATGTGCTAGTGCTGGATCTGAGCTCTGCATTTGGTAACGTTAACACACAAATCCTTTGGGAAAAACTCAGATCATGGGGCATCACAGAGGAACTTCTCAGAATGATTCAACTGTTGTACAGGGACAACTCAGTAAAACTATGGCTGAATAGTCAGGGGGCCCTGTCCAAATCTATCTCAATTACCAAATGGGTGAGACAGGAATGTGTAGTAGGCCCTACAATTTTTAATTTATACTTAGCTGACCCATGGAAAGAAAGTATGGACTGGGGAGGATACGTGCCTAAATGGCGAGACTTACGAGTGAACATCATCGCTTATGCCGATGATCTGATATTATTGGATTAGTCCCAGGCAGACCTTCAAAGGCTTCTTGATGGCATTCAAACCTTCCTGGCAAACCATCATTTGAAAATCAACCCCCTCAAATCCTATGCAATGACAATTACAACAAAACATACAGGCTGTGGGTACTTGTGGAAAGTAAATCAAAGTCTGATCAAGCAAGTAACCAGTATAATTTAACTGGGGTTCCCGATTTCCACAAAGAAACATCTGATTATCCAAAAGGGGAAAATGGAGGCAAGCATGAATTCATCCATTTCTCTAATGAAAGTTCTGAAATACAAGCTTTATGCATACTCCCTACTGCCACTAATTGAGCTATATAAACTAAAGATAACAGCAACAATATTATATGGATTTGAGCTGTACCTATTTGAGAACAGAGCTTTTCTTGATCGGCTACAAGAGAACATTTTGAAATCAGTGCTGAGCTCACGAAAGTCGACCCCAATCGGTGTAATTAGATTGGAACTGGGCCTGATCTCATGGTGGACACAAAACATACAAAGATCTCTATCTCTATTGTCTAAAATAGGGGAAGGTGAGGAACACTGTCTGAGCTCATACGTACAAGAACTTATGTCTAGTGGCTTAGAGTCTAAATCTTTCCTGCAAAAATTTCACAAAAATTGTAAGACCTACTCGGATATGATCCAAGTGGGGAGTGCAGATAGCGCCTTCATAATAAAAAACTAAATAAATTGGTGAAACAGAAATACTGATTATGAGGACCTAAATAGCTACAACTAGTTTAAAGTAATCAGCACTTATGCAGTCCCTCGAATAAGGTAAGATCTTATATCCAAAAATTCCCTTAGAAAAAAGCCGAGATTTATACTTGAGATTTCCCCTGTATGTTCTCCCGACAATGCAAGTACTAGGCCCAAAACTTTTAATATCTAAGGATTTGCGTGGATGCCGTGCTTGTGGGCTAGACCCAAACAAAACTCTGCTTCAGCTGGTCCTGGAATGCCCTGTCCTCCGGGAGCAGAGAATGTGATTACTAGGAAAGTCCATCCAATACACCTCCTGGGTTCTGGCAGACAATCCGTGGGCCAGGCTTATGACTACCAAAAAAGGGGATCTCATTGTAGCCTTAACAACATTGGTAGAACATATATTAGAGGAATTGAATAGGAAAATTAAGCAGGGAGAAGCAGATTGGAGAGTGATATGGGCAGACTAACTGCCCTCCCATGCTGTTCTCTTTGAGCTGGCTCTTTCTTCATATAGTCTGACTAAGGAAATGGTAATTGGCTGGAATACTATGTAATTTAGTGTGGAACGGGAAAGCCATATCACTTGTAGGAGGCTTTCTACTGATACTATGCTATGAGGTGATGAGAACTTTCCATGGGAATTATGATATGTTGTATGATTTTGAATCCATTGAATATATTATTTACTCTATAGATGCTGAGATACTAGTTTTATATAAGTTTCTCTTTGTAGTGTAAAAAGTGTATTTATAAAATAATCACAGTGTTTTATTTAAAAAATGACTACTAGGCATGTAATATTATCACACAACACTAAATAAAATATGCATACTCCACCTGGGTGGGAATGGGGGGTGCATACTCCACCTGGGTGGGAACGGGCAGTGAGTGGACAATGCACTCACAGCTAAACACTGTTGTCCTGAACACCCCAACCTGAACATGACACATCAATGGCATACATAAGACCAATGATGCACATCAATGAGAACATGCCAGACGCACAACCAGGCCACCATGGGTATGTCAAGCAATGGATGACTGAACATGATTACACCTGTGGCAATGCCGCTAGTGTGAATAGGTACACCGCAATTATGGGTGGCAAGACATTGTTCCACATCCACAGTACATCCCCATCAGCATGCAAGTGAACACTCTGCATCATCTGTACAACACAATCCACACCAGTAGACCATAGTACAGTACACAATGCATCAAATGTACCTGTGTGCATACATCCATGAACATGTGCATGTCAAAACCAAATAGCTGCAGCCATGGCCGTGAATCCTAAAGGTGTTAGGTTAGATATTGACTCACACATACCTCTTTGTGCTCCCATGAAGGTGATGGTGGCTATCCCTTGAAGCTGTGGCTACTTACCCCTGTACGGAACCCGCAGAACAGGCACAAAGAGGAGTACAATCGGGTTCATACCCGTAACCGTGTTGTGATAGAGCAGACCTTTGGCCTGTTGAAGGCACGGTTCTGCTGCCTAAGCAGGTCTAGTGGAGCACTCCTTCATGGGTTTGAGAAGGTGGCAAAGATCACCAAGGTCTGTGTTATGCTGCACAACATGTGCATCCGGAGAAAAGTAACACTGCCACCAGACATTGACATGCATGCACCAGGTGAGGATGATGAGGATGATGATGGAGGAGAAGCACCCCTGGCAGTTCGTGATGCACAAGATGGCCGTGCTGTACGCCAAACAGTGATTGACGATTACTTCTGAACCACAGGGACGTAGATGGTTATGTGTCAGTACTACACTGAGCACTGGTACCATGTGGACATGGACACAGGGTGTGTGGGGAGTTGGACACTGTGCGCTGTAATGAATAGAATAAACACACATGAAATGAACAATGTCCAGTCATGAAATGATTTTGAACACAACTGGTGTATTAGACCAATAGAGTGCTTCCCCCACCACCACTCACACGCCCTTCCCCCTCCCCCCAAAACACCCCTAAACACCCCATACCCACCCCCAAAAACACCATACCCACCCCCAAACACACCCATAACCCCCTCAACCTCACCAACACCACCTCCCCCCTCACCCATTGTCATCCCACACACAATGTGGTTGGACCGGCTATTTCCAGCCTCTTTTCGTGTCTGGGGCCGGTATTTCTGTGTGCCTTGCACTGCGCCTCATCATCTGCACAGGGCTAGAGGAACTCGAGCTCACAGGTGGGGTCGATGGGGTGGAGGTAGATGGATTTGGCACAGCCGGTGCAGGTTGTTGCTCCTGCATGTGTTCCAGCATCCTGCTAAGGACCTGTGTCACGGTCCCCAAACTGTCACGGATGAGTATTGCAGGAGCACACCCACAAACCACACCCCTTCCTACACTAAAATGATCCCACTAGCTGTTGCAATCATGGGGCTGGAGGACATGCCTCTACTGCTACAACAGCAACAACAACAACAACTACAACTACAACAACAGGCAGCACAGAGGAGACACAGGAGGAGAGGGAGGGTGAGACAGGCCCAGCAAGTTCCACCAGTGCATCCAGTGGTACCACGTAGGCAGCTACCAATCCCTCGCATCAGACCCAGTTCATTCAATTTAACCCCTTAGCAGATCCACACCCTGTACCAGTTGGACCGGGACACCATCACCACCATAGTGGACATGATACACAACGACATTGTCAGCCTGATAGAAATCCGCACTGCCATCCCCCCTCTACTAAAGGTGGTGTCTGTGCTAGATTTCCTGGCCAGTGGCATCTACCAGCACACAGTGGGGTAGCTGCATTGCATATCACAACCACTCTTTTCCCGCATGCTGACCCAAGTGCTTGATGCCCTCCTGAAGCATGCAAGCATCCACATTTCCATACCACAGACTGGGCAGGAGCTCGCTGACACCAAAGTAGGCTTCCATGCACTGGCAGGCATGCCCAATTGCGTCAGTGCCCTCAACTGCACCCATGTAGAATTGGTGGGCCCTCATGCCAATGATGTGGTGTACCACAATCGCAAGCAATACCACTCCATCAATGTGCAGATGGTATGTGACTCCAGCAAGATCATCGCACATTGTTGTGCCCGATATCCCGGATCTACACATGATGCCATAGTGCTGCATAACTCCAGGCTATCCCGCTACATTGAGCGACATGCTGGACGACATGCCTGGCTGCTTGGTAAATTGCCTGACTGGGCCATGGCAGTACATTGGGGTTGTGAGGTGGGGATGATGCATACTCCACCTGGGTGGGAATGGGGGGTGCATACTCCACCTGGGTAGGAATGGGGGGTGCATACTCGACCTGGGTGGGAATGGGCAGTGAGTGGACAATGCACTCACAGCTAAACACTGTTGTCCTGAACACCCCAACCTGAACATGACACATCAAATGGCATACATAAGACCAATGATGCACATCAATGAGAACATGCCAGACGCACAATCAGGCCACCATGGGTATGTCAAGCAATGGATGACTGAACATGATTACACCTGTGGCAATGCCGCGAGTGTGAATAGGTACACCGCAATTATGGGTGGCAAGACATTGTTCCACATCCACAGTACATCCCCATCAGCATGCGAGTGAACACTCTGCATCATCTGTACAACACAATCCACACCAGCAGACCATAGTACAGTACACAATGCATCAAATGAACCTGTGTGCATACATCGATGAACATGTGCATGTCAAAACCAAATAGCTGCAGCCATGGCCGTGAATCCTAAAGGTGTCAGGTTAGATATTGACTCACACATACCTCTTTGTGCTCCCATGCAGGTGATGGTGGCTATCCCTTGAAGCCGTGGCTACTTACCCCCGTATGAAACCCGCAGAACAGGTACAAAGAGGAGTACAATTGTGTTCATACCCGTAACCGTGTTGTGATAGAGCAGACCTTTGGCCTGTTGAAGGCACGGTTCTGCTGCCTAAGCAGGTCTAGTGGAGCACTCCTTTATGGGTTTGATAAGGTGGCAAAGATCACCATGGTCTGTGTTATGCTGCACAACATGTGCATCCGGAGAAAAGTACCACTGCCACCAGACATTGACATGCATGCACCAGGTGAGGATGATGAGGATGATGATGGAGGAGAAGCACCCCTGGCAGTTCGTGATGCACAAGATGGCTGTGCTGTACACCAAACAGTGATTGACGATTACTTCTGAACCACAGGGACGTAGATGGTTATGTGTCAGTACTACACTGAGCACTGGTACCATGTGGACATGGACACAGGGTGTGTGGGGAGTTGGACACTGTGCGCTGTAATGAATAGAATAAACACACATGAAATGAACAATGTCCAGTCATGAACTGATTTTGAACACAACTGGTGTATTAGACCAATTGAGTGCTTCCCCCTCCACCACTCACACGCCCTTTCCCCTCCCCCAAAACACCCCTAAACACCCCATACCCACCCCCAAAAACACCATACCCACCCCCAAACACACCCATAACCCCCTCAACCTCACCAACACCACCTCCCCCTTCACCCAGTGTCATCCCACATACAATGTGGTTGGACCGGCTATTTCCGGCCTCTTTTCGTGTCTGGGGCCGCTATTTCTGTGTGCTTTGCACTGCGCCTCATCATCTGCACAGGGCTTGAGGGAGTCAAGCTCACAGGTGGGGTCGATGGGGTGGAGGTAGATGGATTCGGCACAGCCGGTGCAGGTTGTTGCTCCTGCATGTGTTCCAGCATCCTGCTAAGGACCTGTGTCAAGGCCCCCAAACTGTCACGGATGAGTATTGCACTCAAATTGATGGCCGTAATGGTTGCAGCATTCGCCTCCCGTATTTCACGGTGTGTTTGCTCACCCTCGGCCACATACTGGGGCACCGTTCAATCATTGCGTCCTGCCGGGCCTCTACCCTCGACAGGCGTGCCTCCATGTCAGTGTGGGCTGTGGAGGTGGGCAGTGCTTTGGCTGGGTGGACCATTGCAGGGCTGGCTTCTGAGGTGCTGGACAGATGCGGACTTCGCAGTAGAACTGCTGGTTCCTGCATGGGGCTTGATGGTTTGCCCTGTGTGGGGTTGTGGGGGGTGGATGAGGGCTTGGTGTATGGGGACATTCGACATGGATGGTGCCGTCCATGTCCTCATATTCCCCCACATGCACATCCACATCACTGAGGGGGGCTGCGGCTGCTGCCTCACCTACGGAACTGGTGGCAGCGGACTGCGTACCATCAGCCTCTCCCTCTGCAATTGTTGCCGATTCTGTATTTGCAGTCTCATGGGCTGCTGTAATCTCCTCCTCAGCCGGTCTGGCCTGCACTGGTGCCCTGGGTTGCACACTGGCCCGCGGTGCTGCCCCAGAAGTGGAAGGCCCAGTGCACTCTGGTCTGGCCCTAGAAGACTTGGACTGTGTTGGAGCCCTTGGTGCAGTTTCCTGCCCTTCACTTTCAGCATCAGTGCCTGTTGGGGAACAAGAGATGCAGGGCATCAGTGATGGTGTTACATGCAAGATGTATGAGTTGGTGCTGTACAGTATTTAATTTCACATGCATTGCATTCTTATAGGTGTGTCACACAGGGTACTTTCAAGGGGGGGAGGCATATTGGCATAGGCTGTGGTCTCTCCGTTCGGTACTGATGTGTACCAGGTGGCATACCCTTGTATTGTGGTTTGTGTGATGTGTGACATATGAATGATCCCTGTGTGTTGGGTGTCTGTTGGTAATGGGATTGGCACGCAGCATGCATTTTATTGTGCCAGGGTTTGGGTCTCCATCTGGACATGGATCTGTATATGTGTGTATGATGCCCTATGCATTGGCTTGGCTCACTTTCACATCTGTTGTACTACGTCATGTTTTGGCCTACTGGGATTTGCGGGGTCACTCACCTCCATCTCCCGATGTCGCTGCACCTGTCTCCATTTCACCGAAGCCCTCAATGGACTCCATATTTAGGTGGTGCTGCAGGTCTCTTCCCATCACATCAATTTTACCGGTGAATGGGCACCCCCGCCTGTGGCCATGGCCTCACTGCGATTTGATGCCAGGATGTTACACACCCAGAGACGCAGGTCATCCCATCGCTTCTTACAGTCTTTGACCATGCGGGGGGTGGTGCCAACCGCTGTCACCTTACGCGCAAACCTCCTCCCATATTTCTTTTTTTCTGATTTGTACTTCCCTTTTGAGGTTGTTAGCGAACACCTCATCTGCCTGGGCTGCAAGAGTATCAGCCAGCATGTTGAGCTCCTCGTCGGAGAAGCGCTTCTTGCGCAGGCAGGGGGTGGTCTTGCGGGTTGCCTTGGACATGCTAAATGGTTTGGCCTTGCTCTCAACTCTGTAGCACTGCTGGGTTGAGAGGATTGCAATGGATTGTGTTTTTTAAGATGGCCGCCGGCACATTTCCCGTTCCGACGCAATGACGTTATTTCCGGGTCTGGTATTACGAGCCCGGTATTTGCATGGTGGTATTACTGTGTCGTTATTAAGGGGTTGCTCCTTGGCGGAGACGATGTCGACGGGTCCCGTGATGGCGCTATCAGGGGGTTGGAGTGCCTTTACCGGCATGGCGGTGCAGCCATTACTGGCATGGGGGTTCGCGCGTGCCCGCGCAGTGGTAATCTTGTGCTATTAGCAGTGTCAAGGGTGCACGGACATGCTATTACCACCATGCCAGTAATGACTCAGTTTTTACCTCCATGCTCGTAATGAGGCCCATACTCTTTACTTCATTTAGTAATATATATCCCCACAATGTGGTAAATATTCCAGACAATCAAAACCCATACAATATTATTCATGAAGGGCCACGCTTCTGACATATTTTCTCTGTTATCATTTCATCACGCGTATCTTCATTTGTGCGTTCAAGTGGAGACTTTGTACCTAGTGAACACGTTTTTGAGTATGTTGCAACGTGTCTCAGTACTACACACCTTCTCAAGACGATAGATTAAATGGTGGTCAGTCATAATGTCGAAAAAAAAATGTCGACAGACAAAAATGTCGACAAAAAAATGTCGAAAAAAAATGTCGACTTTCGTTTTTTTTTAATTATATATTTATTTTAGGGGTTCGGGAGTTTAAAAAAGGGAAAAATGTAAAAAAAAATAAAAAAAGGAGGGTTGGGGGGGAACCCCCCCATTTAAAAAAAAAAATGCATTGAAAAAAAAAGTCGACATTTTTTTTTTCGACATTATTTTTTCGACATTTTGACTGTCGACATTTTGACTGTCGACATTATGACTATAAACCAGATTAAATCACCTGCTTATTTTATTTTATGTATCTATTGTGCATTTGTAAGGCACTTATACAACAAGTAAATTGCGTTTCAAAGTGCCCACAGGGCAGCAGGGAGGGAACATGGGAGTAGGATTATAACACTGTAAAATGGAGTAGGCCTTGTGAGCGTTATTCAGAACGTGCAAGTGCAGAGAGAGAGAATGGGTGGTGGAATAAGGGGTAAGTGCTGGGTGTATGAAGTGGGAAGTGCTATGGAGTAAGCAGCTGTAAAGGCCTAATTGGAGTGGTATACCACCAATAAAAAGGTAGGTGGAAGCCTGTGGTGGCACAACCCAGTGGGTGTCAAGGAAAAGTTCTCAGAGGGACACTGACTGTAGGTAATTGGGTGAGGAAGGCCAGGAGGGAGGAAGGGAAGGAGGAGGTGAAAAGGAAAGTCTTGAGGAGCTTCCAGAATTTGAGGAGATCGGGCTCAATATGAAAAGGAAAGGAGGAAGCCTGCTGGGGAAAGAGATCGCCCACCAGCTCAATATTTTGTGAAGCGTTTAATTCACAGCGAGTCGGTGCTGGAGGAGTGCAAATATCTGGAAGGATAGTATTTAGTGAGAGCAAGTTGCAGATAGCGTGGTCCTCGGGCCCAGACAAATGATGCAGAGGGATTTATTGACACATGTAGTTGCTTTTAAAGATACCAAAGGCATGTTCAATTGCAATGTGTGTTTGTATGTGTACCTCTGTACCCCAGAACTCCTTGGACGCAGTGTGAGCATTATGATCTCTGGGTTCAAGAGGAACACACTGACAGCTGCACAATATGAAGGAGAGAAATGTTTACACATGACACACTCCTATTTCACAAGTCTGGTGATTCATTTATACAAAAAAAAGTGCCACGGCCCAAAAATGTTCTAGTGCACCTGGGACACATCAGGAAGGCAACTACTGACCCACTGCTGCCAACACCCATGATTGTTCCACCACAGTGCCTACATGTTAAGGGTTAACACTGCAACTCCCACTGGCTATTTTGGGTGATGGATGCACTAGCCATGGCAGATGTTAGAGGCGTTGATAGGGGGGTGAGGCTAAGGGGGCTATAGCCCCTGGTCTTTTTCATTGTAGCCCCGGATAGAATCTCAGGACCTACAACCAAAAGGCTAGCTAGCCCCAAGTCCCAAAAGTTCCGACATTAGCTTAGCCCCAGGTCTTTTCCAGACCCAGCAACACCCCTGGCAGATGTGCAATTTAGAGATGCCAAACAACAAACAATAACACAAATTTTTAAGTGCTTCTTTAAACACATCACCATTGTTAACATTTTGCTAAGATTGTATGGGTGGTAATTGGAACATGTTGACCATCTAAAAATGATTACTGAACAGTTACACTTGTCTGTTAAACCTTGTGGTAAAACCTTTGTTTATAGGTTGACATTCATGAAAAGCATTTCTCTTAGGCAGTGGCTTTTTCCCTGGCTTTTCGCCTGTGTTGATGATGCTGGGCGGGGACTGTCCTCTTGTTGCCAACCTATTCTAGTGTTGTATTATTACTGCATTTTTTTGCAGTAGTGGAGGAGCTCCAATGTTATGCAGGAAGACTGGAGAAGTGTGTGGGTGTGGCCCGTACAAACACACAGCAATGTTACCTTCCAACTTATTGTTATCAATGAAAATGGATAACTACCACTCTGCTGTATAAGTGGGTCATCAAATTCATGAATAATGGTGCGCTGACAGAGGGTCGAGAGAATGCGGCCAGTGCACACTGTTCTTCCTTGTTGTGTGACAACTGCTGAATTAGATGTAATGTTTATTTTGACAAAACACAAAATCATAATCAGAGTCTTGGAAAATATGTGCCAGGGCGCAGAAATAAGTCCCGGGGCTGATACCTGAAAAAAAGAAAAAAAAAAAAACCTCAAATAAAGCACTGCACAACTCACACTCATATGTTTTAAACGGATGCCTGCACAATACACAGTGGGGCCGATTCATGGAACAAACGTGCGCCGAAAATCCAAGCGCAAGCAGGCGCAAGGGAGCGCAAGCGTGAGAAACGCAGCGCACGCGCACGCGTGTGATTCAAGGAAGACGCTGCGCGCGTTTCCCGCTGTCCTTGCGCCCAATCCAGCCATGGCGCACGCAGGCATACACGGCGTGCGCTATGCGGACAGCAAAAGCGCACATAGCGCGGCGCACACAACCAAAGTGGGCGGAACAGTGGGCGTAACACGCGGAATGGGGAACAACGCGTGAAAAAGAAGGCGTAACTGGGGAAGTACTGCAGGGAACTACACAGAACGCCCACACGCACGCGAACAACCTGTATTCATGGATCCGAATACGGGAAACCCGCGCACGGCAAAAGACGCGCACAGGCGTCAACGCGTCCGCCACACGAAGGCAGGCGGAAGCGTCCCCGCGCACAGCATAAAAGTGCACGCAAACAACAAACGCGTATATACAGCTACGATGAATGCCCCATTTGTTGCAGCACTGATCGTGGGACACCGCAGGAGGAGGAGAATAGCCAGGGCATGCATTTTCGCACAACGGACAAGCCTTTTTGGGATGCCTGACGACCAGGTCTATGGCAGGTATAGGTTTCCACCCCATATCATCCTAGACCTGGTCAGGGAGTGGGAAGATGACCTTACATCCCCCACCCTTTGCTCCCAAGCATTGAGCCCCTTGGAGAAGCTGCTCAATGTCCTGCATTTTTTGGCCACTGGGTCATTTCAGCGGACCACTGCCATAGTGGGGGGGGTCTCACAGGCCACGCAGTCACACTGCCTACACCAGGTACTGGCAATCATGACAGCGCGCCCCTCAGTCTACAGGCACATATACATGCCCAGAACACCCGCAGAAAGGCAGGCCGTTGTCCTGGATTTTTTCAGGGTGGCACACTTCCCCAAAGTGCTCGGTGCCATAGATTGCACCCATGTGGCCCTACGTCCACCTAGGGCCACTGAGCACATCTACCGAAACCGCAAGCACTGGCATTCCATCAATGTACAGGTGGTTTGCGATGCAAAGGGAATCATCACCTCTGTCTATGCAAACTACCCTGGCTCCACCCATGACAGTTTCATATACAGAATGTCCGCCCTGAGCCGGGCCCTGGAAGCTGGGCAGCATGGCGACACATGGCTCCTAGGTCAGTACAAATGCCCTTGCACATGCATGCAAGTCACACACAGACAAATATCCAAACCCTAATAATCTCAACTATTATCACCTCCCCAGGGGACAGTGCCTTCCCTCTGAGCAACCACATGATGACGCCAATCCGGAACCCCACCACACCACCCCAGTTAAGAATCAACGCCGCCCATATTGCAACCAGGGGCATAGTGGAGTGCACATTCGGAGTGCTCAAGTCACGTTTCCGCTCCCTTGACCGCTCTGGTGGCCAACTACTCTATGCACCACCAGTAGTGTGCAGGATCATTGTGGCAGCATGTGTCCTGCACAATGTTGCAACACGGCAGGGCGTCCCGGTGGACATGGTGGTGCCCCCACATCCCCAACCACAGGCACAGGCGCTGCCCATGGGAGGGGACAGGGCACGTGGCGAGGAAGCCCGGACCCAGCTTGTGGCCACATTTTTCACCTAAACTCCCACCCCTGCGGAGCGCACACAGGCCTGGCACATACCAGGTGACAATCGATGATGACAAAGAGACAGTCAACTGTCACAACCCTACCACCCTGAGATAGTTGCCATGGAAGTGCCACATCGTCTGCATCCCTAGCTACTTAAACACAAGCTATCCTGTGTGACCAAAAGGCACACATATGACATATGACATGATATGGCCTATACACAAGTATTTCAAGGTGCGATGAGGCAGGGAGGGGGGAACAAGGGAAGACAGACAACGGTACTACTAGGCCAGGTGTCATTGAGATTGTGCAAGTGCAGGGGTAGGGGGAAGGGAAAAGTGCAAGGGGAAGGGGTGGGGGGGAGTGCAGTACAGGGGAAGTAGCCCAAAATAAAATACATAGGTCGGCTGGTGGCAACTGCAAAGGTAAGTGCAGACAAGTGCTGGGAAGGGTGGGCTGTAGGGATAGAGAGACAGTACCGCAGTGCAGGGGTTGCCAGGGAGGCAGTGCAAGTGGAGAGTGGCTGGGCCAGGGACCGAGGTCGGCGAGAGAGGCCCAGTTGCAGCTCCAGTGCAGTTCCAGTGAAGAATTCTGCAAGGGAGAGGCAGAGAGAAAGCAGAAGCAAAGAGGAAGGTCTTGAGGTGCTTCCAGAACTGGAGATGGTTCCCCTCAAGTTCAAGTGAGGCAGGAAGGCTGTTCCAGAGGGAGGGCCCTGCCGCGGAGAGAGATCTACCCCCAGCTAGTTGCTCTGAGAAGCGGATGACCCTGACATGCCAGGTGTGCATCACACACACCTGCAAAACAAGCCATGGCCATCACTGTCATGTCACTCATACCCTCCCAAACCACAACATGACATGGCAAGCAATACCCATACACCAACACAGTAACGATAAGGTACACATTGCCATGTCCTAAATGTACAGTGGCATCAGACAATGATGCCTGACCCGGAATCAGATGAAATGACAGACCAACAAAATCTCCCACCCAAAATAAGTCATTTCCAAATGCATTACAAGAGTCGTAGACGTAACATAACAATGAATGCCTGTCTACATGCACATTGTGCATTGCAAAATCAACACTGCAGCTCATGTGTGCAGTGTCCTACTCCTGCAACACACTGCTCAGCGCACAGCACAGTGAACAGCCATTGTGTGTGATGCACACCCTGAGCATCACATCTAAGTGACAGACCACATCAAGCAGCAAATTAGGCATGTACAGGATCCATAATCGGTCACAGAACATGTGCTGCAGTGACACAGTGGGCACCAGAAGGCAAACAGTGTACACGTGGATATGCAAGGGTAGGAGTACATGTAGTGCATCAGAGTGCAAGTGTGTGGTTCTGCAAGGATATGCACTCCACATATGCATGTGCACTCAAGTGACCATTAGTGTTCTCTACACATCACATGTGAACATTCACCATGTGTACACCCCAGCATGTCAAACCACAACTATCCCCTCACACCTGAAAGGTAAACACAACACATGAACAGGCATTGATCAGCAGAACACAACATGTACATAGGATACCACCATTACAATGTCAGAGTTCCCATCACACTGCAGGGCAAGGCAACTATCAACAACAACCCCCCCCCCCCCTCACAAATGACCATGACCCACTGAACAACTGCACCTGGGTCATGGAGCCTTCAAAGCTCAAATCCACCTGGCCACAGGATCACCTTTACCCTTTGTCACCATCTCCCACCTTGTGTGTAAAAAGGTGCCTGTACCCTCATAATCGATGTCCAAAATCACAAAATCCAAGCCAAAAAAACGAACCAGAACACCCTCCAGTAGATGACTTGACGTAGCAGTACCTCACAAAGGCCAAGTAGTACCACAATGATGCAACAACCAAGGTAGCACAGCAAAACAATGTCACGACAGGATGTGAAACATGTGTGGTACATGACATAGGATGATGCACCATGAACGGATGTGTACTGTCACAGGTCCACTGTACAAGCGCGGGAGTGTCACGAAACAACCACCCCCACCATGTCCCGGGTGCCTGCAAGGTCAAACTCACACAGGCCCCTGAGACCCTGGTGGGGAAGGAGGTTCAGGGATATGCAGTCGGGACAGGTGTTGACACACTGGATGACTGGCATGAGTGGCAGGAGAGGGGAGGAGGAATGACACATGAAACTAGGGAATGCACGAAAATGTACTACCTGCATGAACACATACACAATCCAAACAAACTTGGACATCATTGTCATGGCCTTCTGTAGTCCAGGCTCAGGAGAGGTACGAACCAACCACCCCCTCTAGGGTTTTGGCGCCTGCAAGTTCGGGGCTTACACAGGCATCCGCAACCCCAGCGGGGAAAGAGGGTCAGGGAACGTTGCTTGGATAGGTACGGAAGCAGGAACACCAGGTAGAGGGTACAGGGTTCAAAATTGCATAGGATCACGGGTAATTAGGGAGAAAAAACATACCAAATTGAACCACACATACATCCATGCATTAGTACACTCCCCAGCAAGCCTATGCAGAGCAGTTCGAAAGAAAAACAACAAGACACTTAGCTCTGGTTTTGAATGCTGGCCTCCTGCCTGCGCACTCTCAGGTCCGGTTACAGGAGCACTGCAATGCTGCAAAGGAAGCCACAGTCAACAACCTGTACGTGCCAATTACACAAAAACACAACACCAAACATGCCCCATAGCAACAAACTACTCTACAAACAGACAATCTGGTGTAGATGCTTCGTACCCATATATAACATCACCCCTGTGACGGGTCATACACAGTCAATGCAGTAAGTCAGCCGCTGGTGGGTGCGTGGCAAATGGAACACCAATGTGTCACAATTCACTCAACATGCAATGTTCCCTGGGTAAGCAGACAGACCCATATAGCAAACCATGACTTCAGAGCAAGTTGCGTACCACCATGACCGAAACAAAGATGGCAGTGCATTTATCATAAAGTACATGGAAAAGACATGCACTGCACCCGAGTATGTCCCTTGCTGTATGTCCCTGTGAGCTGCCCCTTTCCATGTCTCGGAAGGGTACATGGTTGATACAAGTGCCTCAATGGACCTTGGTGTACCGGAGGGTATGTGCCACTGCCCATGCATGTGTCCCAGACAACCTTACTATCAACAGCCATCAGTCCACCAACACATCTGAGCTGCATTGTGTGCTTCAACACCAATATTCGTCTAAGCTCACCCTCAGTGCTGTGACTAAGCCTGCATGTGCAACTCGCCTAGTGCAAGCTTTGCTGTGTCGTGGCCCCCCTGTGCTGCTCACCTTGCCTGGAGTTCCTTGGAACATGTCAGCAGTTCTAGGATGTGGGTCTGCAATCCCTGTGCCTCTGCTTGTGCACACATGTGCATGTGGGCACCAACAAACGGGTCCAGAATTCCGTCGTCCAATGGGCCATGTCTGCTGGCAAAGGTGCTCTGGAGGCTCATCCCCCTGCAGAAAGGGCATGAAACACATGTGTAATGCTTCAAAGTCATCTGTGTGTGTCTCATCAGGCATCTCATTACTTGACCATGTCAGAGAGTCACATCACAAATCACACCATCAGTCCGTCTTTCACATCCAAAGTGTGAAACACTATCTACGCCATGAATTGCAACAAGCACGTGTACAGGAAAGATATGAAACATACTGCACAATGCATAGCAATCAATGTACACATTAATCATGACACACCCCATCTAGCAAAAGCTGAACAGTGGACAATAACACCAAAATCATCCCCACTAGGGGTGTCAACACAAGTCACACAACACCAGACATGCCACAGATATGACAGTCCAAAGCCCTTGTGTAATATTCTGTAACACCGAACCATCCTTGCGAGCCCATGGATAAGGGAGGCAGGAGTGGCATTTGTGAGTCAAGGACCCCAAGCAGCAAACACATACACAAGACAAGCCTGTAGATAACAGTGATGGTGTTGATCTGAATCATAATTCTGATGATAGCGATGAAGATGCTGATGAGGACGGAGAGGCTAACGAAACTGGCTCCCCTGCTCCTCTACCTGCCTTACCAGCTGTGCCTACAGGGCCCATACCAGGTCCCACAAATAACCCTGCTTATTTTGAACTTGAAAAAATGAAGCTCGAACTAGAATATAAACGGTTCTTGGCTCAATCGGAACGAAACCAAGAGCTCGAGTTCAGACGGATGAATGCCCAGGCTGAGCAAAAGCAAGCTGAGTTAAGACTCAGAGAAATAGAACTTAATCACGAGTTAGAGATGAAAAAAGTTGTCTATGGAAAATGCTTCTCTCTCCTCTGGTTCCTCTAGGAGCTCCAGTCCCAAAAGACCCCGGATGCCGAAGGAATTAGTGGGTATGTATGAACCGAGATTGGATGTGTTGGATTGGTTGAAACTGTTTGAATACAATCATGGGCTCCAGGACATCACTGGGAATGCTTTGCTTCCCTGGTTGTTCTCTAGGCTCCCTCCTTTTGCGACTTATGTGGTAATGGAGTTGGGGGAGGCGGATAAGACGGATTACGAAAGTGTGAAACTAGCTTTAATAGCTAGATTCGGGAAGACCCCTTCCCAGTATCTTAAGAGGTTTAGAACCCTCAAAAAGCATGATGGTACCCCTTGGTCTACCTGGGTGAGTGAAGGGTTGAAAAACTTAAAGGGATGGATTAAGGGTTACAAAGTGAACACTTATGAGGGTATGAGAAATCTTTTTATGTTGGAGTCTATTTATGATGCCTGTTCTCCGGAGCTCAGACAGCACTTGGCTGATTCGAAGGAATTGGATTCCAGGGAGCTAGCTAAGGCTGCTGACTTGTGGGTTGCCAACAGGGCTACTCATAAGGATTCTGGGGCAACTCAGAAAAAGGATGAGGGAAAACAGCCTAAAAAAGACTCAAAAGAGAATTCGAATAACTCACAGTCCAAAGAGGGCCCCAAACAAAACCAGAAGGGTAAGCCACCGGGAAAACCACAGCAGAATAGTGTATCTTCTGGTGCCAAACCGGAAGGAGGTCAGAACAAGCCACCATTCCAGAAAGCATTCGGTAAATGCTTTGTTTGTCGCTCGACTGATCACGTGAAAGGAGATCCCAGATGTAAGGGTAAACCTTTGGGGGTCCAGCTTGTCTCCTTAGCCTTCGCTCCAGAGGAGGAAGTCCAAATGGCAAGTGGAAACTTTCTACTGCTAGCTGACGAACCCATGGGAGTCTCAGCCAGCGTTTCTTTAGTATCTCTGGGGTTGTGGGAACAACAGAATTTAGATGTCTATAACTCTATCCCCGATAATACTAAAGAGTATTATAAGGACAGTGTCCAGGTGAATGGTCAGGAGACTCCTGCCATTAGGGACACTGGGGCCAGCATAACTGTGGTGGATAAATCGTTTTTTCAGGCTGAGGATGTTGCTAAGGCACCCAAACGCCTCACCAAGTTAGCTGGAGGGCCTGTGCAGATGCTTCCCCAATTACCAGTTCTCATCCAGTGTAACGACATGACTGTGAAGATACCTGTCAGCATACAGAGTGAGGTACCAGGATGCGTACTGTTGGGTAACGATTTGAAAACTCTCGGAGTTGTATCGCATACTCCCAGACCTCCTAGTAAACGGTTACAGGAGCTAACCAAACCCGCAAGAGAGAGGACCATGCACGGTACTCTCCAGGAGATGATGAAGAAAGATATCACTCCTGCTCCACTGGACTTGTCGGCCGCTGTTTCCAAGAAATCAGAAGCGAAAGGGAAACCTAAGACTTCTATCCCGAAACTAGTAGCCAGCATTCCAGTGCAGCCAACACGGACTTCCCCACGGTTGTCCAAAGTTACACCCGTAACTCCACCTCCAGCCGAGGCTGAGAGGGAGGTACAACCCTGTGTGGTAGAATTAGACTCTGAGGAAGAGCTAATGGAAGGCTAGGAACTCATTGGAGATCTGGATCCTGTTGACCATCCTGAGCTGCAGTCTTTACTGGCAGAAGGTGGACCCAGCAGGACAGACTTCAGTAAGGGACAGAGAGAATGTCCAACTCTGGAAGGTCTTCGCCACCAGGCAGAAGCTCAGGCTGAAGGGCAAGAGCCTGGGAAATACAGGTTGCACTGGGAAGATTGCCTCTTCTACAGTGAACCGACCGGGTCTGCACCGGGAGACTACAAACGACTTATAGTACCCCCAGGGAACAGACCAAAGTTCCTGCAGTTAGCCCACGAGATTCCTTTGGCTGGTCACTTGAGTTGCAAGAAGACTAAGGGAAGGCTCTCGCTCTACTTCTATTGGCCAAAGATGGGGGCCGAAGTAGAAAAACACTGCAGGAGCTGCCACACCTGCCAGATCTCTGGTAAAGTTGGCTCCAAGAATGTGGCACCGTTAGTACCTCTCCCAGTTGTGGGAGTCCCATTTGAGAGAGTAGGGATTGACATCGTTGGTCCCCTTGATCTTCCAACCTCCTCAGGCAACAGGTTTATACTTGTTGTAGTAGACCATGCTACTAGGTATCCTGAGGCAATTCCTATGAGGACTGTTACAGCTCCGGCTGTGGCTAAGGCCCTCCTTGGTATTTTTACTAGGGTCGGGTTTCCTAAGGAAGTAATCTCTGACAGGGGGTCAAAATTTATGTCCCACTACATGAAAGCCATGTGGAAAACCTGTGGAGTTACTTACAAGTTCACAATGGCTTACCACCCACAAACCATTGGGTTGGTAGAACGGTTCAATCGAACCATGAAGAGCATGATAGGTGCTTTAGTGGAACCCGTTAAGCGTAAGTGGGACCTGCTACTGCCATGCCTTCTCTTTGCGTATAGAGAAGTCCCTCAGGAAGGCGTAGGTTATTCGCCCTTCGAACTACTCTATGGTCATCCCGTCAAGAGGTCCATTGGCCCTGATTAAGGAGGGGTTGGAGAGTGCTCCTCCCCCCAAACCAGTCAGAGTGACTGACTACATGATAGGTCTCCGGAGGAGAATGTCACACATGATGACGGAAGCAAGCGATAACTTGAAAGCTGGACAAGCATTGGTCAAGCACTGGCACGATCAAAAGGCTAACATGGTTGAGTTCGCTCAAGACCAGCTCGTTCTCGTTATGATCCCAACAAGGCAGAGGGCCTTGCAAGATAAGTGGATGGGACCCTTCCGAGTAGTGGGTAAACTCGGAGAGGTTAACTATCTGGTGGACTTGGGCAATCCCAAGGAGGCTCCGACAGTCTTTCACACCAACCGACTTAAAGCGTATGTCTCCCGACCTGATGTTTGAGCGTTGCTTCTAGCATCATCTGAGGAAGAAGAAGAGAGTGAAGCTCTTCCGGATCTCCTCAGAGGCATGCCTTTAGACGAGAAAATTGAGGGAGTAAATCTCGCCTCTAATCTGACACCCGAGCAACAAGAACAGTGCAAATCTATGTTGAATCAGTTTGCCTCTCTGTTCTCGCTTTCACCAGGCTTGACCCCTTGGGGCCAGCATGACATACTCACTGGTGACTGTCTGCCAGTCAAAAGCAGAGGATACCGCATGTCAGAAAACGTACGAACCCACATCAAAGGTGAGGTCAGCAAGATGCTCGATCTCGGGGTAATAGAGCCCTCTACCAGTCCATGGTCTAGCCCAGTTGTGTTAGTACCAAAGGCCGGATCTAAAGAACTCAGATTCTGCGTGGATTATCGAGCTCTTAATGCAGTCACCAAGACTGATGCCCACCCTTTGCCAAGAACAGATGAGTTGGTGGATAAATTTGGCGCCGCCAAGTTCCTCAGCACATTTGACTTGACGTCAGGCTATTGGCAAATAGCCCTGACAGACCATGCCAAGGAGAAAACTGCATTTTCTACCCCCGTTGGCTTATACCAGTTTAAGGTAATGCCTTTCGGATTGAAGAATGCACCTGCCACATTTCAACGGATGGTAAACCAGGTTCTGAACGGGATGGAGGACTTCTGCATGGCATACTTGGATGACATCGCAGTGTTCAGCAATTCCTGGGAAGAACATGTAACCCACCTGAGAGATGTTTTGCAGGCTCTTGGACGAGCCAATCCGACCATAAAGGCGAGCAAATGCCAAATTGGACAGAGTAAGGTAGTCTATCTTGGGCATGAGGTAGGCGGTGGAGAAATAAGGCCTTTGCTCAGTAAAATTGAAGCTGTGCAAAATTGGACAATACCGACTACTCAAACCCAGGTGAGAGCCTTCCTAGGCCTTACTGGGTATTACAGGAATTTCATAGAGAACTATGGGAACATAGCTTCTCCGCTGAATGTCATCTCCTTGCCCAAATTTCCTAAAAAGGTTAAATGGAACGAGGAGTGCAATCAGGCTTTTGAAAACCTGAAAAAGGCTCTTTGCCAAGCCCCAGTACTCAGAGCTCCTGATTACCGACAACACTTGTGCAGATAGATGCTTCAAATGTAGGGATAGGTGCCATACTCAGTCAACTGGATGGGAAAGGTAGGGAGCACCCTGTTTGCTTCATCGGCCGCAAGCTGAAGGATCCTGAAACAAGGTGGGCAACAATCGAAAGAGAATGCTTTGCTATCGTGTGGGCTCTGAAGAAGTTTAGGCCGTACTTGTATGGTTCTACTTTTGTCATACAGACTGACCACCAACCCTTGAGATGGTTAATGCAAATAAAAGGGGAAAACCCAAAACTATTGAGATGGTCGATCTGCCTGCAAGGGTTTGATTTCACCATTGAGCACAGGTCAGGATGTCACCACCAAAATGCTGATGGTCTCTCTAGGATGTATGTCATCGACTAGAGGTATGAGATTCATCCAGGAGTGGATTAAATCCTCCTGTCCCTTAGTCTGGGGGGTGCGAGTGTTAGGGAGAATTCTCTGTTTAGGCTGAATTTCCTAACCTAGTGAGTCCCCCAGCAGCTTTGCTGGATTTCTGGAGTTTGTTTTTTTCCATCCTGCCAAGAGTGAGACTCTTTTTTTCCCACTCTTGGACATTTATGTGTGTAATTCCTTTGAAATGTCAATGTGTTCGATGGGCTATGGGGTCTTTTACTCCATAGGGTCTCATATGTTTTTCTATGTGTGTTACACCGCACCTCACGTGCCGTAGCACTGGGGCGTCCTAGCGGACCCCCACCATAGACTCCATACCCGGGGACTGACTACTGTCTCCCCGGGCATGTAAAGTCACCATTGGCTTTACTAGACCTAAATTTACTAACAGAACTAGTACCAACCCTCTTATTGTGGATGTACTAGTAGGGGTAATTCGATTACTCCTTGATCTCTTACTGGAGGGGGCACTGTCCCATCCTCCCTCGTCGAGTTTTGGCTGGTGGCAGTGGAAACTACTTGTTATGTTCGACCCCGAACATAACCCTATGGGATTCGTCCCATTGTTGGAGATTGACCCTTTTTCTCGTTAATCTCTAACGTACCACCGGTCTACTTATCTTAAATAAGTTTTTCGGATGGTATTTTCTGCCAGAACTCGGTTTTTAAAATGGCGTCTGTGTTCGTCTCTGTGACTCCTAAACCAAAGGTTGAGCCCTTTGTTCCACTTTTGGCGGGCCTCGGGACAGAGACCCTCCAAAGTGGTGCCATTCTGTCTGGGTTACCACAGGGGTGTGGGAGGGGGTTTAGGCACCCTGGACCGAGTTGCCTTGCCAACTCCGGTCGCACTCTGGAGTGATTGGCCCAAGTGGTGAGCCTTCCCGCTCACCACTTAGCATGTGTTAATTGACAGCTAGGCTGAATGAATGGGGGTTTTCTGCATAAAAGCAGGGCTTTTGGGACTGGATCTTCAGAAGTCGCCACAGGACCTAAGAATCCGACGAGGATAACGCTAAGCCGACCTGCACGACGACACCTCCGGTGGAGCCCTGCGGAACCGACTCACCACTTCCCGACGACAGAGGAGATCTCCCTGCCGGAGAGTCTCTTCCCCTGGCTGGTGGGAACAACCAGTCCCCTTTGCTTTTTATTCGCCTCAGGACGCAGTGGTCGAATTGCCCGTGCAGAGCACCTCGGCATCCGGATAGCCACTACCCCTGTACCACAACCAAATGGTGGTTCCTTGTGACGGAGCACTCCGCGGCTGGTCTCTTCCCTGGTGGTGCACCGGACTTCACTTTTCTTCGACGACGAGATCATCTCTACTCTTGGCAAAGACCCGATGTGCTTCCACCACCAGGAACAACTGCCCCGCCGGAGCTGCCCTCCACAACAAGGTACCGTGTCCGCCTGGCTTCCCTTTCGATCGGTTCGAGTGAGGTATCTTAATCCTCGCCATTCCGTTGGGTCGCCTCCAAGCTTTGCTCATTTGTTGTTCTGAACTGGTTCAATCTTCCGATAACAATTTGCTACAAAGACTTGAATGCATTTCCGCTAGAGACTTTTGGGACATCGCGCCTTGCCTCTCTCCGAGTGGGCCTGGCCTCTGAACTTTATGATCTATTGTGATTGTTGCCTTCCTGCCTTGCATTTTATCCGCGAAGGATTGAACTGTGTTGATTTCATAACCTGCCTATCTTTTTCTCTCCCGTCCTAACTAATGTTCGAGTGTCACCTAGGTTGAGGTATACACCTCTGTCTGAAAATAAGTGATACCAGTAGAACCTAGAGTTGTCGAAGTACTGCTAGGGGGATTGATTGTTTTCTGCTTTGTAGAGTAATTGTGTTTGATTTGTTTGCCGTGAATTTGCTATAGTGTTTTTCATAGATGTTTTGTTATAAATAAATACCTTAATATCTTTACACTAAGCCTTGTTGCGTGTTTGCTTGTCTTGCTGTGAAGAATTGCCCTATTTTGTATACTCCACATACTGCTCAACATTTCTTGAGAGAGGTCTGACTGCTCAGCCACAGCTACCAAGTGAATCTGTGTGGTGCGGACAGCTACCAAGTGGGTTCACCGCCAAACGCCTGTAGTCCTAAATCTTTTGCAGTGGTCCCCGAGGGAACTGCACAGGTTTCCGCCTAACAGACAGGCAGTGTTGACTGGCATCAACAGCTTAATGTGATGCAAATGACAACACTGCAAATGATGCTGGGACAGTAGGCAGGACACATGATATAAACTCTGGAGGCTGCCCACGTGTGAAGAAGACACAACAAGATTTGGACAGAGTCATTGGCCATTGAACAGGCTGAGGCCTGTGAGCCACACAGATTGTCAGAGCCTAAACTTGTGTGCAACGCAGGACTGAGCCACAGTTGACATGGGAAGGCTGATGAGATGGCAGGCAATGTATGTAACCAAGGACTTATATTACAGTGATCATCCAGTCAAGGACACATAGGGGCATGCGTGCAATGCACATGGAGCATGAATGGGCACGCATGTCCCTGCGGGACATCTGACCCATGCACAGTACAAGTGAGATACCCTGAATTGAGTACTAAGGCTGTACCACACGGCATATGTCTGGCAGATTCTACGCTGGAAGTTAGCATCTACACAGGACACATGAACAAGAAACTACACATTGGCAAGATTGAAGCAGACCAGTGCAAAGGTGGAACTGGGGTGCAGAGTGGCGGAGGAGGGGCAAGGGAGCATGCCTACATGGAGTCCCGTATGCAGGCAGAGGAGACATGCATGACGGAAGCATTGCATTACTTACACATCAGAACCATGTACACGTCACATGTAGCAGCAATCATGCACAACACATCCCACAAGTGAAACACACACGTCCTCAACAAACACGCATCAACACTCACTGGACTGCATATCAAAGTCCAGCATCTCTCCCACTCCTTCGACCAATTCAGGTGGTATGAACTCCGCAACGAGAGCCTCATGCGGAGTGAGCTCTTCCTCCTCTGGTGCAGGCCCACAGCCAGTCACCAGAGTCAAGTTGTAATTAGAGGCACGCTTAGCCTTAGTGCTGCGCTTGATGTCATTCCAACACTTTTTGCACTCTTGCGCCGTGCGCACCTCTTGGCCGAATGAACTGACATGTTCCGCAACATGCTTCCAGTGGGTGTCACGTTGGGCAGCCGTAGTCTGACTATTGGCACCCACTATCATGTCACGGCTGTGGCCCCGCACGTAGTCCACGAGGAAGTCCAGTTCCTGCTTACAGAAAGGCTTCTTCCTCGACGTGCAGGAGGTCGTGGCTGTGTGTGGGGTCCCAGCCTGTGCTGCAGGTGCAACCTTCCTCCTCTTGGTCTGTGGCGCAGACCTTGGCTGGCTAATGCCGCCCTGACCAGTATGGCCAGTGGGTTCGGTGGATTGAGCCAAGGGAGTGGCAGGTGGAGGGATGACCAAAGGCCTGACTTGTGTCAGTGGCAGCTGGGTGCCCACTAATGGACCCTGCGCAGCAACATCAGCTGTGGCAGGGTCATTGACCGCAACGGTCCTGGTTGGCAGACTCACAACCGGGGTGCTGTTGGGTGCATCTGCCCCTGCACTTGCCAACACCTGGCTGTTCGGGGCAGCAGATGACATGACTGCCCCAGGGACACGTGTCTTGGTCTGAGCAGCCCGGCCTGCCCCTATTGTTTCCCCCCTGGCCTGTTGGAGATCTACCAAGGGCTCTTCAAGTGCCAACGCAGCCTGTGCTGGCAGACCCTGAGCCTGGGTGGCGGTGTCCACAGCTGCACCTGCAGCTACCAATACCCTTGGGCCCATGGCAGTCGATGGAACGGACTGCCGGGTCGAACGGGTGCCAGTGCCAGATGCAGGAGCTGCATCCCCCGGAACCACAGGGGGTGGTGGCATGACTGCACCGACACATGGCACAACATTGTGCTCAAGTGGCACAACCCTGCCTCTTCCCCCTCTGTGGCCGCCCTGGACACCCTGGAGTCCCCCTACTCCCTGGTCACCACGGCCAAGTCCCCGACCACGCCCGCCACGAGGAGGACGCCCAGCTGAGGCGCCCCTCACCTTTGGTGGCCTCCCAACCATGGCACTGATGTAGAAGTGCTGGCACAGATGGAGTGGTGCCAATGGGAGGTGTACACCACAATTGACCTGGGCAATTGGGGTGAAGGGAGTGGGAAGCAAGATGTTAACAGCCCCCCTGCACCTGCAAGGCTGTATGTGACCCCGGTGATGTGGTGACGGGTCACGCAACGCTCAGGCACCCCAAAACTGCAGTAAACACGTGCACGCAACCCTGCAGCCTACGTGCATGGATTCAACCTCCCGCAGTACGCGGTGGCACCCAGTAACACGACTAACGCGTACGCGTCGGACACGCAGGCTACTATGACATCGAAAATGGGTGCGATACACAGGGGCACCCGCAGTGGGAAAAAGAGCGTGTGCGACTCACCGTCTGACTAGCGCGATGCAGAAAAACACGCGTAGCCAATACCCCCGCCAAAAGAAGAGATACGTCCTTGATAGCTGTGAAGTTGTGATGGCGCGCGAAACAACAGGAAGCAGCAAAACACATCGGTCTCCACGAAAGGCACGTACAGCGAACTGCTGGGCCCGCTCACCTTTAACCCGTGCTGAGGGAAACGCACGCGCATGTCACGTCACTTACGCGCATGGGCCCTTTCCTCGTATTACACGCGGACGTGCAGTTTTTCACGCTCGCTGAAATGCCCCTGCACGCCTGTACGCGTCACGTCACAGGGGCGCTTGCGCTTGAGGGGTCTTCTGTCCAATGAAAATGCGTATGCGTGCAGATGCGCTTAAGCGCTAAGGGCCTTTCCTCGAATTACACGCTGACGTGCCGAATTTTCACGTGCCAAATCACTCCGTATCAAGCTGGCCACGCGTAAGCACACGGAAGACCACGCTCCTGCCCAGAAGGCCGAACTACTGCCCCCCAGAGACCCGAGCACGCTCCCACCTGCCATCTGCTGCTGCCTGACTGCCTGCTGCCCACGTGCCCTGCCATTTGCTGCCTGCACATCAGCCAGGGGTGCTGTTGCTGTGACCACCCCTGCTGGAACCGAAGACTCCCGACTGGGATTCCATCGCTCCACAGCCCAGCCCCAGGACCCAGTTGCCCACCCACTCCTGCCTCTGGGGTTGTCATGTCGGGGCAAACACCATCTGGGACCACTGACAACCACCGGCCAGAGAGGCAGAGGGGCACCAGCTTCAGTGCCAACGAAGTTGGTGTCCTGGTGGAGCAAGTCCTAGGGCAGTATGATGCCCTCTTCGGAAGTTCCCGCGCCGACAAGGAAGGACGGACTCGGATCTGGACTGACATCGTGACTGCCATCAACGCGGAGGGGGTGGCAGTCCGCGACTTACAACATGTCAAGAACCGCTGGGAGGACTTCAGGTCCAGGACCCTGAACAAGGCCCGGCGCCTCTTGAAGGCAGCGGATACCAAGGGGCGCCGGGGCCACTTGTCGGAAGAACAGATGAGGGTCCTGGAACGCATATCCCCAGCGCTCCACGTCCAGGTCCTTGAGAGGCAGACCCATCTGGAGTCGAGCGGTAAGTGAACATGCATCCTGATTAAGAGATGTGCGTGTGGTGATTTTTCAGTAGTGTGCAGGTTGCACATCTGTTTGTATGGGGTCGAGTATGGGTGGGGGTGTACAGGGCCATGGGGCTAACACATGCGAGGACTGGAATGTGTGAGACATGGATGGTGCTTGTGTGTGTAGGCTTGCATGCCAAATGCAGTTGTGTGGGCACACATGTTTGGATGAAAGTGTATGTAAGTAGACATGTCCGTGATGTCATGCATGCATGTTGTTTTCAGCTGCATGTATCAGCACTGTGTACATGTGCATCTGTGTGTATTTGACAAGGGTGCAACAGTGATGCAACATGGATGCATGTGACAGCGGTATGTGGAAGCCTGATCGGCAGATGTGACATGGATGCCCATCTGAACACTGCGACACTTGGCAGAGGTGTACACATGCATGCAAGTGTGGTGGTGTGTGTACATGTGTGGTGCACTTCCTGTGTTGCATGTGATGTCTGGCTCACCTTTGCCTGCTCATGCTGTTGTATGTGTATGGATGGTGCTGGGAGTTGCGATTTGGCTGTGGTATGGCTCATGTATGCGAGTTGAAATGACATGTGTGTTGGGGATTGTGATGACATGTCTGAGGTTTGCCAATGCCACTCATGTACAACTATCATGTTCGTATGTGTCCATTGTACAGTGCCCTGATGCCTCTGTTTTATTTCTCACTGTCTGCAGCGTCAACTGATGAAGAGGGCGGAGAAGGTGCTGTGGAGCACAGCTGCGGGGATCCCACCGCAAGCCGGAGACGCAAGGCCCGGCTCCCCTCCCATGTTGTCATCTCGTCGGGGAGTGAGGAGTCCGGTGCCGCGTCCCAGGCCGCAGCTGCCGGGGGGAGGTCCAAGAGGCGGAGGTTGGAGTTGGACTCCTCGGCAGCAGAAGGGGCAGCTGGGACCCAACAGGGCCCAACAGGGGAAGATGGCACAGAGTCATCCAGGTTGGTGGGGGGTTTGGTGGAGGAGGAGGCCGTGCAAGCAACAGAGACGGGGTCTGGAGGTGGGGATCCCACTGGTGCTAGTGGTGCAGTGCAGGACCAGGGACAGGAGGCAGCACAGGCCACCGCGGAGGTGCCTTTGTGCAATCCTCTCCCATATCCTGTCCCTGCATCATCTTGCACCAGCAGGGATGCCTACGTCCAGACTCGTTTTCAGGCAGGGGATGAGCTCACGTCAACTGGCCTTCCTCTGCCTGTGGACGTGGCTATCCGGGCCCGGGTTGAGCCTGTTCTGAGTGGTGTGGCGTTGCGTCAACGGGCCATGCGAGGTGACCTGCAGTCTTTTCATGAGGAGACTGCACGTCATCTCGAATGGATCGCTGACCACGTCAGCCTGCTGGGACAGGTCACACAGGCCGGATTCCTCCGTATGATGGGGCTTTCTACGACCCCCTCCTCAACTGAACCCCCTACGCGCCAGTCGTCCTCCGTGCCATCTTCCCACCCATCAGTCACCTTGGTGCCCTGTGGAGCTGCCTCTGACGGTGCGGCCAGGCTGGTGGAGGCGGCATCCCTGCCACAGTCGGGAGTTGGACGTCCAGCAGGGGTGGTCACATCAACGACTGCACCCCAGCCGGCGGAGGATGTGCAGGCAGCAGGAGGCAGTGCACGGGCAGAGGCACAGCAGCACCACCAACGTGGTGGGAGCCTTGAATGCTCGGGTCCTTCAACATCGGAGGGGCAGGCATAGGCCAGAGGGTGGGAGGACCCAGGACAGAGAGTGTCTTCCGTGTGGCAGCGGTTGGGCCACACCATAGATGCGGAGCGGCAGCAGGCGGAAGAGGCACGGCTCACAATGGTCAGGGCGGAGAACTCCATGCGGAGGGCACTGAGGCGGGCCGAGTGCCTTGAGGCAATCCGCAGGGGTTTGGAGGTGGACACGTTGACGGCCCTGCGGACCCTCGGGGCCATGGAGGAGGACCGCCTCCGGGACATTCAGCAGGAGTTCGATGATGCCCTGGCCCGGGACATCCAAAAGTGAGCCGTCAAACTAGCCCGCTGCCCTTGTACATAGTTATGTAGGTAGTGTTAGGTTTCATTTTTTTTGGGATTTATTTTGGACCTTTTGGACATTGGCCACATTTTTGTATATAGTTTATTTTATTAGTTAGTGTAGTTAGATAGGTTTCCTTTCTTTTGTCGGGATAATGGACCCTGGCTTGTTTGTATGTACATAGTTCACTGTTGGATTGTATTTTTCTTTCACATTTTAACCATGGAGCAATGGCTTTCTTTTTTATTTCCCATTGGATTTTGTTTTGTGGACAGTGACTTTGGACACCATTACTTTGGATTTTGATTTTTGGTTTTGCTTTTTTTCACGGACATGCTTCTTTTCATTTTTGTACATTCCCATTTATGTTTCTTTATTTTTGATTCTATTTATGTTTCCTTTAATACATATTTTTTTATCAAACTTCAATGTGTAGTATCATCTCATTGGTTCATGCATATCATGATATGGGTTTTGAGATTCACTGACACCCATTGGGTGTATGTGAGGGAAATGTGTTTGTTTTGGAACTTGCAATTGGTGTTCTGCCATGTAATTGCCAATTATGAGTGGGTGGATGCAATACTCGGGTGGGTGTTTTGCATTTGGAGGCTGACCATAGGGACCAGGGATCTAGATTGTGATGACATGTTGGCTGGGGAACATGAGTTGGACATGGGTGGGGGCCTGCTGGCAGGTGCCCCACAGTGCTGGGGGGTGGGGGTGGTGGGGAACATGAGTTGGACATGGGTGGGGGCCTGCTGGCAGGTGCCCCACAGTGCTGGGGGGTGGGGGGGTGGGAGACATGGGTGGGGGCCTGCTGGCAGGTGCCCCACAGTGCTGGGGGTGGGGGGGTGGGAGACATGGGTGGGGGCCTGGTGGAGGGTGCCCCTGCACTGCTGGGGGGTGGGGTGGTGGAGAACATGAGTTGGACATGGGTGGGGGCCTGCTGGCAGGTGCCCCACAGTGCTGGGGGTGGGGGGGTGGGAGACATGGGTGGGGGCCTGCTGGCAGGTGCCCCACAGTGCTGGGAGGGGGGGTGGTGGGGAACATGAGTTGGACATGGGTGGGGGCCTGCTGGCATGTGCCCCACAGTGCTGGGGGGTGGGGGTGGTGGGGAACATGAGTTGGACATGGGTGGGGGCCTGGTGGAGGGTGCCCCTGCACTGCTGGGGGTTGGGGGGGTGGGGAACATGAGTTGGACATGGGTGGGGCCCTGCTGGCAGGTGCCCCACAGTGCTGGGGGGTGGGGGAGGTGGGAGACATGGGTGGGGGCCTGGTGGAGGGTGCCCCTGGTGGCTGGGGGTGCAGGGGGACATGCGTTGGTGGGCAGTAGTGCAAGTTGACATGTGGGTTGGCTGGGGGGCATGGCCATGGTGGATGGGGTGCCTGCAGGACATGTGCAGGGTAGGCCCCTGTGGTGTGAGCCACCTGCAGGGGCCGTGGAGGGTGTAGAGGGAACACCTGGGAGTACCCACACATGCAATTCACGTGTGGTGCTCCCCGCGCACCCCTGAAATACACGTACCCTGCTGATGTTGCATGTGAAACTTCCCCCGCACCCTAAAATACACGTACCCTGCTGAAATCGCGTGTGGAACTTCCCGCGCACCCCTGAAATACGCGTACCCTGCTGAAATCGCATGTGTAACTTCCCGCGCACCCCTGAAATACATGTACCCTGCTGGAATCGCGTGTGGAACTTCCCGCGCACCCCTGAAATACGCGTACCCTGCTCGCACGGGGCCAATCGCGTGTGGAACTTCCCGCGCACCCCCGAAATACACGTACCCTGCTGAAATCGCGTGTGGAACTTCCCGCGCACCCCTGAAATACGCGTACCCTGCTGAAATCGCATGTGGAACTTCCCGCGCACCCCTGAAATACGCATACCCTGCTCGCACGGGGCCAATCGCGTGTGGAACTTCCCGTGCACCCCTGAAATACACGTACCCTGCTGAAATCGCGTGTGGAACTTCCCGCGCACCCCTGAAATACACGTACCCTGCTGAAATCGCGTGTGGAACTTCCCGTGCATCCCTGAAATACACGTACCCTGCTGAAATCGCGTGTGGAACTTCCCGCGCACCCCTGAAATACACGTACCCTGCGGCAATCGCGTGTGGAACTTCCCGCGCACCCCTGAAATACGCGTACCCTGCTCGCACGGGGCCAATCGCGTGTGGAACTTCCCACGCAACCCTGAAATACACGTACCCTGCTGTAATCGCGCGTGGAACTTCCCGCGCACCCCTGAAATACACGTATCCTGCTCGCACAGGGCCAATCGCGTGTGGAACTTCCTGCGCACCCCTGAAATACACGTACCCTGCTGAAATCGCGTGTGGAACTTCCCGCGCACCCTGAAATACACGTACCCTGCAGCAATCACGTGTGGAACTTCCCGCGCACCCCTGGAATACGCGTACCCTGCTCGCACGTGGCCAATCGCGTGAGGTACTTCCCGCGCACCCCAGTGATACACGTAGCCCGCTTGCCGTGCTGGTACAGGGTTAGCGCAGCCCTTTGCGCTGGATTGGGGATTTTGATGGCTTTTCCCTGCGCAAGAGGCGTTCTTGGGGGCGTAACTGGCGCTGCTGCAGGGTCGCTGCGCCACTGTGCGCCACGGCTGGTTTTGGTGGCTGGAATCCATGAATACGCTGTGCGCGGAAATGGATTTTAGCGCACGCGGCTGGCGCAGGGATTCGCACGCGCACACTGTGCGCCAGCCGCGTGCGCCACTTGTGCGCTGCATTCTATGAATTACCCCCAGTATGTCGTAGCTGCCATCACACAATAGCATATGGAGATTTCAGAGGTTACGAAATAAAGAATTTGACAGGTATTCTATTGGTGCCATCAAGTCAGGTACTCGTCTACTGTACAAGATAAATGCATTGTGCACGGACACCGGGACATTAATATGGCAGTGTGAGATCTGATGATCTGAAATCGCCCTATTAAGGGCGTAGTGATTTGAGCAATTTTGATACAACTTCCCCCTTTTTGTATCAACCTGAAGTGGATTTTAAAGTCGAACAAATGACAAATTCCCACTTGCACACCACCCACTCGGATCATGCGGTCCTCTGCTCTGCCTCATCAACTCCAAGACAAACAGCTAGGGGTACACATGACTCCCCAGTGAGTTCTTATATTTTTAACACTTCTCAGAAGCAGACCCTTTCCAGTGGGGAATAGATTAGTGAACAGGTAGCCGACAGTGACCATTATGGCACTAATAATGTTTTCATAGAAAAGGGTTTAATAAGCTGTTTAAATCTGATTTTTGGGTAATTAGAAATAATGGGGGCACAGAACTAGATGCAGGCTTTGTGAATCAATGACCTTGTCATGCATCATCTTTCACTTTCTGTCTGAAAGAGCTTTTTATAGTCTCTCATTAGTTTGCATGCTGGCACTTCTAGGCTTCAACTCAGGATGGGAAAAACAATGCTACCAAGTCCTGAAGAGTCAAATATGTGATGATAAAAGGGTTTTTTGGCACTTTCTACACCCCATGGGATTTTGTGTGATTTGGCAAGCAAAGTTGGGCAGCAGAATAGACTTAACACATTTGCCTTCTCATCCAAGTACACCTGCCAAATGCCATTGGCTTATTATGAGCATGCATTTTTATGGTGGAGTAAAATTGGTGGATTAACATGGAATACTCCTGACTTTAACATGTGGTTCAATCAAATAGATTTCAAAGGAATACATTGTAAATGTCTCAATGTTAACTCTGAGAGGCATTCACATTCTTACTGACACATACTTTTTACTTTTCTACTTTGTGGTGGGAGCATTTAAAATTTCACAGAGTAGCCAATTTGCAAAGAAATGCAAACACAGTGGTTCTCTCTGTGTAATTCCGGACTCAAAAGACAATGACCCCATGCTGTTTTTTATCAACATTTTATTCATGATCACAATATATATACAGTGTCAGGTTTGTATTTATTTCCAATGATGGAGATGTCCAGTTGGGTGCATGGTGATTATGCCTTGTAAATGATGGCAATGCCTCCACCAATCTTGTTTGGACGATCTCATTGTAGAATTCTGTAGTCTTTGCTGATGTTAACTTCTAGTATGTGGTTGGAGGTGTATGTCATCTAGACCACAGTAATGAAGATGTAATCCAAGTCATGTGTGGTGATGAGGTCGGTGATGTCTGTTGCATGGTTGATTGCTGAGTGGAGGCTGGTGAGCACTAGTTTTCATGTAGTGGTCAATAATGGAGTGCAGATGGGGTCTATGATGACGTGGGCGAGGGTGTTGTAATGCAGTGTTCATGATGTTGCTAGTGATAGGCTGGTTTTGCTTATAAGTGATGATCGTATGGATGGGCTGTTGGGAGAGAGTGGTGAAACACATATTCAATTGATGTTAGAGGAGCAGGGTTCCTGGTTCTTCGGTCCCCACTCCAAACAGGTTCAAAGAGGAATTGTGCTTTTCTTCATCTGCCCTTCACCTCAGATGCCCAGGTGAGAGATGCCCTTAATCTAAGACTCTAAGAAAGAAAAGGGAGGGGCAGAGCTAAAAAGGTAGGTGGGGCTTATGTCTCATGATGAAGACCTTCTTGCACCGGCTCACCACTGGAAAATGTTGGATTATACACTGTAACTCCTGTTCCTTTAGCTCATTTCAATACCTTTATTCACCAGTTCTCTGTTTGGGGGTACTCTCATGTCCTTTCCTGTACAAAATAGGCTTGGCCTATTGAACAAAGTTAACCAGCAAGCTGATGCCATAATCCTGTAGTCCAATCTGACACTCGTTAAAAGACTGACTATAATGATAAAATATACTCTCTTCAGTGAAATTCTCACTGGATGTGAAAAATTCAGTCTACTGAATTTATTTTTGCAGTTTATGTGAATTTCTGCAAATAATAATGTTTAGACAATGTGTTCTACGCCAACGTGGAGTGAAAGAAAAAATGGGTGCTAAGGTACACAAGCATCTGCTTGTCCACCCACACTAGCTGTGGTGGACATGGTCAATGTTTTTAATACTTCTTCAAGCTGGCTTTCTTCTGGTCAAATATCTGTTCCTGCATTTTCAACAATATCATTCATTTTGTTTTCCATGACTCAAGATCCTTGTGTCACCCATTGCCCATACAGTAAATATTAGGTCAATGCAGGATTAACAATCACCTCTAAATCAGCCCTCTAATTGAGTAATAATATTGCTACATTTCATTGCATATGCCATCGGAAATATGATTCAAAATATGAATTAATCACCAATTTATATTCAAATAACCAATCACAAGAATTATTTTCCTCAGTTCAAACATTATTTCTAAAAATATAACTCCACAAATTCTAGATCAACAATATTTCCTCAACTGCCATTATACTAGTCTGAAAACAACATGTATTCTTAAATAGGATAGACAGCAGGGACCATCAAATGCAATACACTAATGTAACATCAGACACATCTGTGATTGTGTGCACAATCTGTGTTACTCAGTTAATGTGTTTGTTGACATCAGTGGTGTCACTATTTTAGCACCCAAAGAGAACTCACATGTGATCAATTATCAGTCTGGATTTAATTTTTATGTTGCAAAAGTACACCCTCTGATTTAGCACCCCATAGTTTAAGATACTAACCTACTGATCTTGGAAGCAAATAGGTTGCATTTAAAGTATATCTCTAATTTTGTTTTTATGAAGGAAACACACCAAATGTGGTCACCATACTTTATGTTGAAGAAGTCAACCCAGGGTAACATAAACATCAGCAGCTTGTTTACTAAAAAAAAGAATATACCTGTCTGAAAATGTCACTAAGTAGAGAACACACACAATCATTCACATGAATCCAGTTTTTATATTTCTAAATCCCCTATCCTAAAAAATGTAATGCAACTTCTGAGTGACACAATGCATTTCTATAGTAATATGTCTGCTTATCACGAGTGTCTTAAAGCTTTCCTTACAACCACAAGTGATTCAATTATATTAAATGGTTTATTATTTAAAGAACATTTTCTCCAATGTCAATGAAAGGTATTGGTATGTGAGAGAGGTTGGACAAACAGCAACATTAAAATTCATCAAAATGGTGTGAATTTCCAATGTACGCAGGTGTGGTGCTGTTGGTTCTTTACATCCAAACATACAGGCATGGGATTTGGTATGCTGTGCTGTCAATTTAAAATGCACAGAATACTGATTCATCTACAATACATAGGAATACAGTTTTAAGATGTTCTGACAGTGAAATAAGTATTCCTCCCACGTGAAGACACTGATTAGGTTCTTAGGTCCTACTGGAGCCGGGTTCTCCCTATTCTGCGGGATGTGATGAGTGCTGTTTAAATGTTCATTTGGAATTGCTTAATTTTCTATGTAATGGAAATAATTTTGGAAGGACCCCCTTCTCACCAATCTCTTTGTAAATGAGTAGGCCTTCACAGTTCTTGTTTTATAAATTCCCTGTTAGGCTGCAAAGTGTTAGCTACTGATTTACAGCTCGAGAGATTGGCTACACTGTGAAAACACACAGGGTTCAATTAACCTGGCCTTGGTTGCAAGAGACTGTATGTGTTGCTCAGAAATGCTGTTTGTTCTGCACTGAACTGGGTCTCATTTTGCTTTCATCACAGTGCAAAAGCAATATTCATCTCACAACAAAAAGGCTAAAGCATTATGTTTGGAATCAGTCCCCTCTTAATGGCTCCTCCTCCAAGTCTCACCAATTGTATTGATTTAGCAGAGAGTTGATAATAGAGGACGCACATCTAATTGAATTGGGGCTTTTTTATATTCATGCATAGGTAATTATTTGAAGGTACAGAGTCTGCATGCCTCCATCTAAGCTGCCCACTTTGCTTGGTCTATCCACTGTATGTGTTTCTGTCTCAAAGAAATTAGGACTGCTTTAGGGAATTCAAGTTTCATTTCAGGTAACATCTGCCTCAGAACACCTCTGGTCTCTCCCATCCTTCAAAAGGTCGTCCCACCTCAGCACTAATTCTGTTAGACAGAGGTTCCCATTTCTGCATCCTTCAAAATCTGAAAGCCTGCTCCAATTCCGTGAGTTGGAAATTTGATAAACATTTATTTTCCCAAACTATGCCATATTCACATCACAATTTCTGATTGGTCAAATCTTCTTATTGGCTGACTTAAAAGGTTGACACTTCTGGAGAATGCATCTCTACATTTAATATGTGCAAATATTCTGAACAAGTGTCACAGGCATATCCTCAGCATTTTTTAACTCACATTCACATTTCTCCCATAAATACAGACAGGGGTTTGTCCCATCAATGAAATATGGAAATTCAGATGGCAAATTCAAACACAAGCAACATGAATTGGTAGGATGGAAACTGAAAAAGTTATACAAATTATATCATGTATTAATATTGGATAAACATTACATGTCTTGTGGCAGCTTGTCACTAAATCAGAAAATTGTTACTTTTCATTCTAAGTTGTATGGTTGCAAAGTTACATCAAAAGTTGTGTTACTCATTGTGTGCAGATGAATATGAATTATTAGTGCTCAGAACTCACAGCTTGAGTCATTAATTGGCAGAGGCCGACTTGTGTGATCTGCTGAGAGAACCCCACTGTTTGATTTTTCAATTTGTTTCCAGATTGTGAGTTTTTTAGGCAGTCAAATTTCAAACAGGTTACAAGCCTATTGGAAGTAGGTTCTTCGGTCAGTTCAGAGGACCATTTATTGGGCTCTACTGGAATGTATTTAAATTAATTTGTAGGATGACTTATCTTCAGACTATCCCATTTGGATGAGTGAAACCCATTAATCAGGCTTTAATCTGACAGGTTGTCACCTCCATCGCTGCAAGGACTTTAACATGTTTTTGTAAGTACTGTACAGTTCATGTCATAGGTCCTTTTTAAGAGCAACTTTTAGCAAAGATAAAATTAAGGACCATGCTGCTTTCTAGTAGATTCTTCCATTGTATGAGTTTCCAAAATATTAAATCTTCATTTGCATTATATGTAATTGCATTACAGCAATTTGTCGGCCATATGTTTATGGAAAATGACATAACACTTTGTACATCTCACTGCTGTTGGAAAAACAAATACTATTTGTGTTTACAATTTCCACACATATTCTGATTGAGATTAACACTACCAGGTTCAAAACCATTCCAGTTTTTAAATATTCATCTTCATAAGCATTAGACTAGGATTGTATTACATGTTGATGTTCTTCATGTTTGTCTACTGATTTGGTACTCTCATTGAAATTGTATGGTAACATTTCCAGATGATGTGAAACAGACTGCCAGTCCTTTTGCTTTCTCACATTTTGCTTGTCACTGTTGGTAGGGGGTGGTGTTATATATTGCCTATAGCAGGTATCTGAAATCTGCGGCTTTCTGGATGTTTTGGACTGTAAATTCCAGAATCCAAAACCATTCCGTTGACTGGTTTGGTCTAATGAGCATTTCATGCCAAAACACTTGCAGAGCCAAAGGTTGCAGACCCCTGGTCTACAGAAAGTGTTGATCTGATTTTGACATGCTCCACATTGCTTATCTGTAGAGTTTGATCAAGTATGTTATGTTTTAGTGCAGTACTGTATCACACGTTCTGTTCATGGTTGGAGAATATGTGTGCCATATATAGACACAGGAATTCCGGAATTAAGCATTGCATGCCACCAGTCTCTATATGTTCTTCAAGTCTTCCCTTACTGGATAAGGAAGCAATTTCTTTACCACATATATATGCCAACAGAAAACACTTTTACCACACATTGGCCAATGATACATCAATAAAAGAAAATGTCCCCACAACTGGGAGTCCAGACATGCAATTCTTCTTATTAATTTCATATCCACAGAAGCAAGATAATGCCATATCCCTACATAGGTAAAATATATGATAGCCTGGAAAGTGTTATCTGCCTTTTTTTCTTTTTAATGCTAATATGATCCAGTTTAACAAGTGCCCACTAGTACTATTGATCAATTTACATCAATTCCAAAGGTATAGGTTAAAATGACCAACATGGCACTGTACGTTTCATTTGTGCAAAACGATTGCAGTGGAGAGACAGGGGTTGGGGGTTGCACTCAGTAAACAGCGGTATGTTGGACAAGCTCGGAAAACATGTACAGCACATTGCGGGTGCTCATCACACATCACCGGGTAAGTATCGAACACGAATTAGACTAGCTCTTACCAGAATTTGACAGTTATCAACAATGTTGGTGGTTTTGCACCCACACTTATGTGTTGTGCAGACTTCAGAATGGGTGCATTAGTCTCTTTATGTATCGAAATTAAGCCGCTTAAATGCAAATTTAAACCCAGCAGTAAGTGCAAAGGAAACACCCCATTTGGGTTTCATCTTACTTCTATTATTGAGTTTTAGAGAACATGTTGCCAATGATGAAGGGGACATTTTATTGTTCTGCTCCACCTGTTCTGTTGCCATCTTGATTACTCTATCTGCTGCCAGGCCAGTCTTAAGTGTGTGTGCAAAACCACCAACATTCTTGATAACTGTCAAAATCTGGCAAGAGCTAGTCTAATTCTTGTGTGATGCTTGACATTAGCGCTATTTTCAGCATTATAATATATTAGTTTAAAGAAATGACAGAACAGAACAAAAAATAACCCTGACAGACAGTTCTGGCTAATGTCTCAGCAGGGGGATCCTTTTAAGAAATGTTGCTTTGAAAAAAGTTAAATCTTTGTATACTGTAAAATGTAATTTGTTGCCTGACATAATGGCCGGAATTTTTGCCATGGAAGTAAAGGTAAGCAGTCTTCAGTGTATGTGCATGTGATGGGTACAGTGATGTTTTAATACAAAGAGTATGTACATGGACATAACAGCACACAATACGTGTGTATGCAATACATTATATTGTTAAACCAATGAAAATAAAACATTATTGCAATATGTTGCTTCTTATTATGCATCTTTCAAATCCTCTAGTTTTTAAATCATTAATATGAGAACATGTTGATTGTTCCAAATTGGTGCCTGATTACCCAATCAGCTGGCGGCGTCTGGTACAGTGCAGATAGGCTGCCTCCATTCAGCCCTGGAATTTGCACCACATTCGATGAGAATGCAGCTGCTCAGAGGGCAGATACTGGGCCTCATTCCGAGTATGGCGGTAAGGGATAGCGGCCACCAGTAACGAGACCGGTGGCGGTGATCCCTTACCGCCATACTCCGAGTTCCCTTTGCGCCCTCGCCCTTAACGCCTGCTTTGAGCAGGTGTTAAAGTCGAGGGCGCAAAGGGGCCTCCAAGCCAATAACGGTGACCGTAATGAACGGTCACCGTTATTTGCATCTTCCCCATTCCCATTGAGCCCTATGGGGGCTCATTTGGGAATGGGGAAGAGCCTTGGTGAATGGGGAATTACCGCCCCGCCAACCTTGGAATGGGGCGGTAATTCCGCCATCCACCAAGGCGCTGCCGGTCCGGGTACGGCGTCAACCAAGGCGTTAATAGCGCCATTGGTTAGCGCCGTACTCGGAATGAGGCCCACTGTGTTTAGAAGCAGAACGGGTCTGACCCCGGCCCTCGCCCTGAGAGCGGCAGCTGTAAGAAACAAAAATGCAAGAACGAATTATTCTCATCACTACAAATCGCAGAGCTTGTGAGAGACTTTAGTCCGCTGCCGAATATTAAACTAGGGTAAAGTGCAAGAAAGACTGAGAACCACCATTCTAAGGAGAGTCACATTGTGAACTGTTTTAATCCTAACCCCATCTCGTGGACTCAATCAATACCTGAACCCTAATGTGTATCCAAAATAAAAGTTAAAGTAAATTCGTAAATGTTCTTGAGTAGTCTATTAAATCCATGACAGGCTCCAGACATTGGGCCTCATTACGACCCAGGCGGTAAGTTACCGCCTGGGCCGTGACTTTACCGTAAACTACGTTTACGCCATGGTGGTTGGCGGACTTACCGCCCCATTCCGACCTTGGCGGGGCGGTAAGTCCCCAATCCCCATTTACCCTTCCCCATTCCCATTTTTGCCCCATAGGGCATAATGGGAGTGGGGAAGGCGTTAATTACGCCACCGTAAATTATGGTGGCGTAATTAACTCCATGGTCCCTTAGCGCCATGGATTTTAAGACCTGCTAAAAGCAGGTGTTAAATCCGCCATGGCGCTAAGGGACCTCGTACTCAGGCGGTAAGGGTCGGCGCTGTTTACGCTGCCGTAAACCCCTTACCGCCTGGGTCGTAATGAGGCCCATTGAACGCATATTCGAGCCCCCCCCCCCACACTGTGTTATTGCAGTTTGTAACTGTATGACTAAAGTGGGGCCTGCGGTAGGTACCCTCAGATTCTCATGTTACCCTTTCAATCTCTGTGCTGTTTGTGTGTGGGTGATGTGTGCCTCCTCCATCGTTTTGCACACATGCACAGTGCTTGATGTAAAGTGTATTATGTGTAAATACAAAGCACGCAAATGGGACTAATGAATTGTCTTCATTTGCGTGGAGTACACTTCGATGCAAAATAAAGAATGCATGCTTGTGAATATGCATTTTCTAAGGTACGTAGTGCTCATTCAATATTGCATATAGGGCTATGTACATAGACAAAGTTCGTTTGGTAATGGGGCCCCTGTTAGATAATTGTCACTCTGGTTTTGCATGAAATAATACTCCATGGGTTAGATAGCTCAGGGATTTCAACAACTGCTTCTGGGCTCGTTGTGCAACCTGCAGTTCAACAACCAATGTATTAGCCAATGGGAGCCATTACTGACCTCCTCTAAGCTAATCAGAATGTTCCTGATGCAGTCCATAACTACTGGTAGAAATTCAGACTTCAGAAGTAACCAAGAAAACAACAGAACGCATGTTATTGCATTAAAAAATCAATGCAATTTCCCAGCAAGATATATTTCAATGTGGTACTCCACCCTAATTTAACACAACACATTGAAAGTTACAACCGTGAACAATACATGCACGTTTGTCAATAAAAAAACATGAATTTCTACATTGCCACTGAAGCACGTGGATGCTAAAACTGTTCCAGTTCAACCAATTTTACATTTGAAATTCTCACCTTATAAAGACTAATAAAGACTAATAGTTATTTAAATAGTATCAAATGAAACCACCATTAATGTACTAACATGTACTTTCACATTATTAAACTAACACGTTTTACTTCATCACCACAACTCCAAAAGCGTTATTAAAACAAGCACTGTATGCTAATTGCCTTATAGACCTCAGGAGGTGTCATTATCGCTTGGAATAATGACCTTTGCCCAACATAAGACAGCTGGCTTCACCTCAGCCCACACATTGGGAGGGGATCCTCATCCAGCAATAATGACCACTCCATTGGGCTATAAGACAATAGTATTTGTTTTTTCTTCTTCAGTTTCTATTTGTAACTTTTTTTTTGTACAACAGATGCCATAACCAATAGAATGACCATTTACATAACCACAAAGTCATTGAAATATCAGAACCAGTATAAAGGAAATGCATATAGCAATATATTGACTAACCATGACTAAAAAGATATAATAAAATGTATGTATTCTAACCAATACTAATTATTGTAAACACCAAAAAAAAAAGATTTTTAGCATTTCCAAGTTATAGTTAGTCTAGCTTGAAGAATCAAACCATACATGGCAAACAAACACTAAACACAACAAATAATACATACAAAGTAAAAATAAATAAACCTTCCATATTGCTACATCACAATTAAAAGCTGGTCAAGTGGCACAGCGAGTAGAGCGCCCGCCTTGGGATCCGTGCAGAGCTTGATTCGAATCCCGGCAGGGCCAATCTCAGCCTTTCATCCTTAGGTCGATAAATGAGCACCACACACCGTGAGTAATATTAAGCAGCGCTCAGATGCCCGAGGGTTCGTAGCGCTATATAAATGCTAAATTATTATTATTTTTTTTTAAAGCATAACATTACATGACCATTGAACAATTTGAGGTTAACCATACAGTTCATTAAATCATGGCCACATTCCATTATACAATTGAGAATATTCTTTCTTTTTATCCAAAACCTTATCATAGTTACAAATGATAACACATCATTTAGCCAAGTATCTAATTGTGTTTTATTTCTCTATTTTTCCATAACTTTAGGATTGGCTTCTCAGACAGAGCAAGAGCTGGCTGGGTAAAGCAAAATAAAGATGGGAATAACATGAACAAATTGGGTTTTCAGGCAATATCTGAAAGTGGATAAATCCGAGAGAGTGTGGATGGGGAGGGTGTGTTCATTGGACTTGAACGGACCAATAAATGAAAGGGAGCTGTCACCAAGAGCTTGCAGGAGAAGGGAGTAACCACTAATCACCCTTGAGTAGAGGCGTGTAGGGCACGAGAGGGAATATCACAGGTGCATTGTTTTATGAGAAAGTAGGCACATATCTGTCAAGAACTCTGTGAATAATACAAAATTATTTCAATGGATTTTTTTCCTGGACTTTGAAAGAGTGAGGTTCAGGCAACAGAGGAGAAGTATGCCAAGTGGTATTTATGACCAACAGGGCGTCAGACATTTGGATTTCTATGAAGCCCTTTAAGTAGGTAATCGGAAAATCTGAAATACAGTAAGTGGCCATAGAACACTTGTAAGGCAAGTCCCAAGTTAAAAAGCAATCCAAAGATCCAAAATATAATGCACGAGAAGTGAAAGAACAAAACATTTATTACTCAAAGCCTAGGCAGGGGAATCATCAAAAAGACATTCAACATGTTGACAGAAAATGTCTGATTTTATAGTGGATAACAAAGATGAAATGAAAACAAATGTTACATGTTATTCACACTTTCCGGACTTTGGGCATCATCATTTGCACTAATGTAAAGGCTCACTCCCCAACTTACAGATGCAGTACCAAAAAATATGAGACACCCCAATGGGGAATGAGACTAAGAGAACAGGTTGCAAGAGTTACGTTTTGTTTATATAAAATTGGCATCCATAGAACTCTGCTGCCCTGAGAGCGCTCTGGCAAACATTGCAAAATCATGACCTTATCAAGGGAAAAAACATCATCGATTACATCACTCTATACAGGACTATCATTGCTTGGGATTGGGTGAATAACATTGATACATATGCGGCTATGGGCGCTGCTTCATCAGGATTGGTTGCTCTGTTTGCGGGAGGGTGAGCATCACGTGGTCCGGCTGCCAGTGTCCAGGAGGGGTGAGGGTCAGGTCTCAGCGAGGTAGGGCAGACACTAACTAAGCTAGCATAAAAAACTACCACTAGAGATGTAATAAACAATGATCATTAGTATATTCTAAAGTAAATCCTTTTGAACCTATAAATTGCATACATATAATCAGAACATCACACATTGGGAGTAACATGGAGCACCAGGCTTAGGGGTCTTGGTCAGCATGATAACATTGATCATGGGGAAGGTCTGTGTGCATCAAAGCAACTATGGAGCACGCTGACATTTGTTAGTTCTTTGGTGCAATATGCTGTGACAGAGGTCCAGTTTTAGTAGGGGGCACACTGGAGTGGGCTTCACAGCAGGGTCACACCTTTGGTACATCAAGTAAATACCTTAAGGGGCACAGAGTTATAGTGGCAGTAATTTTCCAACAGCAGGGCTAAGAGGGCACAGGCAGGCTTGTGGAGATGGATGAGCTACAAGTCATGGTTCGGGCCGGTTCACACACAGGACAGTGATCTTAGAGGAAGAGTGAGATGTTACATCAGTATATTTGTTTCACTTGTCGCCGGCGCATCCATGATAAATGGAGCTGTGAAGCTTTCAGACAGCGTGAGAAAAGTTAGGGGCCAGGAGTGCGTGGCGCTGCATAGGGGAGAGAAGCCTTTTCGTATTATCGCAGTGAGGCCCATTCCAAAGATGGAGACGAGGAAACACAAATTGTAAGCCAAGTGTCCCTCACAAAAGTCCCGCATCTGCTTACTGTTAGCATGCATGCGGGCAATGGAGGTGTCCCCCACTATTGTACGAGCAAGTGTTCCACATCATTCTGAATGTTTCAGGGGGGCCTAAATGACCCCTTGCTCCCACACATTCCCCCCTTTCATTACATCTAAAGTTACAAACTAATCCTTTTTATTATTCTCCCTCCGATAATACTCTGCTTCTTGTACTGCCTCATCCCATGCCGGTGTACCTTTTATTGGCATCCAAGCCCTACTTACACATTTTAGGCTTTGCCCTCTCCTTGCATATTCATCAAGTGTGTATGTCATGTATATACCCCATCCCCATCTAGGTCCACCCACACCTCCACCCACACCTCCCTGTACCACTGCAACTCCCGTGCAACTCCCGTGGCTCTTTAATTGTGGTGTGGTATAGGTTGTCTAGCCTGTCCCCATGCTGGTAATAAACAGCTGTGAGGCAGTATTTTTGGTGGGTTTGACTCCCCAGTTTGCTACCATTGTTGGTTTGCTCATTGTTACCATCATCCTTGTTGAACTAGGCATAGATTTTGCACAATATTGTATGCCCAACTGGCACTCACAAAATGAAATAGCAAAAGAAAAACAACGACTGGAACAAAATTTTCATCATAATGCTGAACCACAAGTGTATGCAGTTGAACATTTTGTCAAACCAGTTGCTCGGCTCTATTCCTCCTCCAGACAGATGACATGGGTGAGGGTCCCGTTATCCACATCTTCAGAAGGTACGAATGTACAGCATGCGCTCCTGATTTTTCGGCAAACACTGCCGTCCATTGCAGTGAGAAGGTCTAGGTCATACCGGTTCTGCATTGTCATAGGCGCATTTTGCGAAGTTCCACCTTTATCACATTGAATCCCTCTTCAGTGTCATTGGCCAGTTGGATCAGTTCCCAGTGGATGATTTTCAGCCATTTGGTGTTTGTTCGCGCCTGAAGTCCTGGCATCAGGAGGGAGACAAAGAAAGTTTCGGCTGAATTGAACAATTCGTATTTATCAGGAATCTCAGCAAGGAGGTTGGATGACCGGCTGGAAATATAGTTGGATGACCTCCTTTTGCGGGACACTCTGTCTCGTAGTTCGTTTTCAGACAGAATGTTGTATGTGGAAGGCTCTGTGTTTGCTGGTTGGGGTGCTGCCGATGTGCCAGCCGAATCTCCTGCTGCCAATATGCCAGCTGAATCTCTCACCCCTTGGATATGGCTTTCTGGAATTACCATTAGCACTGAGTGCAGGGTGGCCAGGGCGCAGGTACCCTTCCATGATGTTGGTAGATGCAGGTAGGCTTGCTTGCCACATACCCAATACATGTCCATGAGCGCTGCTGTCCCTGTTTTCATATCTGGGATGATGATCGTTTTGTTGCATTGCTTATTGGAGCCCATTTGTACCTTCCCTTCGCAATAAAAACAAAGTTTGTGCGGAATTTCCTTCTGTGTTTTGATGGGTTTCTCGAGTGCAGTAACCCACGTGAGCTTTGCAATGTGCTGAGACCTGACGGGAGTACACGTTTATTTGACCCATTGAAAGTTCTCTTCAGTTAATCCTCGTAGCACCTCTGCTATACACGTGATTGTCTTGTCATGCCACTTGTTTTCTGTAAACCTTGTCCCTCTGATAACAAAAAATTGTTCTTTGATACATATCACTCCTTGCAGCTTTTTCGTGCATGTTTTTTCATTCTGCAGCATTTCTATTGTAACTGTGTGTGACTGGAAGGTGCTCCGAATCCTACATAATACGAGATGAATTAAACATTGGGCATCCGACAAGGGCACTTCTTGAGGTATAAGTATGTTAGGTGTGCCTGAAGCATCTGGTATGAGAGAGCAGACATAGCAGCTCCCATTCGTGGCTTGTTTTGCTGCTGTGCTCATGTCTGAGTACCACTTCTTTGACATATCTGGGTGGCGGGGGTCTTCAATTTCATCTAATCCCAGGCCATGGTAAACATCAGATCTTTTCCCTCCCGCCCCCCTTTTCCATCTCCTCCTCCCCCGTTCCCTGTTATTTATTATTTTCACTCTCCGGTCATTTATGGGGAATGACATCTGTCCATGTTGCGTCAGTGAATTCACTAGCAGCTTGCCAGCACTGTGGTGCTGGAGTGTCTTGTGTAATTGTATTATCAGGATTAAAATGCATTACAGTGCTTGTGAGGTAGGTTCTACGGTTGTATACACATCAGTATCTGTCAGATCAGGCTCACTACCCCAGGAGTAGTCTCCATCATACTGATTGGTCTTGTTATCTTTGCTTAGTTAAATATCAGAAAGAGAATAAAGTGCAGTTTTGGCAGTTAGTTTTTTATGCCACGTGGTAAGATTGTTGCTTACAGAGCCATTATGTTTCCACATAGTTGTAACTCCAGCCCATATAAGCCTTGAGCCTTCCCGTATCAGGTTTATCCCACTCCCCCCCTTTCATATCCCCAATTATGAAAGACACTGTCCAGTACCAGGCCGCAGAAAATAGCATCACAGAAAACAATATTGCTGCAAATTTAAGTCCACATTCAAAACTATACCACATATTTACTCTACTCTATCACTATCTACATTTGTGTCGTTGTTAGTGAGGGCCCTCCTTTCTGCCATTTTTCCACTTGAAGGGGCGATATAAATTCGTTAGGTACATTGCAAAAAATATTTTACGTCCTTTTTTAACATATTTTTGTTTCCATCATTACCCCATTAATTTCTTATCCTTTTTTCAACTATTAATCCTTTATACTTTTAATTTCTACAACTCTGTTCTAATAATTTTTTCCAAAACACAGAAAATAAACTGTTTGTTGCAAACCATAATCAAAACTTAGTGAAACACCTGAATCTGAGAGAGAGAGAGAGAGAGAGAGAGAGAGAGAGAGCTGTATGCTGTTTCTTTGTTTCTTATATATACAATTATTATATCAATGTTTTCTAATCATGTAATTCAATTTTACTTGTAAACCATTCTACATTTGACGTTTTTAATTTGTTGTGTTTTGCACACCTTTATTTTAGCCACTTGCAACTTTGTTGCTTTCGTTTTGCTCACATTGAGGGGTTGTACTATTGTGCACTCTTCTCATATCTGACAGATGCATCCAATATTTCAACCCCTTCACTTTAACCACGGTTGGCGTGCAATATACTACCTTGTAAGGTCATTGAGATCTCTGAGAGTTCCACCACCGCACAAAACTTTGCACGTAAACATTTTCACCTGGCATTAATTGTCCCGTTGGGCTGTCCTGCACTGGCGTTGTAGTATCTGTCTCAGTGTTTTGTGAAAATGGTGGTGCGGTCTGTCTTGCTATGCTACGCACTGCGCGTGTTAGCTGGGTAATGTATTCCTTAATTTCACCCCCCAGCACTGTGGCAGCTCTGTGAGTTTCTAAAGCTCTTCTTACTGGGGATAGTGACATATGAATGCGCCGCCCCGCCACTATTTTGGTGGACCTTACTCGCCTGCGTTCTCAGTTGGAACAGTGTTAGGGGCAAGCAATACACTCAGTTTTTCTTGAGGGTGTTACACAATTTGGACAGTTTGCTTTTGAGCAGGTTGTTGATTTTTTCTACACTCCGTTCACCTGCGGGTGATAAATCAAACATAATTTGTGCTTTACACCCAACAATGTAGTTACCTCCTTAAAAAGATAATTTACAAAATGCTTGCCATTTACTGACCTTATGACGTCACAACCCACCTTCAGAAAACCTCCCATACTAAAAATTTGGCAGCGCATTTCGCGTCTGGGTGAGGACATGGTCCAGCTTCCACCCATCTTAGAATGGACAAACAATTACAATCAGATATCTTGCTCGATTGCATCTTTCCCCCATATCCACGTAGTTGATGTGGAGCTCTCTAAACGGGCCCACAGGACACAGTAGTGTTCCTCGCAGTGTTCTAAGAGTCATTCCTGAACTGTATGTTTGGCATGTTGTGCATTCCACTGTGAACTTTGACAAATGTTCCAGCAAATTCGGAGCAAACCAGTGTTCCTGTATTTCAGCTGCAATGTGCTGTTTAGTCACATGCATTGGGAAGTGTAGTTGTTGAAATGCTATTTCTAAAGATTCTACGGGCATTACTACCTTCCCGTTGAGCTCCTGTCGCCATATCAAATCTGGTGGTGACTGTTTACATCCTCTTTTTCCCCACAATTCTTGTTCCTCCACGGCTGCATGTTTTTGGCGCTCAATTATTTGGGCAATTGGTGTATGGCTGTATCCCTCCACTGCTGTATCTGTACCTGATGTTTTTACAATGCATTCTAATGCTTGCAGGATAGTATTGGTATGTGCTTGACACTTCACCAATGCTACCACTGACGGTTCTGCTAATGCTTCTATTAGCTCATTCAACAGTGCTGCATGCTGTACTGGTGAACCATCTGCCCTTCTAAACCCTCTTCGCCACCAATGTGACAATCCTGAGTGTACTGTTGTTGTTGCATATACTGAGTTAGAGTATATTGTCATAGCACACACTTTGGCTGTATGTAGCGCTTCAATTAGCACTATCAATTCTGCTGCCTGTGCTGAATAATGTGAGGGGTGGCGTTTTTGTACAATCCCTTCATACTCATCTTCTTCCATTCTTACCACTGCTGCCCGACATGTTTTTCACCATTCTGACTGTCTATTTATGCTGACCCATCTACAAAGTATATTTCTCCCTCTTCCAGTGCATTTTCACTTGCTTTTGGAATGTCATCTTCTTCTCCTTCATATGTAGCACAATCATGTTCCTGTATGTCTTCTACCGTGCATGGTTCAGGAATCAATATGGCTGGATTCACTGTTTTGCACCTCACTACATGAACGTTTGGGCTTGAAATTATTATTTCATATGCCGTGTAAGGATATTTGGCGTGTTACAGCACAGAGTACAGCACTACTGCACAGGTAGCATTTTTTTATGCAGCACCACTACATGGGTGTGGTGCATTGCTATATGTGTTGCCAGAGTAACATGGACATATAAGTAAAGACAGGCTATTCAGTCAAAAACGATTTTTACATATAAGATGCAAATCCATTTTTACAGTTAAAAGCACACATCTGCACATTCAAAATGCACACTATTTTTCACCTGAAATGCCTATGTTGCAAGAGACACATTTGAAAATTAATAATTAACCTTATTAATAAATAACCTGACTAATAAAACTTCATTTAACATAACCCACTAATAAAAATGTGTCTCCACTGCAGAATTAGGCCTACTCTGAAAGTGAACTTTTAAACGCACATTCATTTTTTTCTCTGCTGCTCTGTCCACATAACTACAGGAAGCAAAGAGCTCGAAGGAACAGGAAATCAGTTTGTTACAATTGCCACTGTAGAAGTGAGCCATTGTGTAGTGAGGGAGGAGATGACATGATTGATTCTGATTGGAGCAGCGTCATAGCAAGTATCATGCTAGAGGCTGTAATTAGAAATTTGCTGGAGAAGCTTGAGGGGAGGGGAAGGACAATCGACATCTTGCAGAGCTGGGAGAAGGATCTCTTTCCTGGCTGGGGCATTCCTGCTGCAAAAGCTGAGAGCTCCAGGCAATAACCCCGGTTTGAGAACAGCAGATGCTTGTTCTCACTGGGGTTGATCTTCAAGGGAGCCAAATTCAGAGAGAGAATAGCCGGAGAAAACTCATGCTGAACAGATAAGGTAATTACAGAAGCGAGTGGGAGCTTTGCGAAAGTGCGCGAAGCTGTTCAGTCAGTGTTTAGAGGGAGTCTCTTTCTCTTATCAGCATATTTAATGTTACCAATTGGATATATTCTCACAGCTCTCTGTTCATTTTATCACAAATAATGTTGTACCATTTTATTTATTTCTGTAAAAAAAGTTAAACTGTGTTTAAATGAAATTTCTATAATACAAAAATATTTGAAAACAGATAGCTAGTGTGTATTATTTTCTCTTTCATTTTGCATGGGGAAAGGTTTAAACGTGGGTAGATTTTTAAACAGTGCAATTGTCATTTTAAAGCAGATGTGTGCATGATTCTATTCAGTATGGACAGTTGTGAGTGACTGTTTGTAGCATAGCCTGTTGGAGGTACATGAGTCAACGGGAAGAGAGACTCTCTGGACATAGTTCCCTACCTCATATAAGGTAGTGGAAATTACCACAAAAATACCACAATTGCCCATGGTGGCACACAACACTAACACTGAAAATGTGGTATCCCTAAAATGTAGGCCTGAGGTCTCTCTAGTGATCAAGAACAATCTAGATAAAAAACAAGGGATGTTGGATATTGGGGCCACAAATAAACCAACCACTATACCAACCAACCACGCAAACTACCGCGCATACCATCTAAATAGGTCTGAATTCTGAAATAATGCAATGTATTATTGTCATGTGTGACCCAATATGAATACAGAGAGTGATTATTGCTAAAGATATTTTGGCAGTAAGAAAATACCGCAAAGCCCCAAATATCCACAAAATACCCAACAGCCGTTGCCCTTTGTGTGGTGATTGTGCTTTTGGATCTTTCTAAAATGGCAAACAGTGAGTGTTCTCCGTATAGTGTCACTGAACAACCCATCACAATGGTGGCACTTTTTTCTATGGCGAAGGCCGCTGCAGCGAGAGCTTGTTCGCATGCGAAGTGACCTTGCATTACTGAGTCTAGAGTACCGCAGTAGTAGGCCAATGGCTTGTGGCCTAGTGATGTCTTTTGTGTTAAAACTGATGTCATTAAAATGACATCGCAGTTTGAAAACAGGTAGAACTCCTGATCATAATCTGGGTTCACTAAACTGGTGCATGTGTAATGAGGTCCTTTAACTTGAAATACTGAGTTATCATCTCTTGCGTCCATTTTAATGGAACATTGTCTTTCTGTGCTTCTTTTAAAGCCTGTAATAGTGGGCGTGTCTATGCTGCATAGTCAAGTATCCATGTGCGACAGTAATTAGCAAGGAATGTTTGCATGTCTTTTACTGTTTTTGGCATCATTAGGTGGCGTATTGTTGCTGCTCTGTCTGGTATTATCCTTTTGCCATCTTTTGAAATCAATTGTCCTAAATAGAGTACCTCTGTTAGGCAATATTGCAACTTACCTTTGTCCTTTGTGGCTAATAAATTTAGCAATGATATCACGCTGACATTTGTTAGTTCTAGGGTGCAATATACTGTGACAGAGGTCCAGTTTTAGTAGGGGGCACACTGGGGTGGGCTTCACAGCAGGGTCACACCTCTGGTACATCAAGGCAATACCTTAAGGGGCACAGGGTTATAGTGGCAGTAATTTTCCAACAGCAGGGGTAAGAGGGCACAGGCAGGTCTGTGGAGATGGATGAGCTACAAGTCATGGTTCGGGCTGGTTCACACTCAGGACAGTGATCTCAGAGGAAGAGTGAGATGTTACATTAGTATATTTGTTTCAATTGTCCCCGGCGCATCCGTGATAAATGGAGCTGTGAAGCTTTCAGACAGAGTGAGAAAAGGTGGGGGCCATGAGTGTGGACTGCGTGGCGCTGCAGAGGGGGGAGAAGCCTTTTCATATTATTGCAGTGAGACCTAATCCAAAGATGAAGTTGAGGGCACACAAAATGGAAGCCAAGTGTCCCTCACAACAGCCCCGCATCTGCTTACTGTTAGCATGTATGCGGGCAATGGAGGCGTCCCCCACTATTGTACGAGCAAGTGGTCCACATCCTGCTGAATGTAGGAGGGGGGGCTAAACGACCCCTCGCTCCCACACATTATATTGCACTGTAGGTGAATCTATACAATACCTACCCCTATTGGCTTTTTCTATCCTCGTGACTGAAGCAAGACATCATTTTATTATTTCATTAACATGGAGATTATCTCCGTTCCCATGTTGCTGATTTGACGTTGTTCCTTTTATTTTGTATCATCTAAACTTAATTGGCTGTTCCAGGAGGAGTATGTGTGGAGTGAGTGACTTGATAGATTTCAACTAATCATTGTGCGAGATGTGACAATGTGAGAAACAATAGGATAACTTTTACATCGTCTTCCTAAAAGTCGTCATCGGTTGGCACCGTCGTAACATTCCCATCACTGTGAACTGTTCATTGCATTTCAATTTTGTAACTCCTCATTTGAAACATTACTTGGTTCTTCTTCCTTTCTCATGGTCTGGGTGTGTCCCCTTACCAGCTGATGGATTAAGTGTTTGTAAATTTCTTTCTCTTATAATACTATGAATATATATATATATATATATATATATATATATATATATATATATATATATATATATATATATATATATATATATATATATATTATAGGGAGTGTGGTAGCAGGTTTATAGTTATGGTTATAATACTATGAATATATATATATATATATATATATATATATATATATATATATACATATATATATATATATATATATATATATATATATATATATATATATATATATACATATATATATATATATATATATATATATATATATATATATATATATATATATATTATAGGGAGTGTGGTAGCAGGTTTATAGTTATGGTTAAGTTGTGCAACTCATAGAAAGAACAAATGCTGGGTGGCATATAACTTTGGTGCTGTTTGATGAATCATCAACAAACTTAACTTTACAAAAAAGGGATTTTGCCAAGTTTGGTGCAGTTTCTTCCATGGGGGGCAAAGTTATAGGGGGAGGTCCCAACATTTTTGAAATCCTAATAGACATAATCAAAAAGGAAAATTCTCACGTCTAAAGCCCAAACAGCTGGACGAACTTGCAACACATTTGTGTGAGAAGCAGTGGTTTAAAATTGGCCAAAATGTGTGATATCTGGGTCTGATCCGCCGACTCATTTCCTGATTCAGAGACAATAGATGCCTCTTGACCAATCAGAGAGCAGTCTGAGATTTGCGGACATCATACATGCCTACTGATTGGTCAATTAAAATGTGAGGTGTATCGTGCGCTTCTGATAATGACATATATGAGTATGCATTGCAAAAAATATGTTTATAAATTAGTTTTTACAGTTCTTTCATACATGTTAAAAGAGGGATTTTTAATAATTTATATACAGAGATGTAACATCATGAAACATTTTCACTCATGAAACCCTATGAAATTCACAGAAAGCATGTTGTTAAATGGATGTTATGGTTAAGTTGCACTAATAAAAACCTATGGAATCTAGTGTAAAAACTTTGCTAAAGCAATGTTATGGTTATAAGTAAAATTGAAAAAGAAACATAGCTTGGCCAGTTATGATAAGCTAGGCAACCACAACTTTCAGCACCACCATGCACTGCTAAGACTAACACCCAGGTCATCAAAGATGACATCACAAATATAATTGATAACATCACTGATGACATCACATATGAAATACATTTTGATGAAAAGTCCATGTAAGGGGTTGTGTTTATAATAATAATGTTGGTAATGAGATGTCAGGGGTTATCAGGAGACCTACCATGAACTACTTAATGTATTCAAGAATGTACTCATCTAAAAAAAACACTATTTTGTAGTGTTCTTGTTGATACAGGAAGTACAATATTTATAATCTGGTAATTTTAGATTGTAAACTAATGGATGCTACCTTATCAGAGTAATGATAAACATGAACTAATTAGCTAACACGTCAAGACTTACTACATTCTTATGTTGGTACAAGAAAAAGATATGAAGACCCACAATGCATACAAATCAGAGGCAGGTACAGGGAAACTAAAGTAATGAAGAAAGAAATAACATCACCAGAAAATGCCAATGTCATTAAAGTTCATATTCATACATACAAATTAATTGTGTGTTTGAAGCCTGCTTATTAACCTCTGTATGTGCACGATGAGCTGACACCAAACCCTGAGAAAAGTACTTTAAGAACATATTGCATGGTTAATGTCTAGATAATATAGCACCTTTTAAATTGTCATATTCTGTCTGTGTGTGAACAAAAACACCTGGCCTATATATGTCAGTGAATAAAATGAAGTGGCCTAGTATATGTGATGTCATCAATGATATGTGTGATGTCATCATTGACAACCTGGGTGCTAGTCTTAGCATTGCACTGTGGTGGTGCAAATTATGGTTGCTTGATTTACCATAATGGGTGAATTTTTGGGGTGTTTCGATATTACATGTAACTATGATGTCCCTTTAAAAAATCTTTTTTTCACTGAATTTCATAGGATTTTATTAGTGCAACTTAACCATAACATCACTTTAACAAAGTGTTTTCATTGAAAATATATATATATATATATATATATATATTACATGACCTGTGGTAGCAGACGTGTAGTGATGGTTACGTTGCTCAACTCATAGGAAGAGGACTTTTTGGGCGGCTTATAACTTTGCTCCCCCTGGATGAAAGTTTACTAAAGTTTGCAAAACAAGTGTATGGGCCAGTCTGAATATTTTGGGCACGTTTGGTGAGGTTTTGTCAAAGGGGTTCAAAGTTTGTGATGCCATCTTTGATGTCCTGGGTGTTAGACTTAGCAGTGCACAGTGGTGGCGCGAATTATGATTGCTTAGTTTACCAAAACTGACAATTTTCTGCGGTTTTTCAGTTTTATTTGGAACCATAACGTCCCTTTAACTATCTTTTTTCATTGAATATATATATATATATATATATGTATATATATATATATATATATATATATGTGTTGAAAAAAAGAGGAGAGGGGCGCACTCCAGTTCCCTGCACAGTAAACCTTCCCAGCCACAGGTGTTCTCCTCCGACCGGTTTCTGTGCCAATACACGTCATCAGGGAGGCTGTCTTAACTTGCAGCTCACAGCAAGTGCAGGTGTTACCACTTAGTGAGGATTCTGCTGCAAGGACTTCTGGTAGCTGTAGTCATCAGGTTAGCAAGGAACAGACTCACACCCAATCCCACAGTGGGGAAAGGGGGGGGGAGTAGCCTACAGTGAGGCACTCCAAAGTTGGGCATAAATTACCCCGGTGCAGCACCCTATTAGATTTCTGAAGATTCCACCCTTCAGAAAACTTACAAATGTGTTGAAAAAAAGAGGAGAGGGGCGCACTCCAGTTCCCTGCACAGTAAACCTTCCCAGCCACAGGTGTTCTCCTCCGACCGGTTTCTGTGCCAATACACGTCATCAGGGAGGCTGTCTTAACTTGCAGCTCACTGCAATATATATATATATATTAAATGGCCTGCGGTAGCGAATACATAGGTATGGTTAGTTGTTCAACCCAGAAGAAGAGCACTTTTTGGGTCGCCTATAACTGTGCCCCCCCCCCTGGAAAAATCCTCACCTAACTTTGCATAAATAGTATATTTTTGCCTTGGATTGAGCCTTCGTAGTTATTGGGGGGTCCCAAAAGGTGTGGTTTTCCTCATAGGTGTAAAGTATGTTTTTCCTCACGCCTACAGCCCAAACCACTGGACACAATTTTACCAAATATGCACCATGAGTGGTGACATGGTCCAGAAAGCATGCTTTTGTAATTTTGGTTAAATTTGTCTAAATGGCCAAAATATTAGTGATATTTGGATTCGGTCCGCGGACTCACTTCCATATTTGCTCTGCAGACAGGCTTCCGATTGGCCCAGGATCTGCTGTGAGGTCCCCGGACACCGGACATGCCTGCTGATTGTATGGTGAAAAGCGAGAGATGCGTCATATTTTTGGAAATGTCTGCTATGTTGGATCCACGGACAGCAGCCGGTGTCGGTGGACAGCACGCTGGGGGAAAACTCTGGAACACATTTTGAGTTATTTGATGGCCCGAAAGAGGCCCTGGAAAGGGTGGGGAAGTGGAATAAAGATGATATGCAGCTGTTTTTCTAGGTGAAAAAGGTTGGCAAAAGTGCTGCCCGCTCCACGGAACATGCAGTAGTCCAGTGCAGTGAATGAACAGCTTGGAAAACACATGTGAGGTTATTCGATGGCTGAAAGAGTGCATAGAAAGGGTAGGGAAATGGAATGAAGATGATATGGAGCTGTTTTTATAGGTGAAAATAGGATCTGCGTGTGCTGTTGAGACAGTGGTCAGTTTCGGTGTCCGCAGACACCAATTCAATGGCTGGGGGTTCAAAGCGAGTTTTTGTTATTTTCAGGTGTATTGCATGTCCTTGTTATATGGTTCAATTATATTGTGGTGGTTGTGGCAGTGGCCATCTTTTTGGGGCATGTGCATGGGCCATGGCCCCAAAAACTGTGGCCACTGGCCACAAACATTATAGTAATATATGTACAGTAATTATAGGTACTGTAGGGTGGTATAAAGTATGTGGTATTTATGATTGCAGTACAATTGATGATAGTGCTTATTTTATATGTATTTGTTTAAAATTGGTATGGTTACTTAGTTGTAAAAAGTTGGAAAGTTGGAATCTCTGGTTTGTTTTCTGTGCAAAAAAAAGTATAATTTGTTAAGTAGGATAGTTGAAAAGAATTAATAGCATACCATTTTGATATACGTTTACATTTTCTGACCCCCATAAACAGTCAATTCTATGTACTATGTTTGTTACCACATTAGTTTGTGGTACACTATTGTTGTATTGACGTCAATAATCATTGGGTCATTGGGAAAAAAAACATAGAGCATTTAAAAAACACTACAATTATGTCAGTGTAACATTTGACTTTAGAAGAAGTTTTGTAGTAACAAGAATTGTGATGGCGTATTTCAAGTGTATTACAATGAAGGGCGTTTTTTAAGTAGTTAGATACCAGTTGGTGTATTGTAACTAGCTTGGCTTTTAAAAGTACTATTGTAGTATTATGGATGTAGTTAGATACCTGTTGGCGTATTCTAACTGTATATTGTGCTACAATTTAGTGAGTACATTTGGCTTAAAGGAATATTAAGTAGTCATTTGTTAAATTTGCTGCTAACCTATGTTTTGGAGCAACAGAGTTGTTGTTACATTCATACCAACCACTTTTTTTTGACATATGCGGTATACTGCCCTGAAGTGATTGTGGCACCAGTGTGGTATATCATACCTACTGTTGTGAAGGTTTTCTTGCCAGAGATATTTGGCCATGTGTGAAGCTAGTAAGCTTACAGTTATTTTCGGTATCATCTGCATTGTACCTAAGAAGCATTAGTATGACATATTGGGCCTCATTACGACCCAGGCGGTAAGGGTTTTACGGCGGCGTAAACAGCGCCGACCCTTACCGCCTGAGTACGAGGTCCCTTAGCGCCATGGCGGACTTAACACCTGCTTTTAGCAGGTGTTAAAATCCATGGCGCTAAGGGACCATGGAGTTAATTACGCCACCGTAATTTACGGTGGCGTAATTAACGCCTTCCCCACCCCCATTATGCCCTATGGGGCAAAAACGGGAATGGGGAAGGGTAAATGGGGATTGGGGACTTACCGCCCCGCCAAGGTCGGAATGGGGCGGTAAGTCCGCCAACCACCATGGCGTAAACGTAAACGTAGTTTACGCCATGGTGGTAAAGTCACGGCCCAGGCGGTAACTTACCGCCTGGGTCGTAATGAGGCCCATTGGCTTTGTGAGTTGATTTGCATACTGGAATTGCAAAAATGGCATAATATGCCACAAGTTGCATTCTGCAGAAGCTGGTGAAATTGAATGGATTCACAATTTGATATGGATACATATACAAATCATTCATTACAGATGTCCTCTTGTGAAACATGGTTGCAGATTGTCCATGTATGTTTCCACGTGTATGTAATCTGGAAAATTTAATTTATAGGGATATTTTGGTTTATGTACTTGTAGTAAGTGCATTAAGAATTAATTAATGAGGATCTTCTTGTGTGTTTAAGGTAAATATTACCATTCCTGTACAGAAGTCCAATTCGTGTCTATTACCTGAAACACTGTAAGTGCTGTCAGAATTATTTGTGGCATTTCTATGAAGGACCAGCATTTGCAAATACAACTGGTTGGAGCCGTTTAAGTAAATGTTGATAATGATTGGTGGCAATTGCAAGAGAAGATTGATAGTTTCATTTGCATCTCAATTTACTCAAATTGGCTTGCTGAATTTAAATGGACCAGAGAGTTGTTGTATGTCTGCATTGTTTTATGGGCCTACACATTTTTTGGGAGAAGAGATATGTATCTCTTTCTTTTCTGATTGATGTGCAGTTAAGTTTGTTGTTGTAATACTTGATGGAGAAGGAGTTGGTTGTTGTTTCTTTAGTGGTATTGTTGGGAAATCTGTTGTAGATTCTGTATGCATTACTTTTCAATTAAAGCTTTTATTTAACTAATACCTTCCTTAAAGACTGTCCTGCCAATATCAAACAATGTGTGATCTAGGGATAGACCCTATGATTTGAGAATAGTGACAGCACATGCAAGAGAAAATTGTTCTAAGCGTACGTACATGTATTTCAAAAGAAGGAAACGTCCCATTGTGCAGCCAGCTATTTAAACTTCTGCAAGTTTGTCAAAGTGGATGTTGATATACTGAATGTTGTTGTAATGTGGATATGTTTGGAAGCCACCAATTGTACCAAATGCTCCATTAACTAAACCTTGTTCTACATCAAGGTTACGTTTTAGGATTACTGTGCTATTTATGCCGAAAGTTTATATTTTCTCCAATCCAGCTGTGTTGGAGATAGATTTTTCCAAGGTATTTAGTCATGCGGTTCCTTGTTGACACAAATAGGTGGTGTCATGCCGTACACTTCTAAATTGTCTGTGGAGCTGATATGCAGTATGGGTTGCAATTCTTTTCTTAACATTGTCTTGTTGAATTGACTACATCTTGCAAGGGTTGCAAGGGTTAGCATTAGGTACATGAATTTGAGATTTTGTTGAGATAGTTTGTTCATGACATCAGGAGCAGATGTGTTTTGCCCATATAGCTCATGGATTAGTCTAGTACATAAGATGTATTTAGCATCCTTTGTAAGCAGAACAGTTCTAATGCTTCTTAAATGTTAGCAGGTGAGGTCTGCAGACTGATGCATGTTTTGAGTTAGTTCTCTGCACTGAAAATGTTGCAGTGATTTACATTTCTAATGCTGCCAAGTGTGTTGCGGCATTGCTTGTGTCCCAGTATTTTGAAAATAGGTTGACCTTTTACTGGTGTTAACTATAACAGCGACATCGTTGTGAGGGCAGGAGTCCATCCTGCACCTCCAACGCCGGCTTCAGGAGAAGCGCGGCCTCCTTTGTCTCACCCAGCACGACGCAGTAAGCTTTATGTGCTGCATTGCCTGCTCTTAACAGACAATATTGCTGTGATGGGTGCAGTATTCCCTCTCTACATTGCCCAATCCTGAATATTATCGGCAAGGTCCTGAGAGACCTAAGAAATCCTGCTCAAAAGGGTGTATGCTATTTATTTACTGGTTGCTGGGCAACTTTTCCCAGCTGATCCATATGTGCCAATTGGCTGCTCTAATCTATTCCCTGCAATTGACCTGACCGGAAGGCGTGAACCGGACCCTGCTCCTAAAGGCCCTCTATTTAAGGCCACAGCCTGTCGGTGCAATCGGCAGCAACATCGCCTGAGGGCAGGAGCCCATCATGCACCGTCACCGCCTGCTTCAGGAGAAGCACAGCCTCCTTTGTGTCACCCTGCATGACGTGGTAAGCTTGATGTGCAGCACCATCTGCTCTTAACAGACAATACTTCTATGATACGCGCAATATTCCCTCTCTATATTGCCCGATCCTGAATATTATCCACGAGGTCCAGAGATACCGAAGAAATTCTGCTCAAAATGGCGGATGCCGTTTTGTTTACTGGTTGCTAGGCAACTTGCCCAGCTAAGTCATGCGTGCCGATTGGCTGCTCTAATCTATTTTCTGCAATCGACACACCCGGATGGCGTGAGCCGGACCCGGCTCCTAAAGGCCCTCTACTCAAGGCCACAGCCTGTCAGTGCCTGTCAGGGCCATAAGGGTCGTGGGCCACCCACTCTGACCAACGACTCAGACAAAACAGAGTGCATCCTCTTATGTAAATACTCAGTTCGGCACCGGCATCCAGGGACACCTTCCCGTCTGCCAAAGTTCATTATCTTTGCTTCCATAGCCCTACAAGACACTTTAATCCATGTCAACTGCCTCTGAACACAGAGCTGTGCCTTTCCCTTCATGGCCCCGCAGCCTCGAGCATTCCATTCTCCAATTTATCTAAATCCCTGAATACCTGTGAGTTCATACGCACTACAAATGCTTGTATTCTGAATATAGATTCATATGCCTACGATATTTTGCATGTTTCCTTAAACATCATGTATGTCAATTGCACCACAGTCTGCACTTGAAATAGAAAACCTACATTAGCACTGCTAGCCCATTGTGTTGCCCTATTGGGCATTGCTTACCCTCCCGTGTCCCCATCCTTTAGTGCTATGATACCCATTACCCATAAGGCGGCATCCTTCCCTGCGAGTCATGCCATTGAATGTGGCATCTTGCTATACCTCCTCATTGATGTAATTACTGCTGTTGTATCCAGTCACTGGGCGCACTGCTCCAAACTACTGCTGCTGAATCTGAATGTGCATGCACCTTTACTCTGCTGTACCCCTCTTATTTGGGTCCCATGCACTTTTACTCTGCAGTACGCCTCTTACTTGTGTCCTGATAACAACCAATCTGCCTACCCAGCTACCCAGACACCTCCTTTTTAATGCTGCAACTACTGACCATGCATCCAGTTGCCCCGCCATATTGTGTTAGTGTCCGATTGTTGTTACACCTGTGGTTGCAGAAAATAGTCGATCTTTGCAATACCAGACAATGTTACTGTTTACTGCTATCTTATCCTTGCTCTAACCTGATAACCATCTTGCCTATATGCACTTTGACATTGAATGCTGAACCCTGTTAATTTGGATGTTATATTGATATTGTATGCTGTTGTTGTATGCTGTTGCTGCATCTTGCTAATTCATGCCCCTACTGAATGCTGCACCCTGCTAACTTGGTCCCTAGTGCAAAACTTCACCCGGCCCGACCGCGTGCCCCTTTCTGATTGTTGAATTTTATCCATACCAACGTTGAAACGACGACCCATTGCCCTATTCTACACCATTACTGAATGATGTATCTTGATAATTGTGCCATCATTTGATTGATCCTGTGCTCACATCATTGTCCAAGAACCATTGCTTGTGTTGACTTATATCTTAGTTGGTACGCCCTTGATTACTCCCACTCAATGACTACATCGACCACTAATGCATACCCGCTCTATAGTGCATGGGACAGAGACTGTCTTTACTAAGCAGGATTGCTGACAAGGTCTGTATACTAATACCTCAGGCTCATCCGAGCCACAATCCGAGGGCAGCCAAGTACATTGACATATAAGTAACCTGCTAGGAACCTTACCTCCATTGCCATTTTTTGCCATCCCCATGACCTGACTCTATACATTTGCAAGTTTGTGCAATGCATTGCTTATCTAGCGCTAACGCCTGTGAATAATTGCAATTTTGTGGACACGTTTGTACTCAGTCTATGGACGGCAACTACTAACATACATCTATGCTCTGGTATAGCACTAAATCTCCACCCTAAAAATACCAAACAGAAGCTTAACTGAATTACACTATGCATGCCTTCATTGCCATACAACCAAACCTATTGTGCGCCTTATTGGCAGTAGGACAATTGTCAAGCGTCGCTGGCTATATTAAGCCTATTCCATTCTGCCACACTCTGGCAATCACTATGGAATGATATGATATGATATGGCATTTATAACGTGCCTGTACACAAGTTTCAAGGCGCGACTTCTCACCTCCACGGTAGACCTTATATCCCAAACGACCCTTTCTACTCCGCTAACTTGAACCAACAACTACCCACCCCCCCTGATTTTTCCCACGACCTATCAATAACCAACTTTCCATGTCAGCTATCACTAAGAAACTCCAGACTCCGATCCAGATTGACCAGACTTTGCAAACCTCCTGTCAGAGCCATGTTTTACAGACGCCCGATGAAAGAATGCCCACCTAACAAATACAATGTTAAGAACAAAAGTACTGCCCCTAATGCCGCACCTGCACCAAAATATGAGGTTCTCACCCATAATAAACAACTTCTGAGTGAACACCCAATCTCGACTCCGACTAAAAAAGCAAGTAGGAGTAATCTATTGAACCTCCGGCCTATCAGTAACACCCCAGACCTCAAGGGCGCTTTAATTAACGCTTGATCCCTAGATCGCACAATCTATGGAGATATCTGACTTAAACCAGGCTGAAGATTATGACTTTCTTGCCATAACAGAGTACTGACTACATTCAGCAGCAGGCCCTGCCCTCATGCTTGCAGTCCCAGACAACTATTCTATATTCAGACAGATAGGGTTGAATCGCGAGGAGGAGGTATAGCTCTCATAGCCAAATCAAGCCTTAATATGAGACTAGCCTCCTCACCGGACATGAAATCTTGCGAATCACTTACTGTTAAAGCACCCATTTCCGACTCCCAAACGCTAACTATTCATCTTATTTATAGACCTCAAGGCCCTATTGGTGCTTTTCAGGAGGACATCTCCACAATCCTATCCGATAATCTGAAAATTACCTCACAAATACTCCTGCTGGGGGATCTCAATTTGGGATTCAGTGATTCTAACAACCGGCAAGCTACAGCTATCGCCAATGAGCTCACTGAACTTGGCTTTAACCAAAGAGTAACTCTGCTCATTCACAACAAAGGTAGAACACTAGATTGGGTGGCAGAACTCAATTGCAATGCCTCAATCACCTCCATAACTCCACAGTCATGGACTGACTAATACCTCTTATTATTCTCGCTCGCAGTTAAAGTCCCAACCACTAAAAACAATTCAATAGCTCCACCTATCCTCACGTGGTATAAAAAGAATATAATGGTAGATAAGCTCCAAAACCCAGATCAAAAAACTTAAGGACAGGGGACTACAGCTCTGCTACTTCTCCTGGATCTTTCGGGAGCCTTTGATCTGGTAGACCATACAGTTCTATGTAATCACCTTGACCCAGCTGCTCACTTCTCACAGGATGCCATAGTATGGATCCAATCTTTCTAGAGTAACCAAACCATGAGGGTCTTCTCTCCATCAGCGGCGGCAGACCCTATCCCTATCACATGTGGTGTACCGCAAGGCTCCTGCATCTTGTAGTACTATATATAGTGCTTTATAATATTTATAGCGCTTTAGAGTATATAGCGCTTCAATAAATGTGATGGCATTTTGTTGCCAGCAATAATGTGGCACACAAATATAGCCATTCTTATGTTGCCAGTATAACATGTGAATAAGTTGCTGGTAACATGCAAGGTACAGGATTTATAATGCAGCAAAAAGCTCAATGTGAAACTGCAAAGAGTAAAAGTGCACCATTTATTCCTCTTCTTTTGAATACCTCATGTATAGAAGACTACATTATTGAACATTATCTATATAACTTACTGACTTAATTAACAATTACTAATCACTAATGCTAACCTTAACATTATAATGTAGTCCCATGTACAAAATGAGGTGAAAATACATATTCTGAAATTCATTTTTCGAACGTGCACTGACATTTATTTTCTTCTTTCTCTTTCTATGTTTGCAGAAAGCAGAAAGTATGCACGAAAGGAAATACTAATTGAAAGAGTTGATCTGTGTGCAAAGCTTCTATTGTGTAAAAGTGAAGGGTGATGCTGCCTTTTAACCTGATTGGAGGAAAGTGTCTGCAGATATACCACGTAGGAAAAGTGGGTAGGTGCAGAGCTCTGCTGAGGGGAAAACCGGCAGAGGGAAGTTAGTTTGTGTTGGCTGGGCTCTGGAGATAGATGATCTTGGTGTCACTGTCACTGGCTTGGAAGTTTTGCCGTGCATCCCTGACACCAAGATTACAGAGACAATTCATGCTGACTTGGCCTATTCTTCAGAGGCGAGAGAAGGAAGGTCATGTGTGGGAGAGAGCGACAAATATTTCTGGTAAGCAGACACAATTTAAGTGAGGTTACTGTGTGCTGTTGTTTGATGAATGACCAATCTAAAAATATCAGGTAGGCAGAGTAGCAAGAGAAGTCCTCTGCATCTTGATTCGTCATGTGTATAATGTTAAAAATCAAGTCATACGTTTAAAAAGAAAAAAACACTTGTTTGCTCTTTTTCTGTATTCTTTCTTCTTTTCTTTTTGTTACAGATTATGGAAAATGCACATGGTAAGATTGTTATGGTGAATTGTATTTGTATGCAATACAAATAATATATACAAGCAGATGGTGTCGTTTTTTTTATATATTGCATTTGAGATTGTATTTGTGACACAGGGGAGATTGATTCTCTTTCGTAATAGATTTGTCATTTTGCCCATGCAGATAGAATAATAACCAAGAATAAGCAGTGGTAAACAGGTCTGTGCGTGTGTGCCCTCCTTGCATGTTGTTGGAGGGTATCTAATATAATATAGATTGCTGGAGCTCCATGAGCCAGCAATGCCTATGGGCACCTAGATCGCTGGTGTTGATAAATCAGTGATACCAGCCACAGGCTGTAGGTGGCACTCTATATAAAAGTGTTGGGTCCCCTTGTGTGTATAGGTCCAAGGCCCTCTTTAGATCACTAGGAGGTATTCTAATAGAATGGAAGTTTATGTTTATGATGGGGTTATAATATAAGGAAGAAAACTGTGCTCACCACTAAATAACCTATTACCACAAAATACCAGCACTAGTATATATTACTGATTCTCCAATATAATGTAACAAGGTATGGTCACTAGAATGATATGAGGCCAAACCCAATCTAAATGCAGGGATAATTATTACTAAACTACCGCTCATCTTTTAGCGGTAAGAAAATGCAGCCAAACCCCAAATTTACACAACATATTCTACAGTCTCACCCAAAATGTTTAATATATTTACTAAGCCTCTATTCGATCATCTGGACCATCTTGGTCTCACCTACACTAACTATGCAGATGACACTCAGATTCTCATACCGCTTACTGGGGATTACGATAAGGATACTGCCTTAGTAAATAAAATGTACCTAATCATTCAGGCATGGATGGCAGCCCATGGTCTATGCCTGAACGATGACAAAACTGAGCTCCTCATTCTGGGAACTACATCCAGGCTCAACAAACTTGATCACAAATATACATCCTTTAACATTGATGGTAACCTTATCAAAGTGGCTAAAGATGTAGAAATGCTAGATTTATACCTAGACTCTACCCTCACATTTGCTAGACAGGTCAATACCATGGCCTTGGCCTCTGCATACACATGCAAACTGATCAGAGCCAGCAAACCTTTTTATCTAATGATAGCTGTACTACACTGGCACGAGCCCTAATTTTGTCCAAACTGGATTATTCAAATTCTCTGTACCTGGGCGCTAGTAAGCACATTGTTAATACGATCCAAATCCTCCAGAACAATGGTCTTAGAACGGCAAAGGGAATTACCAGAAAAGAGCATATTTCAGAATCCAGAAGACAGAACAAATGGCTGTCCACAAGCAACAATATCCTGCTCAAAACCGTCTCGCTAACTTACAAATGTTTGAACAGTTCTACACCTCACTACCTTGTGGAGAGAATCAACAAAAACAACTTCTAACCATCCCACCCAGACTCCAAATGCAAATTGCCTAGTTGTACCTTGGTCCAAATTGACAAAGGCTGAGGGAAGCAGTTTCCCGGTCAAAGCAGAACAACAATGCAACTCCCCCCCCCCTCCTTGAGGACGGATCAAACCTTTCTGAACTTCAGACATAACACATTAAATGGCTTAGAGATAAGGACCACTAATTCCTCCCTTGACCTTCCTCCCCTATGATCCATGACATCACCCTTTAGATCTAATTGTATATAGATACTGTATAGCTCATTTATGTTGAACGCAAACCCTGTAAACTTTGTAATTCATACAACACTACCTATTTGTGTATGGATGTTGCATATATTTTTGTATGTATTTAGCTGACACATAACCTATTTTATATTACATCTGCAAATCCCTGTACACATCTGTTGTAACCTGTGTAACAGGAATAAACAACAGGGCAAATTGTAACTACAAGCAGAAAGTATTCATGTTTCTTCCTGCTCTTCCGCGCCCTGATACCCTTGTGTCTGGCACGCATTACAAATAAATTAAAAAAACAAACTGTAGGAGGTCTCTGAAAACAATAACATAATTTACTCCAAACAGTTCTTTGTGTTTGGCTTTTAAGACTCCTTGCATTCTGAGGTGAAATAAAGCCAATATGAGGTTGGAATTCTTGCTTACCTCATCCATGAGGACCACTATCATTTGTTTCAGAATTTTGCGTACTTCAATAGCAGCTTCTGCTGATAATTTGTAGTATTCTAATTTGTTTTGGTGTTCTTCTGGAAGGAGGAGTAGTAAAGTGTAAAGTGTAAAGTTGCACATCCTATGCTGTAGGGAGCTAAACCTGTGGGGCTGTTACAACAGCCAACATGTTGTTGTTTGTTATAGTTTGTACAAATGTGCTGATTATTTAAATTAAGCATGTTTTACCAGAACTAGCTTCACCACTCATATATAGGTGCAGAGGTTTATCATTTTTACATCTACACATTTTAGTTTCATGTTTAAAAACATTTTCCATTTCTTCAGTGACTTCTAGATGAATGGTGAGTTGTTCATCATGTAGCTGTGATTTGAGTACTGACAAGTTTTCTTCAGATTGTTTATATTGACACATGGTATTTTCTGCCTCAGTCATGGCAATCTCTGCTTTATTTAGAATGAGTGGTTCTCCCATTGGTTCTTGGCTTCCTGTAAGGGAAGTTTGGCTGCCCTCAGGAGTGTCTTTATCTAGTTGAGCTCCAATTTCTTCATCTTTTTGGCATTCATTGTCCAACATGTGTTTCTATTGTTTGAAATTGGCATTTATTACACTGCTTTCATTTTCTTTGAATGCAGTTTGAAATGAGTCATTGTCAACTAATAATTCTTCTTTTTTTTCCAGGGTTAAAAAGGTACAGTAGGGCCATGCAATACAGTTCTCTATGATGCAGAGCTTTTAATGGTAACTTTATGTGATTAATTAGGCTGGGTTTGCTAAGTTTTACTAGACTTCTTTCACAAGATGAGATTGAATATTTGCCAGTTGTCTCATCTGGTGTGACTTTGTTTTTGTAGGAGTAGTATTGGGCTATGCCATACAAGCACATGTTTTCCAAAGCAGTACTTTTGTTTGGGCAGTATGTGTCAATTAAATTGTTGTTTTAAAGGTCATGGCTGTTGGGATCATTTGTGGCTATTGTGTCTATCCCTTGGTAGAAATGTAGTACATTTTTTTGGAATGAAGCTGGAATAAGGTTTAGCCAGACAATGTGGTCAGATTTGCGATGTAAGAGTGTACCCGTTAAACAGCCTACAGCCTTGTAACACCCACATTCTCTCTGGGAGCACATTTTTATACCGAAGCTGTACAATTTTTGTGACATGCATCATTAATGAAAGGGGGGTCTGATTATCAGACCTACCTTTCAGAAACCGATTTGCCGACATCATTTTATATAAATAAATATCAAAAACCTGTTGGGTACTGTGAAGAATCTAGAAGCATTGTCACTGATTCTCTGGAAGGAAGCTTCTACGTGGCCATGGAAATGCTGAAGTTCCTTGAATCTAATAATGGGGGTGGCTATTTGTGGGAGCACCATGAAGGGGGAGACAAACTCCAGGGTGGCAAAAGAATACTAGATCCAAACAACCTTTCAGTTGTAACTCCTAGTGACACCCAAGGACTTGTGACACACTATTATATGGTTTATTGTAATGTCAATACTGAATTCCCCGGATGTTCTAGCCAACAACATTGTGCATCCCCACCCTTTTCTAGTACTAAGACAAGAACGCAGGATGGAGTAATGACGATGACCAAACACAGCAAACAAATGTTGCATTCTAGTCATTGAGAAATGATAAGTAACACTGGGACAACTCAAATGGACACACCTGAACAAGCCCAGAGAGAGAGAAATGAAGACTGCAACTGCAGCTAACTTGTTCTGATGCTGTTTGGGATACCAGAGGCGAGCAGACTACATAACTCAGTGGAGGAGCTGACAAATATGGCATGCAGTGAATCCAAACCGTGAGAAGTTTGCTGCTCACCTATCATGGACAGCTGGAGCTGACAAACGAAAACCAGACAACATGTTGTTTCCAACAAGCAACCTCTATGCACTCCAGTGGGGTTCACAAAACCTCCCAATTTCCATACTAGGTTAAAAAGCTTATATGAATGGTAATGATTTTAATGTGAAATTCAAAACAAATTGTTTTCAAGGCTGGAGATACCATCCACTTTATCAAGAACAAACCTAAGAGCAGGCATATTCCAATATGTGTAAAATAAATGTTTAATCAAATTCACAGTATGATTCAAACAACACTTCTAATCACAGTGGTTTTAGTTCACCAAAAAAGGCTTTGTGTAAAGATCAACATACAGTAATAACTTCAATAAACACATTGACATCAACATTTTATGAGCACTTGCATAACATCAGAATTCCTTGTGTAAAGTGGTCAGCCATAAAGCCAGTAATGGCTCTAGACAGAATCCCAACTCTCAATCTGTGGCCTACGCGTTTCGGATTACAAATCCTTCATCAGGGCCTGTTCCATTCTGAAATGATATTGTAACAATTTCAAAGTTCATCTTTGTATCTGAAAACAAATACAGTAATCACTATTCTGATTATGATCACACAATTTAAGGATCAAGTCTTTCAACAAAACTTTAAACACAAAACTGTTGGTACACTAACCTTAAAGCTATCCTGATTCCAATGAACAAAAACAAATACTTCAGTAAACACTAAATTCAGAATCCTTCGCCTTCATGTCTGGTGTAACCTACATGAAACATTAATTAACATCACTCTCCCGAATTTAACCACACATTTAGTACTTACTTGTGAGTAACAGTTAAGAAATATCTGTACCTGGACTTTATAGTTGTGTCCTAGGGTCCAACAAAGGCACATCCTAGTCCACCAACAATCTAGATCGAAGGCGTTGCAAAGTCTCCAGGTACCAGAGCAGCCTAAAGAATGTGAATAATTTTGTTGTAAAATCTATGGCATATCTCACATTGTCAATGTCTATTGTAAGTGGTATTAGGTACGTTAGGGGGTATGAGCCAAACTAAGTAGACTATCATCTCTTGTGTATCCCAAATTAAGTGCCAGATAGTTTATGAGTCCAAGCAATACATTTTATTAAATTTAATCTGCCAATGTGTATTATTTGTAGATAGTATGTACATACAAACTGCATTATTCCAACCCACAAAGAACCGAATGCCGAAAGCAATCATGTTCACTAGCCAACTGTCAAACAGTCTTATAGATTCAATGGCGTGCAGGACTAGAAATGGGAAGCCATCTCATTCTGCAACGCACAAAAGTATAATGACGGTTGCTATGGACTTCGCGTATGAAGGCGCGCGTGTCCACAACATCATTCCTCGTAATCGCTTACCATCTGTCCATTATATATGTGAAGTCTTCGGCGTGGAGGGCAGGAATGGAGAAACCATCCTGTCCTGCAGCGATCGAAGAAAAACATTTGGTTACCAAGGTAACTGTGTGCATGCGCGTTGGTTAGGAAGTCACTAATTATCCACCATCTTACTAGGGGAGAAAGGTGCAGCAGGCTCCTACAGCCGCTAGTGTAAAGCATGCGTGTAGATGTGAAAGTTATTAGCTATTCAATAGCTTACTAGGAAAAAAGGTTGCAGGCTCATACGGCCGCGTGTGTAAAACATATCCAGCATTGTGTATGTTCAAGATGTGAGAGGTGGGGGAGAGGAACAGTCACAAATCACGGTTCCTACATCCCAACGTCTCGCAAATATTTGAGGAGATGAATGGTCCTCAACTCATAAATACAGTGTTCAAATAAAAGTCCATCTGAGTTCAAGAAAATTATTCTAGTCTGAAAACGTGCCAGAGCGAAATTTACTTAAGGTAAAGTCGTACATATTAAAAAAACAGTAACGGTCAGAGATCTAACCTATAGCTGAAGCCAGGCACAGAAAGAAATCCAAGCAAGAACGAACAGCTCACAGGACGCTCTGCCGTTCATTGGGTAAAAAGCAAAGAGGACAGAGAAATGCAACAAACGCTGAGGATGGCATCAAACAACGGTAAGCCCAGGGAAAGGACATGGGTTACTGAGGAACTTCAGGGCAAATACTGCATGCAGCACCGGACGTGAGAGAGCCCAAATGAAGTAATTGACATAATTGAGGCAAATATGAACAATGTGAAAAGCCTAAGTTAAGGCAGTAGGATTTATGCGAACAATGTGGAAAACCCAAGTGAAGGCAGTAAGATTGCTATCGATACAAACAGTATTGAAAGCTTGAGTAAGGACAGTGAAATTGATGTGAAAAGTATGACAAAATGGCCAATTTTGGAGAACTATTGTTACATCGATACAACAGAGAGTGAGAAGAGAGTGGAGAAGCCCTGGCAAGAAAGTGAACCAGAGGAAACAGTGAGTCTGGGTTTCCCAACCAAATAAGAAAGTTGTGGCACACTGGCAGGAGAGTAAACCAGGGGTGACAAGAGAATTGAGAAGGGAAAGGGATCAAAACCCCCAGCCTGAAACTGTACAACAGTCATCAAAAGGGATAGACCCATACCCCTTTTTAGGAATTAGCTACAATACACTTGCGGGAGGGTACACCTGGGAGAGAAGGACTAAGAAAGTTCAGGGGTCAAAACCCCTCTGTGGAATCATGGGACAATGATAAAAAGAAAAGAGGGAAACTAAATCACTTTTATCATAATTGTGAATCAAGAGAACTGTATGCTTTGAAGAGATTCAAGGGAAGAATCTTCCCCTGTGAAGACATTGTAACTGTGATAAAATAATATTTAAGTGACTAGAAGAAATCCAAGTGATAGGAAAACGCCTTTCATTGGTGGAACATTCTTGCACCTTGAAACTTTTATGTTTGGAACTACAAGAGAAAGCTGTAAGTCTATAGTTCATTGAAATCTCCATGTTCACCTCATATTTAGTTTACTGTGTAAAGGTCAGTTTAGAGTTTTGGACACAGGGCTGGGGAAACTTTATTTGATTAATATCCTGATGCAGACTGTTTCAGACTTTCCTTAGTTGTGTTGAGGCAAGGAAACCCCTCATAGAGTTGGGGATAGATAGGATTTTCCTAACCCCTTTTTGATTTTTGACAATATAATAACACTTAACATGCCACTGTGTCCGAGTCTTACTCTTGATCCCTTAAAGAACCCTGCCCACACCAGATCGCTACTGTGTCACAGAGGGCTGGTGTTCCTCTGTATGATGTCTCTGTGGTGATACCTGTTCAGGATATCATGTAGATGTTGTTTGGTAGTGGGTATGGTGAGAGGATATTGTGAGGAATCTGGATGTCGCCTAATATCACTGTCATTGGTATGTGTGTAGAACAGGTTCTGAATGAGGCAACAAGTACTTATAGGTCATGCCGCTGTTGTGGTAGGCAAGTAGGCAAGTAGATAATGATTGAGAATGATTCCAAAGGAGTGTATAAAATAGGGTTTCCTGTTAGAGAAGTGTCTACGGGAGGTTTCAAAGAACAACTCCACATTCTACATGTTCAAGGTGCAATATAATTTACCTACCTATTCAAATGTATATTGAGCATGAGGTACATCACCTTACAGCCCTGATTACACAGTGTGTCAATGTTAAATCAAGGATACATAGTGTTAGCCAACCAGCATGGTGGGCAACTAACAGTGGTTCAATGATTACTAAGACACTAGGTAGCCAAGCACAGGGTGCTAGTAAGATTGTTCACCTGGGAGAAAATCACAGTAATGGATGTTAATGTGTATTCCAGATGGCAATTCATGAATTGGATTTTTTGGTTAAGGTGCATTGAAAGGCCATGTGGTTAGCATTTCACGGTACTCATGGACATAGGGTGATCAGAGATTGTGCATATTTATTTCCAAAGTATTCCTGTGATGTTACAGAATTTTGATCCTCTGTGTCTGTTCCTGACCTAAAACCTTGCCATATTTGTCATGAGTTTCGCGATATGAAGGATATTAAACCATATATAGAAAGCAAAATGGGACACTAACCAGTCTGTTATTAATCAAGTTTTTGTCATTGGAAAAAGGCCTACACATTGAGCTGCCTGCTGATATTAAACGATCATTGTAGATCACTGTTTTCCAAACCCAGAATATATTACAAATATTCCTATACAACTACTGAAAGAGAGTTTTTGGGTGGTCTGTGGAAATATATGGAAAGAAGTAAACATGCGCAAATCCTTTGTTAGGCTGTACCTTCTGTTACGGCCTCTAAGAGGCACATCAATTAATCTTGACACGGTTTTTTACATATATAATTGGAATCTTTTAACCAGGGCTCAGCTAAATGCTTTTTGTCTTAAAGCAATATAACTCGTAAAAGGTCTGGCGAGTCAAACAGTAAGGGAATCAGTATGTGCGGTGAGCAGGAAAGATTGCCACAGTTTGTATTTTTTGCCCTATTTACAATTTACAGAAACCAGCTTTCCATTGTCATTGCTAGTTGCCTAAAAATTGCCTGCTCTCGCAAATCTAACCGAATGGCTGTGTAGTACTGTTTTTTTGTGTGTCATATATGTTTTGGAGATCTGCCTCATTTTAACATTACTGTGGGAATGGAATGATCAGCTAAACGTATCCCTTTTATAATTTTGTATGGATTGTTAATGTGATGGTTTTATTATGATGTGTTGATTTTATTTGTAGTGGTTTAAAGATTATGATAATGATGATGATCATGATAGATATCTGGCAGTTGACCTTCAATTTCAGTGAACATTTACAAATGAAATCAAAATTTACAGAAGGATACCTTTCCTCATTTCCCAATGAAACATGTAATTTAACCTCAATCAGAATGAGAAGATTCACCCTTGATCTATTGCACATAATGTTCGTAGTCTATGAAGGCTGTGGAACAATGTGTGCCAAAGAGGCTTCCTGCAATTTAACAGTAAACCAGCACCCAGTGGAATGAAAAACCAAAACTAAAACACAAGTCATGATACCACTTGCTTCCAGTGCCTGAAAAATGCATACCCAAAGTCAAACTCCCAGAAAGAGCAGCAGCTAGAAGAAAGAATGAGCAGCAAATGTTGACAGGCCATATGGAGCCACGGTAGAACACCAGAGTGGAGGAATTGAAGCCGACATGGATCCATGACTTTAGCCTGATAACAGAATGGGCATCATAATCCTATCTGGCTGTGGAAGTCACAGACAGACCACAGGAGGGACTAACAAAGTGATTACGAAATCCAACCAGTATGACAGATCTGTGCAGTCTAGAAGAATATTAGAAAGGAGGGGGGAAGTATAAGTCAAAGCAAACCTGTAGAGAAGGGGAGAACAGCAGACAGGGCTGATCCAGAAGTAAGTAAGCCAGGAAAAAGCAAGAAACCAAATTAATCCAGAGCAAAAAACATCAGGTGGGACAAGGAGACAAAACTCAGGAACACTACCGAAGAGATGTACACTCTGAAAAGGGAAGGTTTTAGAGGCTGTGTTTAACCAAATCAGCCTAGCTCTACTGCTGAAGATGATACTGAAAAGAGTGCCAAAGAGTAGGGATTGCATTGGTTTCTTCAGAAGGTGTGTCCCTCTGTTAAGGGTACCACATCACATAGGATGGAGAAAGACACAACATCCCTTATGAGTAGGAAAGCCATTATATCCCTTGTGAGTTGTAAGATAAAACAAGTATTTTCTTAAAGAGAATGCTAACTACAAAATTAATACAATGCAATAATAAAGTGCTAAGTGTAAACATGCTTCAAAAGTGCTTTAGGTAAAATAGTCAATAAATCAAATGCATGAAAGATGCATTGGAGTAACATTCATAAAAGACACAATTAGCCTACCATCTAATTGCAATTAGATTAATTTTAATACTTTAAAAATCTTAGTACTGCGATTGTAAATGGGATTAGATGTAACCGAAAGGCATGTTGCAAGAACCAATCCCCCTAAATAACAAAAGTACCAAACAATGTAATTCATAAATTATGTTAAATTGGACAATCAATCATCACATGTTTTAAAGTGTGCATCATTTCTGATTGTCCACTAAAGTAGCAATAATTTTCTAATGCAGGCGATTTAGAATGCAGGACCATAATATCTCCCATAGGGATGAGGTTCTGTCTGAACTGCAAAAATAGAGACCTCCAATAAGCATTTGGAAATGTACTTAAATATGGCAGGGCTGTTCCCAAAGGTCTATATCATTTATGGAGATGACTATACATTTTTAATGTGTATTATTTTTGATTGTATCACACCAATCAAAAATATTTTTTTGTCTCACCCCTATAGGATTGCAGATGAATGTGCCTGCAGTTTCATAGATAATTTGAAAATTAACTTCAGGCCTGTTCATAAAATCATTGTAAACTTTAAATGAGTTACTATAGTCACAAGGGTCACATGCTTAATTGGGGAAATATGTTGAGCCTGTTTAATTGCAGAACTTCAATAGATGTGCTAAACCCGATGATGGTACTACCCTATCTAAAGAAATGAAGGGGTTTCTGGATCTGGTGGGGCATAATGCTGAGTACTATGGTAGAAAATTGAGGATCATACAACTGAGACTCGCAGAAACACCCCATTGTAGGTTTAAGAAAGTCTGATGAAGGTGGTTGGCTGACTTAACTCTCGAGGAGGTCAAAGAAAACCATGCATTACAGCAGTTCACCAAGTCCTTACCCTCATCTCCCCAGAAATGAATGAGACAACTCTAGATTCCCTCTCTGGTGAAGGAACTTTAACCCACTAGCTGGATACCATCAGGTTCTGGGCCCTGATGCTTTTGTGTGGGCTTCAAATATCCCAGACCTTTGACTTAGTGTCAGACCAAGGAGATGTGAGCCCTGACCCCCAAATAAAGGCAAAAAAAATAGAAATAGTTTTCCAGCATTCTGGATAGGGTGGTAGTCACCAGACCCCTACAATTAGAATGAACACCCAGTACTTCAAATCCTAAACTCTGTTTACTCTCTAGATCAACCTACACTGTGTTTCAGTTTGTGATGACTGGGACATCCTGCTTCTCAATGTTCAGAAATGCTCAGCGAGGTGTCTACTGAAACTAGAGTGTTGTAGTTCAAAGCAGGTTTGGAAAAACATTGGATCAATGTGAGAGAGAAGGAGCAACAGTGGGCTGAACAGGAACCAGAACTAAGAGATACATACAGAATGCTTGTGTCTCCCATATGAACGGTTGGTCTCTGGTCTTAGTCTTTCCAGACCAACTCTTACCAGGAAATACTTTAATAATGTAGCATTGCAAGGCCGGCACTGGGTCTGTGGGAGCCGTGATTAATGTTAAATGGCTTGCTCAGTTGGCATCACTTCTTCAACCTTCACACAACATTACCATCAAATCCATGACATCTGAGGAGTCGGAGGAAAGCCTTGTGTCTGGGGAGTCAGTGGAGTCATTTTGTCCCATTGAGGATTTTTTGGCCTTAGCTGATAACAAACTGGCCAAAGAAATGGATGCAGACACTGGTCAGGACCACATTGGACCAGTTAATATCCTCAATCTTAGCTCAGGAGTCATCTACGACACGCCAATTGTCTGTCCAAAGTAATCCATCAGATCGTCAAATGAGTGCCCAAACCCACACCCATAAATTTGCCATCACAGGGCTGTGACAGTCTATCTGATGATACCACTTCAGTTGAGACAACATCAAAAACATTGGGAGGGCCACTAGTGCTTCATTCTACCGTGTATCACAGCAAAATTGTGGACCTTTTGGTGGCTAAAATGGACAAACTCCTGAACTCTTTCTCACAGAACTTGGGTTTGAAACTTCTGAAATCTAAAAATGCTACAATGGTTATGCCAGCAATAGCCACTAATCACACTAAACCTGTTTGGTAACGTAGTTCCATAAGTCCACTAACTCGCCAATAGAAGGCAGCACTAGTATATGGATCATCTCCGGGGACCATTGCACTGGTATTATTGCAGTTAATATAAATAACACTTGGAATGTCCTGGGAGGTGTACATTCTGACAAGCTGAACGCCTCATGTGATATTGATTCCTTGGCTGCAAACAATGTCCCACTGATTCACACCTTTAATAAGGAGCTAACAACAGAAGGCAAGTCTGTGATAAGATATCACCCATCATCAAAAGATCATGATGCAGCAGCAGAGTCAAGGGTTTCTGAACGGACACGGACCCCAGATTGTTTGATCTCACAGTATGTTGTGCATCTCCAACTCTCAAGAATGGAGGTCTTACTTAAAGAATGAATGCAAGATAATGCTGATAAACGATTTTGTAAACCAAGTTAGACAAAAGTACAACAAAACTAAAATTGAAAGGATCACAGATACATCAGACCAGCATAACCGAACACTACATACGAGAGTAGTTGGTGATACTGTTGTTGGAAGTACTAAACACATCTAGGCCTTACTTCTCAATGCTTAAAAAGAACATTAAACAAAAAATGGGCTGTGCCATACGGCCAAGAATGGTCCATCAAAAAAAGTAGAAGTGGTGAAGGACCTGCAGATGGCTGTTCTGGTGAGAACTTCATGATCTGCAAAGGCAACTGGCATATGCAATCAATGTTCCATTTAATTTCATAATGCTTTATTTCGACCAAAAAGTATACACACATTATACACATTCATTGAGAACAATCACAAGATAAAAAAGATGGAAAACATGACTTCACAATCGCAATAAATGTGCATGCTCATTCTGCAATAGAAAGCCAGGACACAACTCATATTATGCAACCAACCATAGGATTTAGTATGTTAATATAAGCAAATAAGGGCACAAAACAGCAGGAATCTAGCACAAGCCCTGATATGGATCACATGCAAAGCTGGAGAAGTCAGGACCTAATTTGTGCTTTCAAAGAATGTTTTGATGGTAATAAAAATGCCTGCAAAAGAAGACTCGACATAGGTCTATGGGAACCTCTATGGATCATTGGAAGCCCAACCCAGATGCTTCCTCTGTTACGCATTTTCTCGCACTGCATGCATTGCGGTGGCTGCAGTCTAAGAGTAACATTCGCAGATGCGAGCATTCACAATACATTCTGCAACAAACACGTTGTTATCTCAAACTCAGGTATTAGGTGGATCTAGACACTGGAGCTAAGGTTTATTGTCTCCACGAACACCAGTATTTGCCTCAACCTGCACAAAGAATAAAAGAGGGCAACCTTTACTGCTTAATCGACAACACAAAGTTATCAGTAGAACTGGAATATGTGGGATCCTTAGGCACTGTAGAAATTATGGCTATTAATCCCACAGCCCAAGAAAGAGCACTGACTGGTGCCACATGAGTAGAATTGTCGGTGCAGGCCAGTGACCCTGTCTATAACAACACCAATCTTTTTTTTTTCCCAGCAGATGGGACACCTAACATCAGTATCCTGGAATATAGCCGGATTAAAAAACAATCCGGAAGACCTAGAATATATTGTCTTTATAGCCTCAGGTGATGTTTTTCTATTCCAGGTGATTGCTAGCTTTCCCTAAATCAATTAAATGACTTTCATGGTTTCCACATTCTGGCCTTAAAAGCAAGAGTGCGAGGAACAAAGATGACTTGGCTTCATATTTTAAAAAGAAAGTATGTGTCACCTAGCGCTCAGAAACCCTTTCTAACACGGCACTCAGTGTTAGCATTAGTCATGGTCCAGGCAAACTGCTAACAATCATCCATTTCTATAATGGTTCACAAATATCTGCCTTGAGCTCATATATTTTAAAATATTATTAAAATCATTTGACAAGCTTAGTGTTCAGCAACCGTCAAATTGTTGCAATAGACCTAAGCCTATAAGAGGGGAAGATGTGTACTAAAGGCTGGGAGATTGTAATGTAGGGAACAGTGTGTCTAAGGAAATAGACTTTGCTTTCAACGTTCCAACACGCAGTATGTCGGATGGAACGACATCAAAGTTCGGTGAACTGGTTCTTCATAAATTAAGAAAATGGGGAATATGCACAGTTAATGGAAACTAGTTATCAGATACTCCAGTACTATTCCCATTCAGGAATACTAGGTACATATCAACAATTGATTATGTTTTAGTGAATGCTCAAGACTGCCAAAATGAAATGTGTATGGCCTGTGTATTGTACAACTTCTACAACGGCCTGAGCGTGATCATAACCCACTAGAATTATCTGTGAAATGTCGTAACAAGAAAGTCAAGTACTCCCTGAGAGTATGTGTTACATCAAATCCTACCCTGAGGAAACCACTAAAATGGGTAAATGTCGATAAGGAAAAAATATCTTTCAAACATATTAGCACATACCTAAGTTGCATCGAAATCTCTTTTACCAGCACAGCTGCAGATTACGCCAATTGCAAGCGTTTAACAGCGCAATGGAAAAAGCAAGGATGCGTCTATCTGTTGGCTGCTTCGAACGCTCAGGATTTAAAATAAATAAAAGCCTCTTTATTAAAAATCATAAAAGACCCCAACAGAGACTAAGAAAGTCTGGCCAAGCTGAAACAGTCTAAAATGAAGTCTAAAAAGAGCGAAAAATATCTGGAAACATAAGGCCAAGCAAATGCTGGAAGCAGCTGCAAAAAATAAAAACATTAGTGAATTTGGGAAAATTGTGCCCAATGGGATTATACCATCCCATAATGTTTCTAATGTAACACCATCAGCTGAAGCATTGGTCAATCACTTCTCTCAGATTTATAATCCTCCACTTCAAGCCACAGATTTGGCTCAAGTGAACAAATTACATTGGCAATTCATTCCACCTAATTTTTCACTGGTGCATTTTACGGTTGACCAAGCAAGGAGTGATTTGTGTTCCACTCTTACAGGGAAACCTCCTAGCCCTGATTTGATTGCACTGGATCAATTCAAGAATAGCTTCTTGATATGGGTGCCCATGTTCACCAAGATCTTTAATGTAATAACAGCTAACAACCAAATTATCCCCAACTGGAAGGAGTCAATAAAATACCTTTCTTTGAGAAAGGCAATAGATTGGACCTAAAATGTTATTGCCGAAATTCACTAAGTGATTCCGCAACTAAAGGGCTTGGTAGGGTGGCATACAATGTTATAATTGACTCGGCACAGACTAAGTGTCTCTGAAGAACAATAGTGATTTAGAGCAGAAGTTGGGACAATCAATCAGATCCTCAACCTCAGGCTATTACTAGACAAATAACAACATGGATGCCCAGTCTACATGGGGTTTATGAACCTGAGCTTGGCATTTCATAGCGTGAACTGGCAATAATAATGGCATACAATGTATTCTCTTGGCCTGCTCTGGCCACGCTTAAATTTGCTAATATCTTTGCATAACAACCGCTCTGCTGTGGTGTCACACATCATTCTGTGTGTCTTGCGCAGTTAGGCAAAGATGTGTACTGGTTCCATTATTATTTCATCTTTATGTCAGGACACTTTCGGTAGAGCTAAATGATCTAACATAGGATACGCCTGAGAATAGCAGGCAAAAACATCTGTCTCCTATTTCAAGCGGACAATGCTGTTTTCTTGGCCCACACCACAATGGCTTTGCAGAAACCTATTACTGGGTATATCAGATATATGGATCTGAGAGATCTGATCTTGAACACTGAAAAATGAAACCTCATGTGTCTGGCCAAGCCCTCTGTTAATTTACCTAATTAATTAGTGTAAAGGCTGCAGGTTGGGGTAACTGTACATCTCCCCCAAATATGGTCGGGTAAAGGCACAGAACAATCCCTGCAAGACTATCAATTTGGTAATGCTGAACGAGCAGCCAGGCTTAAGCGTTAAGGAGGTGATGCAGGCAGATTCTTTAGTACAGTGTTTCCTCAACGCCCCAGCAAAGGAATGGCCATACACTATGTTAGGTCATAACATAGCTTCTTTATATAAAATACGGTTACCCATACCAAATATACATATACATAATAACAGTTTATATTGAATACTTATTCAGAGAATGGTAAATACATACACTCTTAAATTCAGTAGGAACTGCACTAAATGCAAACAGTTTTAAATGGCAGGTGAATTGATAAATAAGGAGTAGCCCGCATAGAATAGGAAATAAACGCAGGTTAGTTATGAACAGTGGCAGAATGCATCTTTTAGACTTGACACGTAATTCTGAGTGAGGATCACCCCACATGGGCAACCTGTAATAGAAAAGTTAGGGAGTACCTCATGTTGTCTTTTACAGCCCAGTCCAATATTTTTCAATAACTTGTGCTTTCTTTTAAATGTTTCTACCACCCCAAAGTACCTGAGGGGCCACAGGAGAACAGGATCCAAGACGAATATGGGACCCCTGGACGACTCCGGCGGCTAGAAGGTGCTCTTCCTGGTCACAATACCTTTGGTGCCTTGGCAGGTGAAGTGGCAGAGTTTCCCAGCTTTACTCAACAATTCCCTCTGAGGATGGACCTCCTTTGGAAGATGGAGCCACTCGGATGCTGAGTCCTTGAATTAAAGAAACCACTATCTTTCAGAATAGAAGCAGTTTGGCTCTTCGTGGTGCTCTCATTTGGTTGACGATTTCTCACACTGTAGAAGTCCTGTGAAGAAGAAACTTGCTGTGGTCTCCTTAAAGTCTTGATGGATGAAGTAAAGGTCCCTGCGACACTTCCATGACTTCTGGTGGTTACAGGGGCATAGGTCACTTTTGGTGTCGGGTTTCGGAATATCACGGGTTTCTGACTTTCGGTTCTTCGGTGATGCAGACGCAGCAGGGATGTCTGGCTAGGTTAGGACAACCTGCACTTGACCACTGGAGTGTACCTTGGACCATCACATTGTCTGGACCCTCTGGACGACTTCAATAGCTTCAGGTGGCGGGAAACCCAGTGGCGGGCCTTCCATGGCACCCAATGACTCTGGGCTCTCTACGGTAGGAAAAAGTGGTCAGTGGTGACTTAAAGAATGTCCTTTCAAATGTTCTTGGGCAGTTTGGAACTTTCACAGCCCCGGGTGTCCAGCAACTCTATGCCAGGGTACCTCCTCTCCTGGACGGTAGACTGCAACGGCTTCCAGAGGTCACAAAACACACTTTTGGACCCTAGGTGTCACCAATGGACTTCTCTGGCTTGAGATGTCTGGCACTCCTCCTCTGAACTTCAAAGACCCCTTCCGGATGGCATACACTCAGGACTGTCTTCCTGGATACTTCGATGAAGAGTAGAAGTTGTGCATGATGGTCCCTCATAGCTGAGAGAGAGGTCTCCTCTGCAGGTCCTCTCTGGATCAGCACTTGGGAGACATAACAGCTTTAGGATTATTGAAGAAATGCAGCAACAAACTTCTCTTCCAGCTGGGCTTGAAGGAACAGCTTCTTCTTACCAAGCTTTGACTTCAGCAAATGCACAAATTGGTAAGTGAGAGGTCTCCAGAAATAAACATCTGTACCTTATTCACTCTGCCTGAGCCACGCTCAGTCAGCCAATCGCACAGTGTTAGGGAGAATCCTCCAGAATGGCTAATTTCCCTTACCTACTGAGTCCCTCAGCAGCATTACTGGATTTCTAGGATTTATTTTTTCACCTGGTAAGAGCGTGAGCCTTTTTTCTTTCCCACTCTTACATGTGTTTTGGCTATGTGTTGTACATTTTATGTATTCATGGGCTGTGGAGACTCACCTACTCCATAGGCATCATCTTTTTACTGTGTGTCACACAGCACCTTTAGTGCAGTGACACAGGGTTGTCTTTTTTAGACTTCCCAACTCAGACTCCATTTTCTGCGACTGACTACTGTCTCCCAGAACATGTAAAGTTGCCATTGACTTTATTCAGTCTTTTTAAATCCACAGACCCAGTACAAACTATCTTACATAGAGTACTGGAAAGGGTTAATAGTTATCCCTTTTTGTCTGTCTCTCATAGAACATTATTTTGTTCCCCTTTCTGTAAGATTTGGCTGGTGGCAGTGGTATATATCCTATTTTTCCTACCGTAGTCTATTTAGATAGCCTTGGTACTGTTTTAGGCTAAGTTAATAGCCTCGAACTATAAACTCGCTGGACCCCTTTTATTTTATTTTAGTTCCGGCTGGGTTTATTTGCCATTTCTTTTTGTAAAGGTCCTGTGTTGCACTCTGTGCGCCAAACCAGGTTTGGTTCCTTTATTCACCGTCCTTTGGTGGGCTTCTGCACAGAAGCCCTCCTTAGGCGCCAGAATGCCTGAGGGGGACAGGATCTGAGGGAGAGGTTTGAGACTCCCTGCACAGGGTCTCCTTGGAGACCCCTGTCGCACTCTGTATGATTGGCTGTGGTGACTGTCCCGCCAGGACAGCCGCCCTGCTGTGTGAATGACATTCAGGCTGTGTGAATGGGGGAAAACTGCATAAAAAGCAGGTCTCTGGGACTAGGAAGACACTGGATCGAGAGAACCGAAGAGAAGCTGGAAGAAGAGGACCACCACCAGAACTGACCCCTGAAGCTCTGCTGCAGGTCTGAATCTTCAAACTTTGACGACAGGGAAGATATGCAAGGAATATTCTCCCCTTTAGCTGGTGGCACCAACCAGTTCACCAAACTGCAAGCCATGACTCCCTCCTCTGGTCGAATTTGCTGTGCATAGCTACAGTGAACTGGATAGCCAGGAGGATCGGACCCTGCTTGGGTTTTAAGGAGTACACCTTTTATTTGTCACTTTTCTCCGCTGCTGGTTTCTTCTGTGGGCAGTGCAGGACCCTCCAGTCTTCCTCCTTCTTGTCAGTCCGACAGTCGCTTCAGGAACTGTGAGCCTGCAGGACCTGCCAGGAACGTCTGCCTGAGCTACAGCATTTTTCTGCTGTAAAGGTACTGTGCTAACCCGGTTGTTCGTTCCGTCGGACCGTGGTGACAGTGTTTGAAATCTTTTGCCAATCCGAGGGCTTGTCCTTCTCTATTCTTTAAAATAACCTTTTGTCCAACCAACTTTGTTTCAAACTCTTGGCAAAGACTTAACCGCAAACTACTCTGAAATGTGATCCTCTGCAAAGACTGTGGTCCATTGACTTTGGCTCAGGCCCCTTGATTTTAATTCCTCACCGTAGTTGACTTTTCTAGATTGCCCTGCTTACTTACTTGTTGGTGCTGCTTAGTTTTTGTCTAACCTTGTCTTTCCCTCCCTTTTAAATTAGTGGAGTGCCATTTTGCTCACACTTCATTTTGAGCTTAACTTGTCCAGAATCTATTGGGTGGTGTGTAGTGTATTAAGAGAGTGATTATTGTATTGCTTTACTTTAGCGATTTGTTTTATAAATGATGTGTAAATAAATGTATAATCTTTTACTCATAAACCTTAGTCAGTGTTGGCTTGAACCATAGTAAATTGCTGTCCTTTGTGTAACTATTGATACTGCTCACTTTACTCTTGCGATAAGTCTGGCTGCTGAGCCATCGCTACCACTTTACTGTGTAGTAAAGGCTTGTACCAAAGGTGAATTTGTACTGTCACTTGTAGTCTTAATTGTGTGTGGTGTTCCCAAAGGGTACTGCATATGATTCTGCCTAACACACAGTAGGGCATTCATGCAGGCAGGCAGCCAATCAGGCTCACAGACATTCATTCCATTCACTTCACCCAGACACTCATGACAAAAGATGTGGATTGGGGTCTTTCAGCACACTACATTGCATAAATGTCAGTTTCGGACAGGGCTGTCTCATTCATTTTGTCACACACACAGAAACCAGACACCCACAACACAGAATGTGAGTTCACTTCAGACTCCATTCACACAGGTCCCTGACAGGAGGCAGCCCCAGAGTCATATATGGTATTTCCAACCAACAGCCAGTGAGGAGGAAAGGGAACAACAGTGACATATATGGTGTTTCCACTCAACAGCCAATTAGGAGGAAGGGACAGAGCCAGGGCTTCACAGGAACTTGGGAAACAAGATACAATTCAATAGAAACCAAGAGGCCATAGAGGAAATCTCACATTCTGTTGGGAATCAGCTGTTCCCTATGGCAGGTCCTGGGAATCCCAAAATTTGAGGATACTCAAAGCCACTGTGAAGTGAGCATGTAACTGCCGCCAGCCATTGCCCTGTTCTGTGGGCAACACACAGGTGCCCAGAAACACACATAAGGGGTAAAAGGGTGTACCCGCATCCATGTGTGCCATAAGGGTATCCCATGGGTGATTTTCCACAAAAGATAAGAATGAAGAACTGCACTGCCAGAGGTACAGGCTGTACCTCAGTGGCAGAAAACATAGAGAAAACACAGTGTGCATTGGTTGTAATTATTGTTTTAGAATGTTCATTGAAGTGGATAGGTTTTGAGGTGGTGTGTTATGTTTTTTGGGTTGTGGTCATTTGGGAGGTGTTTGCTTGCATGAGTGTGTTGACCCTCATAGTTAGTACTTTAGAAGTACTATAGTTCAAACCAGTGTACTGGGCAATTTGCTCAGTTCCTGTGTTTGTTCTTTAAATCATTGGGTCCGTGGGAAAAAAAAAACTTTCTGCGTTATGGTACAATATATTTCTTTGGTTGATTTCAATAAGAGGAATTGAATAAGTTTATGTTTTTTATTTGGAAGCAGTGGTAGTATTGTTGCAATCAGATACCAGTTGGTGTATTATAATTGTTTATTTCTTGTTTCATTTTAGTGGTATTCATCTATCTGCTTGTCTGTTGCAGAATTTTGGGGCAGTTAGATATATGTTGGCGTACACGAACTGTTTCTTTTTTGTTGCTTTTTAGCAGTATTGTTTTATATGTTTGCTTGTTGCAGAATTTTGGGGCAGTTAGATACCTGTTGGCATATTCTAACTATTTATTTCTTGTTTCATTTTAGTGGTATTAATGTATCAGTTTGCTTGTTGCAGAATATTGGGGCAGTTAGATACCTGTTGGTGTATTCTAACTGTTCATAGTTTTGAAGTTGAAGTTTTGTTGATTTTTATACACAGATTATTTATTAAATTTTGGTTTTAAGAATATTAAGTAAGCATTTACAAGATTTGCTGGTAATCTCTGTTTTAGAGTAATCGTATTATCATTACATTCAAATCATCCACAATTCTTTTTTATATGTGCAGTATAGTGACCTGCATTGGTTGTGGCTCCTGCGTGGTAGATTATTATTGTGAAGGTTTTCTTACCAAGTGATACTTGTCCATGTGTGAATCCAGTCAGCTTGCAGTTGTTTTTGGTACCATCTGCATTGTGACGTAAAAGCATTACTATTATGTAATTACTATGTGCCTGTATTTGTAAGGTGGAGTGATTATCTGAATTGCAGGTAATACATAATCTACCATGGTTTGCATTTTGTAGAAGTTGCTGAAATGGAATGGATTCACAGTTAGGTATGGATAAAACACAAAGCATTTATTAGGGACTTGTTCTTGTGCCACATGGCTGCAAACAGTGCATGTATGTTTCCACATATATGAAATCTGGAAGATATCATTTATAGGTTTGTTTTTGTTTTCCAATACTTGTAGTAAGTACATTAGATATTCCTGTGGCTCTTCTTGTGTGTTTACAGCACAGTAGTCCAATTCCTGCCTTATTCCAGAAACACTGTAAGTTTTGTTAGGATTGTTGGCTGCATTTCTGTAAAGGACTAACATTTATAAACACAATTGGTTTGTCCCGTGTAAGTAAATGTTATCAATAATTGGTGGCAATTGGAATAGAATATTGATTGCTACATTTGCATAGCAATTTACACCAATAGTATTTGAAAATTTGAATGGACCTGACAGTTCTTTGTCCAAGTCATTTGTTTGGCGTGCGCGTTGTTTCATTGAAGAGGTAGTTGACTTTGTTTGTGCACTAGATCCATCTTTGGTTGTGGTCCTTGATAAAATATTAGCTTCTTTTAATTTCTTTGGAGGAATTGCTGTGAGAACCTGCATAATTTGAGTCTGAAATAGTTTTCATTACAAACTTTTGCTTTTTGAGGAGCAGGATAGGTTTTTAGATGGGGGCATAGAATACAATGCTATTATATTCTAGAATGCTAGGAATATCAGCGTTTACTTACCTTGCATCAAAGTTGATTAGAAATAGTCCATCAAGTGTATGTACGCGTGATAGTGCTACATAGCTCATGGCTTCTTTAAACACTGTGCTACCAATATCTATCAATGCTTTATCTAGGGAAAGACCGTGTGATTTGGGAATGATGACTGCGTATGCTAGAGTTAGAGAAAATTGTTCTCTGCGTACATACATGTCTTTGAAAACAAGGAAGCAGGCTGTTGAGCATCCTATCCTTTTAACTTCTGATAGTTTGTCAAAGAGAATATTGACAAACTGAATGTTGTTGTCATGCGGGTATGTTTGAAAGCCAACAACTGTACCAAGTGCTCCATTATCTAGTCCTTGGTCCACGTCAAGGTTACTTCTAAGCATTACTCTACAGATTAAAGATACTTTTAATATTTTCTCCAAACTAGCTCTGTTGGAGATAGAGTTTTCTAAGGTATTTAGCCTTGTTGTGGCTTGTTTACACATGGGTAGTGTCATACCATGCACATCCAGTTTGTCTGTGGAGCAAATTTGAACTATTGGTTGCATTTATTTTTTCAACATTGTTTCATTGAATTGTGAACAGCTTGCAAGAGTTGGCATCAGGATCAAACAGTTTACATTTTTATGTGCTAATTTTTCCATTACATCAGTAGCACATGACGTATGACCATAGAGTGCATGGATGTGCCTGGTTTTTAATATAGATTGTGCTTCTTGAGATAGTACACCAACTCAAATAGTTTTCAAAAAATGTTGGCATATGTGAGGTCTGCAGACTGATGCATGTTTTCAGATAATTCTTCATATTGGAAATGTTGTCAAAGGTTGACATTTTCAATGCTGCCAACAGTTTTACGGCATAGCTTATGACCTATGGTTTTAACAATAGGTTCACCTTTAACCAGTGTTAATTGAAGAAGATCTCTGACAACTATAATGTGTTTTCCTCCAAAGAGTTCTGCATAGTCTGTTTTCAGGACCTCTTGTAATCTGAGGTGAATGAAGGCTAACATTAGATTGGAAAACATGCTTACCTCATCTATTAGCAGCATTTGCATTTGTTTGAAAACTCTGTGTAGTTCCATTGCAGCTTCTGGAGAAAGTTTGTAATAGTCTAATGTGTTTTGGTGTTCTACTGGAAGGAGAAGTAATCAGTATAAAGTCACACTACCTATGTTGTAGGCAGATAACCCTTTGGGGGCAGTTACTAAAGCGCACAGTTTGTTGTTTGTCAATTATTGGAGGAACATGCTGATGATTTTGATTAAGAATGTTTTGCCTGAACCAGCTTGACCACTCATGTATAGCAGTATAGGTTTTTAGTCTTGGCAGGTGCAATTTTTAGTTTAATGCTGCACACCATGTTCAATGTGTTTTGTTATTTCTTGGAAAATGCTACGCTGCTCATTGTTTAGTTGTGATTTTTTTAAAGCAACGTCTTCTGTAGATTGCTCATACTGACACATGGTGCTTTCTACTTCAGTCGTGGCTAATTCTGCCTCATTTGCTATTAGTGGCTGTCCAAGGGGTTCTTAGCTTCCTGTTACAGAAGGTTGACTACTGTCAGGAGTGTCCACAACTAGTTGCACCTGGAGTTCTTCTTCTTATTGCTGTTAATTGTGCAACATTGTTTTGTACTGTGTAAAGTTTACGTCTTTTATAGTGCTTTCATTTGCTTTGAAAGCGTCTTCATAGGAGTCATGGGTATCTAGTAAATCTTCTTATTTTATCCATGGTTTAAAAAGTTGTAGCAGGCACATGTAATACAGTTCTTTATGTTGAGGAGTTTCTATTGACAATTTGATATGATTAATTAAGCATTGTTTGGTAAGTTTTTAATAAGCTGCCTTCATAATTTTCCACTCTGTGTCTACTTTTCTTCTCATCTGTTTAAATATTACGTTTATATGTGAAGTTTTGGGCTATGTGATATAGACACATGGTTTCTAAAGTGGTACATCTGATTGGGTAGTATGTGTCTAGTAAGTTGTTTTTCAAAATGTCTTGGATGTTGGGATCTTTTTTGGCTATTGTTTCTATATGTTCATATGATTTGAGAACTATGTTACTAGATTTAGCAGGGCCAAGGCTTAGCTATACTATATTTTCAGATTTTCCATAAAAGGCAGTACTGGTTAAACGGTCTGCAGCTTCATAGCAGCCAAATTCTGTATGGCAGAGCATTTTTATGCCTAAGCTGTGCAATTTCGGTGATCGTGTTTTGTCAGATGATATGTCATTCCAGAGGTCTTGGAGCTCTATTTTCTGCTTTGGTTGAGAAGGCTTGACATATCATGCAACTGCAGGGGAATTGTCTGCAATGTACTGCACATCTATATTTGCATTCCATAGGAAGGCAATGATTGCATTGTAATCATTTATGTATTTTTATCCTTCTGTTCTTTTTATGTAATATGTGTTCTTATGTGATTTACCTTTGACACTATGTCTAACTGAAGACATGAAGTTGTTTACTTGACCTGTTGTTGAAACTGGTCTAGGGAAACCAACGCGGCATTTGGTGTATTATTTCCCTTTGTTTTTATATTTGCAACGACAATACTTCCCACATTTGTGTCTTTTAAATTGTAAAATTTGTGCATGAAGGTCACTATGTGTCATTTGTGAATGGATTTCACAAGTGACATGTTTTTGGATGAACTGCAAAACAGTGGCATCACTGTCCTTACCAAATTTAGGAGAATCTTTAATCCACAAAAGCATGTGGATGTGTGGTTCTCCTCTAGCTTGGTATTCTTTTCTCCAAAAGAAGTGTTGCACATCTCCGAGGGGAGGAACAGTTTTACTACAAATGAAGTGTATAATAGCAATGAAGCAGTGATGGAAATATCTTGATACATTTACAGAATCTAGAGAGAAGCATTCTCCTGTTTTTTTTATATCTATATTTGTTTTGTTTTTGTTGGCAATGTGTAGGAAATCGTGTAAATCTTCCAATGTATATTCTGCACAACTTAATGTCACAAACCAAGTGCGTGGGCCAAGGTTTCTTATCATACAGCATATATCAGCATGACGTCGGAACCAGTATTCTTTTGTACCACGCAAGTTTGCTAAAAGATTTATAATGCTTGACTGTAAAACTTCATCTTTTTCTTGCACTTTTTGTAGTAATTGAGTACAAAAGTATATGGCCGACTCTGAATTTTTTTTGCAAAGTTTGGTGAGGTTTGGTCCAGGGGGGGTAAAGTTATAGGGGGGGTCCCAAAACTTCTTTTTTTCCTATAGACTGGATGGGGGAAAAACTTTGCGCACGGCTACAGATCAAACCGCTGGACGGATTTTCACCAAATATGCGGCAGGAGCAGTGGTTTGGTCCCGAAAGCGTGCTTTTGTAAATTTGGTGAAAATCTGTCCAGTAGTTATTATTTAAATGATGAAAAAGAAGGTCTAAAAAAAATTGTGATATCTATGTCCGCTCCTCGGACACACTTCCCTGTACGCTCTGCGGGCAGGACACAGATTGGGTAATCAGGCGCGTCATGTCCGCAGACATGTGACACGTTCGCTCATTGGATGGTGAAGGACGTCAAGTGCATCAGATTGTTCCGATGCACCCGCCATCTTTGAACCGTGTTTTGGTGTCTACGGACATCGCTGCAAAAACATATAAAAACAACAACATTGCACTTGTTAAACTTATCAAATACTGTCTGGGGAGGTGAGGGTTGATGAGGATGGGACGGGATGTGGCAGCATGAAAGTCATACGGTATATTTGGAGGTAGGGTGAGCAACTGTCCTGTAATTTGCGGGATGGTCCCGCAATTGGCGCCTGTGTTGCGCATTTTGCTGAGTGTCTCATGGGGACGTGGGTTGTCCCGACTTTCTCTGTTCGAGCACAATTTGTGATCTAACAGAGAAAGTTAGGAGTCACAATTTGTCATGCTGGGGGTTGGGGCCGAGCGGGGAGGGGGTCATATCCATACATTTCCCGCGAATGGGAATAACAGTGGCTTGCAAGTGGCAGCTAATCTGTAAATAGGAGTTCTATTGTATTGCATTGCAATCACAGCTACTGACATGACAGGCTTGCAGGCCGTTCATGTCAGTAGCTTCGGGTGCAATGCATTCATTCTGTCAGGTGAATGACGTCGTGACATCATCACCACCTTTAGTGCCGCAAAGGGATGTGACAAAGTTGGCCACCCCATTTTGCAGGTATTCCTCAATATATTGTGTGCAAACTACCGATGAAGGAGTAATGTGTCTGTGTTACAATGTATGTAAAATAATATTGGAGTCAGATTTGTGCCCCCTAGAGTTTGGCATTTGAGGCAGCCACCTGCAGTGTTTGATGTAAACAGCGGCCGTGCACTTGTTTGACAATACGAGTTCTCATGGGTGCGTTGAGTTGTGTTGTTCCAAAGTGAGAATGTATTTAGATTCTGAGTGAGGGTCAGCCGCTTTGATTTTTTGGTTGCGAGCTGAGTTACCCCACGCATGGGACAGAAAGTAGAAGGGTCCATATTTTTTTACCTTGAGAGAAAGGAATTTTTTCTTGAAGATTCAGTGAGAGGAGGTTTGTAATAAAGAACATTTGATAAGTTTATGCATTCCAAAAGTGTTTACGGAACATGTGAATTCAGTTCATGAAGATTCTTTCATGCAAACTGATTGAGCATTACGGACACATTTTCGCAAATACAATGGACACGTTTTGGTTTTGACGACTGTATACCAGAACGAGCTTTAACATATTATTCTCTGAAAATTAATTCTGGCAATGTAACTCAAGTACTACTTTTCTGTGTGGTTGTTTTATTTATGTAGTTTTGGGAAGTGCAGAATGTAGGCATTTGTCGACTGTAACTAGATTCGCCCAGGTTCAACGCTAATATTTCTTTAAAATGTCATGTATACCTATATGGAATTGTGTATCAGTTTCTAGGTTTTTTTGTATTTTTTGAGATTGTTTGATCTGTGTGCTAATCGTTAGTTTAAACTCTATGCCGAATTAAGAAAATAATACATATATTGCAATAAAGTGTAATACAGGTCGGGTATTGATACATATTTTCTGTTATGTTTTCCAAATAGCTACATGCTGCCTTACTGTGATTGCCATGTATTTCAGATGCCAACTGATGGGTTCTTCATTCGTCAGGTCCACGTAGTCGTGAACGGGTGGATTACTGTGACTGTTTTTTTGGACGATCGGCCAGGGCCCATGTGTCCGTACGCTGCACTAGCGATTAGGATTAACATAACATCTTTTATGGTGGTCTAGGTGTAAGTTGATGCAGACGACTTGGTATTCACTGTGGGACCCAAGCGGTTCCATCATCAAAAATGAACACTTTGTGTATGGAAAAAGAAGAACGTGTGTCTCACAATTAACATTTTCGATCACGAGCGAAGAAACACATTTGTGATGTCATCTTTTATGTCCTGGGTGTTAGTCTTAGCAATGCACGGTGGTGGCGCGAGTTATGGTTGCTTAGCTTACCATAACTAGCGAATTTCAGGGGTTTTTCGGTTTTACTTTGAACCATAATGTCCGCTTAAGAAAGTTTTTTTTACTGATATCTATATATACAATGCAGGGTACCGGCTACTTACCCTGGATAAGTAGTACAAATGTTGTGCTAGCATTTCTTTCATCTTCCATGATCAAGTGTCCCATTAATGGTGTGTGTTTCATTTACCATATCACAACACAGAACAGGAAACCATTCATTGCATGCATTTGAATATGGTTGTTGCCATTTACATTCATACTGTTAATTCGCCCAACTTTTTACAAGAAATGACACTTTATTGGACAGTTGTGTGTGTTGTGTCTGATTATTATTGTAATCATTTCTAAAGGAAGTTCAAATGATAGATTGTATGTAAAATGCCCAGGATGTATAGAAACAGCAGCCGCCTCGACAGATCGCAAACATTGTGGTAGTACGCATGCTACAGGGTCCAGCGCAGAAGAAAAATAGCCGCACGGCCTATTTCTTCCACCTTGTTCCTGTGTCAAAACAGCTAATGCACATCCTTCATTCTCGCATACAAATAATCTAAAAACCTTTTAATAATTTGGCGTGCCCAAAACTGGAGCAGAACATAATGCAGTTTTCAATTGATCAAACGCTCTCTGACATTCTTCATTCCATTGCAAAGGCATCACCGCATCCTTCCTAGTTAATAGCACCATTGGCCACACAATTAACGCAAAATTACCGATCCACTGCCGGCAATAAGAAGCCATGGCCTATTATGGCTCTGACTCCTTTCTGTGTCTTTGGAATAGGCATACAAGAAATACTTTCTTTGCATTCTAGCATTAGCCTTCTCCCCTCTTTCAAACTAGCTTTATGGCCATGTGCCGCTGGGTGTGACAGTAGTAATACGGTGCTCTTTTTACACATCTCTTCTGTATCAGCAGCGATCAACAGATCATCTATATATTGCAATAGTACACACCCCACTGGTAATTCTAGCATGTCTAGCTGCTCATTTAACGCTCTACTGTAAATACTCGGACTTTCCGTATAACCTTGTGGAATGCGCGTGAATGTGAATGATCGTCCCCCTAATGTGAACGCGAACAAATATCTACTGTCCTTGTGCACCGGAATGCTAAAGAAAGCATTTTTTAGATCAATTACGCTAAAGTATTCTGCTGAGGCAGGTATCATTGTCAATATTGTAGTGACATCTGGGACCAAAGGAAATTGTGGATCTACTACTTTGTTTAGCGCGCGCAAATCTATTATGAAACGATATGGTACTTCATTGCCTCCTTTCTTAAACACTGGAAGAATCTGGCTGTTACATGTACTACCTGTAATTTCTTCAATTACCCCTAATTTCACCAAATCTGAAACAATACTTTTCAATCCTTACTCTCGGTTAGCCGAAATGTTATACTGGGGAATTCTTGGCAGTATAACTCCTTCTTTCAAAATGATCCTCACTGGCGCTATCTTCAAGCATCCTACATCGTTGTCATGCATCGCCCATATACAGGTTGGCACTTCTCTTAACTCTCCTGGCAAGGTTTCAGACATGAATTCTAACTCAGGGGCATTTTGTGGCCAAATCGTTAGAAACACCCCGTCTGACGTACAATGTATAATCGCACCCAGCTTTTTCAATAAATTCAATCCAAACAAGTTCTCCCCACAATTGTCTGTTAAAAGGAAAGGACAATGTTCAGTGAATGGTCCTATACTAACTGGCACTGGTTGGGACACTGGGTTTATGACTGGTGTACCTGCAAACCCTACAGAAACATTCTTATGCCCTGACAGTGGTATATCCAGAACCAAGTGATGGTCTATTGAACACTTTTGCGCTCCTGTATCTATAATGAAGCGGTGCTCCTTATTCCCGACTCCATTTCTACATAGGGTCCTCTCTGATACATTACAATTAGTAATATGGGTACATGAAAATTTGGAGAGCACACAGCTTTGCAGGTGACACTTGATCACAGCAGATGGGAGAAATGACAGTAAGTTTTTTTACAGGTTATACAGGGTAAGTGGCAGTTACCCTGTTTAAATGCATTTATACAAGAGCTGTGTGTATTGTGCACACAATATTCATACCTTTAGTTTGTGTTCATGCATGTGGATGTGCATGAATCTGCAAGCAGAAATCTTGGAGAGTTTTATAGTAGTTGTTGCTGTACGTGCTGTGCAATCTGTGCAATCACAACAGAATTGTACTCAGAGTAATCCACAGTACATCTAAAGTGCTGAACTGTGATGATGGAGTTAGATGTAGAGGTCTTGGATGTGATTGGTGGATGGTTGTGTGACTGCTTAACAGTAGCCAATGAGGGAATGGTGCAGAGAGTGAAGTGGAAAGGGTAGAAGGGCTGCCCAGTGTTACGTGCTCTGCGGACAGCGCGTCTGTTCACAGACAGGGTGATCCCCATCCAGGATTTCTTGGCAAATCCAGCATGGAAAGGGGGACTGTAGGGATTAGCCAATCAGGTGTTGAAGTTGTTCTTTGCAGAAAGAGAGGGTGTGTTTGTAGTGAAGAAGGCAGATGTAAAGAAAGTGAGGGTGTTGGTTTTAGGAGATTTATTCGTAGATGGTTTAGAGAGGTATGCTATGTATAAACATAAGGCTGCCAGTTTTCGTTTTGAAGGAGTGGAGGTTTACTGGTCAACTGTGCCTGGTTGCAATATGCAGGAAATGGTTGGAGCTTGTAAAACCTTCTGCATGTGGAAGAGTCCAGATGTAGTGGTACTGCATTGGGGTGGTGTCCATTTGAGATACATCAGTGCTCCTACTTTGTTGAGTTGTATTGAAAACCTGGTGGAGGTTGTTCCAAATACTGCCTAGGGCCCTATGGAACAATTCTAATGTTTTCTGTCCCCAGCAAAATGGTGCAAGTTGTTTGGTAAACAGAGGGATGTCTGCTTTTTTGTTGAGAAGTGGAATGTTGTCTTGTAACAATGACAATCTTGATTATATTAATAATGACTATTTTAAATCAGATGGCATTTCTTTATCCATATTGGGAAATGCCATGTTATTTCAAAATATAAGGAGTGTTTTACAGAGGATAATGTAAAGACATCGGGAGGAAAATAAGTGAAAAAAATAACAAAACGAAAGCTGTTTTTTTATATACACTTTCCAAAAAACACAAAAAGAAAGGTTCTTTTCAGAGCCAACTTCAAAGGGGAAGCGGAGCACACTAGTTACATTTTCATTCCCCACTCTCAGATTTTACGATTTGTCCGTGGACACTGCGGTTGTCCGCGGACACTGCATATTACATACAGGGATTTTGAGGCTGAGAGGCATGCAAATGAGACTGTGCAGAATGATGGATTGGTCAATAAGGTTTACTGGGTGTGATGTGTAAGGAGAGACTTTGGCAGGAAGTCTGTTTCCTGAGAGGAGAGCAGATACCTATGGCTGTGTCTTTCAGAAGGCATATTGCCTGGATTTTGCGAGACTTGTGGATAAATTGGTTGGAGGTGCACGCAGATTGCTGTGGAGTGGCTGCACATCTTGGATTCCCTCATGTGGAAGTGCACTGGCATGGAGTGCGTGGAATGTAGTGGCTGGATTTGGTACCTCTTTGTGCTACTTTGGTGACACAGCATCATCCAGACATTATTATTATTCATTGTGGAGGGAACAGTTTAGGGCATGTCTCTGAAATCTCTTTGCAATTTGCAAAAAAACGAAGGACTTGGGAAAGTCATGGACATGTTTCCAAACTCCTGAGTAATTTTTTCTCGTAATGTGCAGAGACAATATGGCTGAGTTCTTCTTCATTTGGTCCACAAATGGAGAAAGCGAGGCGCAATGTCAACAATGCTCTTTGTGCCTTTTTGAGAGATGTTGGAATGTCCTCTTTTCACAATTAAAATATTATGTTTTGTAGTACACACAGTTTTCGCAGAGATGGAGTACATCTTACTTATGGTGGCAATCAGGTTTTTCTGTGAAATACGTCGCCATGTTGTATCAGAGGACAGTAAGGCATGGAAAGGGACAGGTAAACATTGTTTGCAGCATCTGGTGGGTGGAAGAAGGGATGGAAAGGGTGAGAGAGTGAAAAGCGGTTTGTATGATATATTTGTTTTGGTGGAAGAAGACGGTGGTATGCAAGCGGTGTCCACAAGTACTGCAGCAATTCTTGGGTAGCTCCTCAGGTGACTAACTTCTGTGGTCACTGCAGGGAGGCTCAATTGGGGATGGGGAGTGCATTGCAGATGATATTCCCATTGTGTTGTGGGGTTGGGTAGGGGTGCCAGTGGCTGTGTTACATATGTGGGTTGTGGTAAGTGGCCACATGTTCCCATGAATGGCTGCGTTGTGTTGTGGTGGTTGTGGCCAAGGCCTAGCCTCTTGGGTGCATGGCCAGAGGCCTACGGTCTCTGCATGCAGCCAAGAGGCTAGGCCTTGGCCACAACCACCACACTGCAATGCAGCCATGCATGGGAACAGTGTGATACTGGCATGTGAATTGCACAAATATGTCTACAGAGTGCATTTTCTTTTCCTTCGCCCATTTGGGTAAGTTATTATAACCATATGGTCCTCCATTGCACAGCCTTTAAAATATGCATCTCTCCTAGGGTAGTCAGCTTTACAGATTGGTTGTGGAGGACATTTTAGATTTCCTAGAGAACCAGAGGTGAGCTGAAATGCGTGCACTTCTAAATGCTGTACTTCATCGCCCTTGCTGCCCATTACGGAGTGACATGCCACACCTTGTGTTTGAAATGGTTTGCCCCTGATCACACCCCTTCCTTAGCGAGTTTAGTAAGATCTTGTGACATGAAAGGATTTCCTTAGTGTCACACATTTACAATATGGACAAAGTACACAGCTACTCACATATACTTGAATCTCGGGTAGCTCCACAGGTGACTACCTTCTGTGGTGAGCGCAAGCAGACTCCATTGGGGATGGGGAGTGGATTGCAAATGGTATGAGGATATTTGCATTTGGTGCACTGTGCTGTGTTGTGTGTGCCAAGCCCCTAGTGCCTTGTGTGCATAGCTGGATGCCTTGGCCCAAAGAGTCTGCCCACTGGTTGCAAGTAGGTTTCACAATGTAGACTTGTGTGTGTGGTTAGTGTGCAGTGTACATGTTTTTGGTTGCATGGGTGTGGTGATTGTTAGCATGTCATACAGTTTTCTGTCAAAGCCTGGAGGTGATGGAGTCAATCGTCCTGCAGAGTGTCCACTGGGTGAAGTGTTGCAATACTGTGTGTATAGAAGTGAATAGGGTTCCATTGGATGGTTTAGGTGTTTGGGTCATGCCCATTGGCCAGATGATTGAGAAATGTACTGTATTATGATGTATTGGTTGTCAGTACTTAATATAGTCTTGGGTGCAGGACCGATGATCTATTAGAAGAAGTAGAATACTATGTGAACAGAAGTGGGCTGGGGTGCTGGAGGCTTTGGTATGTGTGCGGGTTCTGGTAACTGGTTAGATGTTTGTATGCATGTGTGTATTATGTTGCGGAGGTTCATTTGGGGTGCTGGTGGCTGTGTTACATTTGTGGGTTGTGGTAACTGACCAGATGTTCGCATGCATGGGTGCATTACGATGGGGTGGTTGTGACCAAGGCCTAGCCACTTGGGTGCATGGCCTTGGCCACACTCACACCAACATAATGCAGCCATGCATGTCAACACTGTGATACTGGTATATGAATTCCACAAATATGTTTATGGAGTGCACTTATTTTTCCTTTGCTCGTTTGGGTAAATTGTTATAACCATACATTGCTCCATCTTACACTGTTTCAAATATGCATCTGTCCATTACAGAATTGTTGTGGAGGGCATTTTAGACTTGGTAGAGCACCAGAGTTGTCCTGAAATGTGTGGACTTTCATATGGTGTACTTCATTAGACTTATTGCCCTTTACAGAGTGACATGCCACCATTTGTGTTTGGTATGGTTTGCCCCTGATCACACCCTTTGCTTTGGGAGTGAAGTAAAATATTGCTACATGACACAAGTTCTTAGCATCACACATTTAAAATACGGATAATGTACACAGCTACCCATATGTATTTGAAGGTCTAATTCACATATATGTGTACACAATGGTTGCCTTATATAAATGCTCTGGAAAGAAAACATATCAAAGAAAAGAAGCACTTCTCAATGAAATAACCTTGAGCTATATAATTGGTCATAGACATATGTTTAGTGAAATCAGTATGCTACTATTCTTTTCTCCACCATCCAGCAGGGAAGGTACAGCAGTACTAGACACACTACTGTGGGAGAAAAATGTTACACTTCACTCTGAAAATGACACTCTTAGTCGGCAGACAACATGCTCCACTGCTGCTTCTATTCACCCTGAGTTCAAATTTCTTAAGGAACAACAGTCCTTGCTAATAGCCCCCTCTGGCCTCTATTGATGTTTACCTGCTGCCATTGCATTGCTCTGTTTACACAGAGCAACATCTTCAAATGCTGCACATCCTGGGAGAGCCCCCTACCTCCTTTCTGGTTTGGCGTTCATTTTTCACACAGAAGTGTGAGCTCAGGGCACAAAAGCTGTTATGCAGGTAGTGGGTGAAGGCAAATTCGGCATGTTCAGAGGTCCGCAGAGAATGCCAGCAAATCACCAGACAAAACCATCTATGCGGGTAAATCCGGCAAAATAGAGGACGGGTGGCCATCTCACTATTAGCTTTCTTTTGTGTACTTTTTCAGATGCACAAAGAACGCGGTCAGCGTTGTCATTCTGTGGTATTGTTATGTGTGCATCGCTTGCACTAACTTTACATGTGGATGCAGCACAACATCACAAAACTAACCTGCATAGCTGACACATACATGCCAACATTCTGTGACCAAAAATGTATTGGAAGCTTAAAGTTTTAAAAAAGTAATTAGTATAAGGATGACATCAGAGGAAATTATGTCACATGAACTTTGACCTTATGACTTCACAGGAAATTAACTCAAGTGACTGTGCTGTGTATTAAATAGTTCTTAAATGATATAGGGCCTTTTTTACAAATCACTTTTAATGGGATTTAACGCCTTAAGTATGTGCCAATCTTCTGTGTGTCTTTATCTCCTCTTCAAATTAAACGTTAGTTGTCAGCACACTTCACTCTGCTATGCCATCTTGCTCTGTCAATGGGAGTGTGCTGCACTGTAGAATACACTGCCAGATGATTTACCCTCAGCATGATCAGTGTCACTCCTCAGGGCTGCACTTGCAAATGACTTGCAAAGGGCATTAGGGATTTTATTAGAGATTGCTGCACTAGGATAAGTGCCTTTTGTACAACTGATTTTAATTTGTTCCTTCATAAATATGCTCAGAACCTCCTCCATTCACACACACCCCTCCCGCTCCCCACCCCAGCTCTCCCGGATCTTGGAAAAGGGTACAATACAGTACCACAAGAAGGGTTGCCGTTTATAAACATGTAATGAAGATTAGCGATCGATCAGCCATTGGCTGCTAGTTGAAAGGCGGGTCTCTGAGAGAAGTGGCTTATTGATCATTATCTGGGTGGTGTGTAAGCGGGGGAAGGGGTTTCCCTAAGTGACACTATGAGTCCAGTGATTTCTGTCATTTTTATAGAGCACTTTATGGAGGAATATAGGGAGCAATAATTCCTTATCCCTGCCTGATTCAATAATGAGTGGAATACTGCAAGTTGTGCAACATGTGGCGCCCCAGTTGTTTGGCACTTCAGCTCCCACGATCCCTCAGAATTGGCTTTGCTGGCAGAGGTGTATAGGAGTTGTAGTTCAAAATATTTGGCGAGCCCAAAATTGAAGAGCACGGGATAGTGGATTACAAAGTGATATGGGCGTCCTTGGAATATGACATTTGAAGTTGGTAAGTGTAAGGTGAGTCCTCTAGGTCACAATTAGGAACGTGTATTGTGCTTTGCTGTAGACACTCAATCAGGATGTGTTGTCTTTGATACATCACTACAACTCTGGACTGATTTCCCTCCATTGTCGCAAACTGGGTACACTTTGAAATAACCCATCACATTTTTAAGTGGTACTAAAAAGCTCTCTTATTTGAATACATTGCTTTCAAGTCTGCTGTAGGCCCTATATAGCACCCCTTTCTTTCCATAGCCTAAAAGATTCTGGTGCACGACTTCCAAAAAAGGGGGTGCCAGTGCAGGCCTGTGGAATTGCAGCTCAATGCATACACTCCTTGTTCTCTGTGGCAGATATAATTACAAGAACAACATCAATCACGTTTGTACAAAACCAGCTACCCTCCTGCGCACTGCCTTGAGCCTTGAGGATGTTAGGTGCTTCAGTTGCCCCTGGTGAGGGTGATGAGGTGAGAGGGTGTCAGTGAGACTGTGCCTCTCAAGTTGGGCCTCACCTCATCATGCCCCCGGTGTTTGCTGCTGTGAATACTCTCATTTTTAAGGAGTGAGATAAGACCTTCTTCCTGCGCTGCTTCAAACTAAGCCATTCAGATATGCATTTTATTAAGGACATCATACTGAATGTGCAAGTATTACCGTCAATTAGACCCAGCAAAGATTACTGATAGAGTAGTGTTGCCGCTCAAAGAGGCACTAATTGTCTCAGAGGTGTATTGTTTAGTATAACAGTGCCCCACAAGCTGCCTTCCTATAGACCCCCTGCAATGTCACTCATTTTGTACAATAACTGTGCCCCACAAATTGCCTTCCCATTGACCCCCTGATTACCTCTCTCTCGCCCCTCTGCATAAGTTTTTCCAAGTCTGCACACACTCTGAGGTGCTAATGTCCCAGTGATGACCTGATGTCCGCTGCACACAAATGCTCAGAGTTACATCAGGCCAGCCACAGTTCATCATTTCAATCAACATGACTTCACACCCGCCAACCATGAGCCAAAATCTCACACAGACCCTTTCATTCTGTAGCTCTGAGCTCTGCAACTGGTGGCTATGCCTGTATCTTGCTCCCGGTCATCAATGCCTCAGAGCCATAAAGCAATTTGACAGAGACACACTAAAAGTGGTAGGATCAAACACCCAAATCTGTAGGCGGTAGGAGTGCTTGAAAAGCCTTAGCCTACCGTCTAAATCGGTAGAATTGGCAAGTATGCATTAGTTGTTGAATAGTAGTTGCTCAAGCCGTGCACTCCAGATATTTTCATAACGTGCGTACCCAGCGTAGACCACATTGTCATGTGAGGAGCTAGGTCTGGAAACCAGCAAAATAAATAGTAGCTAAAGTAGACATGCGCATAGAGAGCGTATGGTTGCGGCCCTGTTTTAGACAGTAGTTTCTCAGAGAACATTTGAATAATTTACGAACAATACTGTGTACTGTTGCAATTGGATTTATTTTTCATACAAAGTTCACAAGAAAGTGTAAGGTGCCTGCAACCACTGCTTTTTTCATTTTGAGTATAAATTCCAGCGTAGAATGTCGTCTGTGCTTTTCTGTACTTCTTTTGGCATCTGGCAAAGTAGCAAAAGGATTAATTTGTGGTCCTCGGTGGTTTGTGTGAGAGAACACTCTTTGTAAGTAAGGAAAGGTGCCAGCTGTTTTCTCTGTGATGCCTTATATCATAAAGGTTTGCAGGTTGTTTCTTATTGCCGGAAACGCAAATGGACTTACAGGCCCATAGCCGTTGTCCCAGATAACAATGAGCAAAAAACACACTACTTATGGTAATCTTGCAATGATTGCTCCACCACCCGTCGGTTGGGAGGTGGAAGGGGAACACGGGCAGTAAGGTGCAAGGTACCTGTGAACAAACAGGAATAAGAATACACTTAAGTAGCCGTTATCAGTGGCAGCGTACAGGACAAAAGTCTGCGGGAAGGATGTCGTAAATGGGCCCTAAGTGGCTGGCCGATAGACTTTTGGGAGATCTACTGTGTGTTATTGAGTAGCGTCATATGTTCACCCACTGCTTTGCTCTCTGTTTTATAGGTGCCACTCTCCTCCTACGGCTACACACATGCAAATTGTCTTTCAAACGTTGCCAACACACCCTCCTTTCGTGAGTTTGCTTTTCACAAAAGATGTCAGTGGCAGCGAGTGTCGTCAGACCCACAACACATTCTCTCTGTGATTGTCCAAAGAACTATAAAAAAACAATCCTAATGGGGGTCCCCTCCGATTGCAGGACAATGCAGGAGCTGTTTTGCCAAAATATTCAACACTACAATATTACCTGTCGACATTTGTGTGCCAGACAAGTGCTTTATGGACCTCTGGCCGTTAATAATTTTATTACAAGGAAGGAGCGAACAACTCTTAATTGTTTGAAAGGTCATTGTAAGGACAATGGAGGCAATCTAGCAGCACATGATTGAGCATATGGTGTGCTTTTTCAGTGCACGAGTCACATTCACTTTCAGTGTTTTGTTTTATGTATAGATATGCTTGGGCTGGAGAGGCATGTCAACCAAACCAACAACAAGCATAGCTGCCATTTACGCTGAATGGGGGAGACATGGCACTGTAAACCAGCATGACCACTCCTGTTACAAACCCCCATACAGTGCACACAGGCAAAGCATATGGTATGGTAACTTCATAATTATGCATACAGAACTGTATCATACTAAATTTTAATCCCAATACACATGTAATTTAAAGTAGTACTTAAATAACTTCGGCAAATTAGATGGTTGTACTGTGTGGAAGAAAAATTGCTGAGTACAGCGCATTGAACAGTTGTAGACTACATTTGTGGAACATGTGCACAGCAACTACACTTTGCTTTTTTTTAAATTTCATACAACATCTGTAGTTGGAGCAAATCATGCATCTCACTCAAGGCTGTTTTGTAATGAGCATTTGTCCTGTTGAAAGAGAGGTATGTTAGGTTTTCCTTTCCGGCCACCATGCGGCTAAAAAAGAAATTCAGGTGGCATCGTGTTTCGATTTCACTGAGTATTTCCGAATGTCAGTAGTGGTGTAACGTTGAAGTTAGTATGACGTACATCGAGCGATGATGGTACCTTACACATGCACTGAATAAACAGATGACAACATACATAAAATGTACATTTACTGCCCCTATGGACTATTGATATGTGCAGTGTCTTTACGAAGCAACGGTGTATGATGGCAGACTGTGTGTGTGATGGGTCCACATACGTGGGTGGCAAGGCCATCTTACATGGTTTGGTATCTTGCTGCACAAAGATATGTGGGGCTCTCGTTCATCAAACAAAAGGAATTACTTAACACCTTCTTCAAACATTGTAAGGGAGTATGGTTTCAATTGAGTCACCAGTACACATTAAAAAAGAGAAGCAGAAGTTTGCGATTTTAAGGAGTACCGCACAATTTCCATTATGGCTGCTGAGTTGTGCATCATGTGCTCCACTCTATTCTGTGTTCTATATCTTTCACTCTAATGGTGTACATAACAACAAAGATGACCTAATGCCCTAAACAGTGCCAGTGTCATGCGAGGAGGCAAATCCTACAGCACATAGGACAGTTACTTAAGACCTATGGACACATTTTTCTGTGTTGGTTGTTGTGATTGTGCAGATTATTGGGTAGGTTACTTTACTATAGTGCTTTGAATGTGTCCACTTATTACAGGCTTAGGTGAAGAGGGTATTCAGCAAAGAGGTTGTCCATTGTGAGGAACTTATGTCATGCAATGTGAACCAAAGTGGCTAAGGGGTAGGTGGCTGTGTTATATGTTGAGTTTGTGGTAAGTGGATAGATGTTTCTATGCAGGCTTGTGCTGTGCTGCGGTAGTTGTGGCCAGGCTCATTTCTATGGCAGTCATCTGCAAAAAGGGCGTATCTAACGCGTGCCACCCTGCAAGTATCGCAATATTTGCAGAGTTTTTGTGCTGGGCGTGAGCAGGAGTAGGGGAATAACTTTCAACCAAGGTAGGGGACGATGTTAGTTGTGGCGGCACTTAAAAGAACATTTTTTTTATATATAAAGGTGCTTCCATACAAACACCATTTTTTACAGTATTTATAAGTCAGTGTGTGTTTTCAACGTCAGCTCACATTTTTACAATAGGGTCTTCACTGCAGCCTGTAGATTTTTAAAGAAAATGTCATTGCCACTGGTAGACAAAGACATGCCATTTCCTTTGAAAAGGTGTATATAGCAAGGACAAATGCTGTCATTCTCACAGGAGAACATCCCAGCAGCACTCAAGAAGTCACACATGCTTCTGTTGATGAGACCCCTTGCGACCTGTGGCTGGCGAATAGGAATCATTGGAATAGTTCCACACTATTCTCGTGGGAATGCATGAGAAAAGCACCTTGGCAGTGGGAAACATGTGCTGCACCGCCAAACACCAAACACCCATTCATGAAAACGTGCCACACTTAGCAGAATCCACAAACATACCACAGCCTGCACAACCCCTATGCACTGCCATTCATAAAGTATTGTGTCACTCGCAACCTATGCACAATAGCTTCACAACATTGGGCCTACTTCAATAAATCTGCACACAGCAGAGTAACCAACCACATATAAGCTGCACTTCAAACATACCCTCTTCCATACTCACATTACTACACACTGCACCCTGTGGCCACACTACACAACTTCTCACTGCACCATCTCCTGCCACACACCAAATACTGTAGCATGTTGCAACTATCACCACAGCCATGGAACACACAATACACGCATTGCAACTCACTTGTGGTGCTGTAGCACCTCGACAATGTGCTCCACACCCATTCTCCAAAGATCTCAACCCAGTGACTGATGCACTGTCAAACCTGCATTTCTCCAGTGGGTGTGCTCCTTGCACACATTCCCCACACCGTAATGAACCATGCATGTCAGCATGTCACCAACTACCACCATGCACATATGCACCACTGGTACCAAACTGTGCACCGCCATGGAGCAATGCAGCAACAAATTGCAACAGTTACCATAATGTACTGAACACACCCACAGCAACGTAATGCCACCATGCATGTCACCATGTCACCTATTATGCCAATCCACATACACACCACTGCCTGCAACACTCCTACCCTAGCAGCGCACCGCCATGGAGCTATGCAGCAACAAATTGCAACTGTTACCATAATGTATAAAGAAAAAACTCTCTCCTGCACCCCTGTGCACTTTCAATCACATACTATGGGCATATCCACTTCCATTCACAAAGTATTGTGCCACTGCCAACCTACCCACATTCTGTTTGCAACACTGGCCTATGACGTCTGAAATGTGCTCCACAACCATTCCTTACATATCACCACCCTCTAACTGATGCAGATTCATACATACATTACTGCTGTGGGTATCCTCAAGTCCTCGGCTCTTGAGTGCATGGCCTACGGCCTACGGACTTTGGCCATTCACCCAATAGTCTAGGCCTTGAACACACCCATAGCAACATAATGCCACCATGCATGTCACCATGTCACCAACTACGGCAATCCACATACAAACCACTGCAACCAGCACTCCTACCCAACCTGCACACCGCCATGGAGGTATACAGCAACAGTTACCGTAACAAATTGCAACAATTCATATAATGTACAAACAAAACACTCTCTCCTGCACCCCTGTGCACTTTCATTCACATACTATGGGCGTACCCACTTCCATTCACAAAGTACTGTGTCACTGCCAACCTACCCACATTCTGAACGCAACACTGGCCCTACTGCAACCAATCTGCATACACCACACTATGCAAGCACTACCCTCTACTGGATCCAGAGTCAAACATGCGTTCCTGCGGTGGGTATGTTGAAGCCCTATGCTCTTGAGTGCATGCCCTAGAGAGTGCGGCCTACGGCCTTCGGCCATGCACCCAATAGTCTAATCCTTCCACAGAACCACTGCAACTTCATTCATCCATGCATGCCACCATGTGCCCAACTACCAAATTCCATCTGCAGTGCACAGCCACCCACACTCCCACCCAACCTATGTCAGGTGCAATTCACTCCCCTTCTGCAATTGACCTGCCACCACTCACCACGAAAAGAGATTGCCTCAAACAGGTTGCGACAGAAGCTATGGGGCCATTACGACAGCTGCCTCCAATCACCACACAAAGTACTCGCCTGTCTAGGTACCCGCGGGTTGTCACAATGCATACAAATACTGCAGGTACTCCTCCATCTTCTTCCACCTATGTACATGAATGACTTCTCACTCCCCCACCCGTTCCCTCCATTATTGCCGCCAACACATTGCATACAGTACATTTTCCAGACTATTCCGCCGCTGCACTGTCCTATACACCATGGCAGCTTTCCCAAAAAATGTTGATGAACAGCACGCTTCCCTGCAGCCAACCACCGGCCGCGTCCAAACTTCTCCGACAGCATGCCATACCGCGAGCCAATGACACTTATGTCCACGAAGCGAACAAGGGAATGGGTCCGCGGAGTGGACTCAGATATCACTAATTCTTTGTGACATGGATTTCAGTTCTTTGCAACAAAAGTACTGGTTGGATTTCCACCAAACACAAAAATGCACGCTTTCTGACCCAAGACCTCGCTCCTTCCGCAAATTCGATGAAAATCCATCCAGCTGTTCGGCCTGCAGCCGTGCGCAAAGTTTTTCGCCATTCATTTGTGATGTCATCTTTGATGTCCTGAGTGTTAGGCTTAGCAGTACACGGTGGTGGCACGAGTTATGGTTGCTTAGCTTAACATAACTGGCAAATTTCAGGGGGTTTCGGTTTTACTTGGAACCATAATGTCCCTTTAACAAATGTTTTGTCCCTGAATGTCATAGGTTTTTAGCAGTGCAACTTAACCATAACGTCCCTTTAACAAAGGTTTTTATAGATAACAGAAATGTCTAGTACTTTGGAATGGCTGGAAGAAGATTTTCCTCTGGATTAAATGAGTGAAAACAGTGATACTAATGTTAGACACTACACTTCTCTATATAAACCAATTGCATAATGTGTACTTACAATTTTTTTTTTAACACACCATACAGGCATTAAAATTAATATAGAAACAGATACCTTAGAAAGACATCTGCAGCCAATGGAGCAAATAATTGATCTATTAAAGGAATAGTGCGCTCAGAAATATTATTGTCCTGAGGGTTCGGGCATGTGTTTCTAAGCATACGTTGATCGATCATACAAACATTTCCTATGCACCTTACCCTAGTTTTCCTCTTTTTTACACATGCAAAATCAGGCAGCAGGGCGTGGACATCTTGTGATAATCTTATCCGTTGCTGCATCGCCCAAGGTGGACTGCCCTGGCGGCACTAATGCATATGCCCCGCCCCTGAGGCTGACATCACCAAACCTAGTGATATTCTCTGCCAATCCCCAAGACGTTACTGGACACTGTAGCCAAACGCACCCAGTCATCTCCTACGTCATAACTTTAGTTGACACAGAACCCGGAATATCTACACAATCATCTCACAACACAGCGCATCCCAATTTTGAATATAAAATCATACTTTTAAAGGGAATAGCAAAACTGTACAATATTTAACAATACTTTTATTTCACAATAAACACTCAGAGAACATCCGGCGATTGCCATATTCAAGCAAATGGGTAATTTTGTTCTTCCTTCGCGATCCACAAATGTTTATCGTGAGTCACGCGGTGCTCATTTTGGTTATAAAAAGCGCATTGGATGCACTGTGAATCGCAAGGCTTTGGCATCAGCTTGGCGCTAGGCCACCGTAAACAATGTCAGGTTGCGCCTTATCACTGATGCCACGTAAGGGCATATAGGCCCATGGCAATCGTCCCAAAAAAGAGTCATTGTCATACAGCCATTGACACGTATCTGCAGCTGCCAGTTGAAAAACCCGTCAGTTGGTATCCGGAATCAATGACAATCGAAGAAAGGTAGGATGCAGCTGTTTGAAAAACATAACAGAAATGTGTCGCAGTAGCCAATCTTTATTCCAATTTATCATTTTACCCATTAATTTGGCCCTTGTTAAAACTAATGATGAACACAGATTTGAAACAATGGGAACACAGAGAAAACAACATGGAAAGTAGTCTACAGTTTGCTTCAGAGGTTAGTGCCATGGAGTATGTTCAGCTCGGATGCAGACGTTGACTATACAATTCAAAGAACACATAGACTGACTTTTTATTAAATATTAGGGTTGAATTAGGTGTTTGTGGAACCTGGGGGATCTCACTAGTGGAGTACATGCATCTCGATCCTGGACAACCCATGTGCCTGAGACAAAGGCAAGTACACACACAAGTTGTATTTGCGTGTCATTGCAATATGACACAAACAACAACCAAGTACAATATAAGCCAGCAATAATGGTCGGCGAATGATAAATTGACTCGTTGGTCTATAAAATCGTCGAAAGTAAAATGTACATAATATTTGGCATTTCCATTCTCTCGGCATAACGCAGACACTCCGTTCAGGTCAACTATGCTCATAAAATGAAATTACATGTTCCTTTGTCCAGTTTTGGAATGGGGAACCTTATCATATTTAACAGTATTACATCCCTCCCTTCTTGCATTCCTTTTGCAATCCTCCTTTTGTTTCAAGGTAAAAAAACCTTATACTGTCTACGATGTGTTGGGTTCCTCACCTCGGAATGGAAAATTCACTGGCGCTGACAAAATGATAGGCAACAGCCTTTCACACCATACTGGCATTAGAAATATTTTTTCAAAAGATATAAATTGTTTGCTGCCATTCGCCAATGCGGGTGCCATTTCTACGCATTTACTTTATTCCTCTGGAGAACTTCGCACTTTCCCAGCAACTCCCACAGCCAGGCCAAACCACCTGTCAGCTCAGCCCATCTGCTCTTCACACGGCAAATCACGTAAACATTCTTCGCAAGGAGCAAGTTTCGAGCCCTGACAAAACGTGCTTGTATGAAAATTTCCCGACCAAGCCCAACTGCAACCCCTCCGGCCAGGCCGCGATCCCCTGACCCCATGACCACAGTTATATATTAGAGGCCTATAATTTGCACACGTGTGTTTGTACTATCCCAATTTGGGTCACTAGTGAGGTGAACGGTGTGCGGGTCTTGCCACCTTACAAATACAGACACATAATAAATGCGTAATAGTAATGATTTTACGTTATAATACAAATGGTAGCAAAAACAATGGCAAGCTAAATGGATTCACACATGGTAAACTATCACTTGGTAAGGAAACCTTCACAACAATAGGTGTAATCTACCACGCAGGAGCCACAACCAATGCAGGTCACTACACTACATATATAAAAAAGAATTGTGGATGGGTCAAATGTAATGATACTAACATTACTGTAAAACAGAGATTACCAGCAAATCTTGTAAACGCTTACTTAATATTCTTGAAACCAAAATTTACTAACTAATCTGTGTATGAACTTAAACAAAACTGGAACTTCCAAACTACGGCCAGTTAGGAAACGCAAACAGGTACCTAACTGCCCCAAGATTCTGCAACATGCAAACAAATAAATGAATACCATTAAAATGAAACAAGAAATTAACAGTTACAAGACGCCAACAGGTATCTAACTGCCCCAAAAATCTGCAACAAGCCAACAGATAGATGAATACCAATAAAATGGGAAAATAAATAAACAAATAAAATACACCAACTGCTATTTCATTGCAACAATATTACCACTACTTCCAAATCAAAAACCGTACACATATTCAATTCCTCCTACTGAACTCAATGAAATACATGTATTCTACCACAACGTAGAAAGGGTTTCTTTAATCCAGCATGTTTTTTTTCCCACATACACAATGATTTAACCAACAAACACAGGAACTTAGCAAATTGGACAGTACACTGCTTTAAACTATAGTACTTCTAAAGTGCTAACTATGAGGGTCTACAAAATACTGAAATATCCACTATGCAATGCAATACTCATTATAAACTACCTACAATAACCTATATTTTTTTCTTTTATTACAGTGATTGAAACAAAATGTCTGCTCCAACTACTCCTGTCATGAACAACCTGCAAAAAACAATGGTGTTCCCAGGAGTCTCTCTGCCAGACATTAGTCCTTGGTACGAGAGCCTTACCCAGATTCTTTAGCTCACTTTCTTTCACAGTGGAGAAATATCCCAATCATATCAGTCTTTGTCCTGCCCAGGGGCAGTCCAGCAAGGAAATGCTATTCAATTCTCCTCTAAACAAGAGTACCAACAGCAACCCAGACACGTGTTTCGGTCTGGTTGGACCTCATCAGTATGGTGGACCTATGCCTCTCTAAGAATAGTGAGTAAGGGACCCACATCTGGATTCCCCTAGAAACTTAGCGTAGGACCCAAAGTTACTTAAATATGCAAAAAACAAAGAGGTTCCTGGGGGTCTCTCTGCCAGACATTAGACCTGGGTGCAAGATCTTTACCCAGATTCGTTAGCTCACTACCTTTCACACAGGAAAAAATATCCCAATCATATCAGTCTTTGTCCTGCCCATGGGCAGTCCAGTACCGAAATGCTGCGCAATTCTCCTCTCAACAAGAGTACTCCTGGAGCTTCTAGCCAAATTTCAGACGTTGTACTCGACTACGGACTACAGAGTTTTCAACCCCTTGGCACTCGGTTCTTGCAGCAGCGAAGAAGTACAGCCAGGCTGGGAAGATGGTCCAGTGGAGTTCATCTCAGGGTTAGTTAGTCCCACTAACCCAAGGGAAGAAGTCGTCCCTTCCAGAACTTCTCTGTTGAATTGAAAAAGGAGTTTCAGCACAGCAGCAATGCTTCACCGGGCAATTTAAAGATCCAGGAGGATGCAGCAAGCTTTGTCAATGTTTTCATCATCGGGTGGTGTTTCTCCCTGTGGTTGACTCTGCCTCTAGTCCCAAAACCCTCGCCTTTTAGGCAGGTTTCTCCCATTCATGCACAGCCTAGGCTGTCAATAAAACAGCAATTCCCCATGAAGGTCAGGTGGAATGAGGAGTGCACTAAGGCTTTTGAAAAACTGAAGAAATTCCTTTGTCAAACATCAGTCTTGCGAGCTCCTGATGATAACCAATCCTTCATCGTACAGGCAGATGCTTCTAATACAGGGATAGGTGCAGTTTTGAGCCAACTAACGAGAAAGCAAGGGAACACCATATCTGCTTCCAGCCATCCAGCCAATCAGGACTGGTTGCATTCAGGCAGTCCTAGATACAAAGGACAGGGGAGTTTCGGGACCCTCTGTCACACCCTGTCCTTCCAGACACACTGGAGCCAGAGGTGGGCTTCAGGGCTGAAACCTGCCAAAGACAAAATTAACAAAGGGCTCAAACCTGGCTCAACAGACCTCACACACAGAAAATGGCAAAAAAAGAAGACCGGGTCCATTTTGACAAAATGGTCACCCATGGGTGCTGTACTGCAGCTGAGGTTTCAGCCTGCGGTAGAAAAGCACAATGGTAGGAAAATTAAACCACTGCCACCAGCCATTTAAAGTAGTGAGGGTAACATAAACAATGTTACATAAGAATGTAGGCTAAGGGGCTACTAGGTAAGCCCCCAGCACACCACGTACGATTGTGTGTGCTGGACCTAAAAGAAAAAAGGTAAGTAAAGTTAATTTCACCATACTATTCTTGTGAACAGTAGTTCACACAAGAAACGTTATTTAAACCTTATGAGAAATCCAAGGGATTTCTCTGTAACACTGCACTGAATGTGCTGTGTAAACCCATACAAAAAGTAGATACCGATGGAGTTTGTCAGACTCCAAAAACAATGGAAACACATCATCCAAATTAGGTCAAAACACATGAGAGTGTGAGAAAAAGGTCTGACTCAATCCAGGGTTAAAATTTTAAAAAATCCTAAAGTCCAGCAAAAGAGCTGAAGGTCTCTAAGTTTGAAGGGAATTAGCACATAAATGAGAATTCTCCCTAGCACTCGTACCCCCTAGACTAAGGGACAGGAGGATTTAATCCACTCCTGTATAAAGACTCAGTAGGTTCACTGTGGAGGAGGCCATCCTCCTAGTAAAGCCTATGCTTCCCTGGCTCTTGCCCTTCTAAATGGGAGGCTGTCTGCTGGCACAGATCTTCTAAAGAGAGACACTGTCCCTCATTCCGAGTAGGGCGGTAAGGGATACCAGACACCGGTAAGGAGACGGGTGCCGGTAATCCCTTACCACCCTACTACGAGGTCCCTTAGCGGGTCCCTTCCTTAATGCCAGCTCTGACCAGGTGTTATGGACGGGACCCATTAAGTGACCTGGCAGCAAATAATGGGCTTGGCATACGCCGGCTAGTTATTTGCGCCCTCCCCATTCCCATTGAGCTATGTGGGCTCAATTGGGAATGGGGAATCGTTTGGTGAATGGGGATTTACCGGTCCCGCCAAGGTCTGACTAGACCGGTAAGTCCCCATTGCACCAAACCGGACACAGTACCGTTATTGGCGGCAGTCATGGCGCAAATAGCGCCATGACTACCACCGACCTCGGAATGATGGTCACTGTCTTTGTCCTCTGCTAAAGTCTTCTCCACCTTCTGCAAGTAAAGTCTGTAGCTCAGGACGGTTTCTAGGATCCAGATCTCCAACACAAGGAAGGTTTTCTTCCAGCCCTGTGCCACCTGTAGCTGAGTCCACAGAATGTGGTTGGTCCTCCCACTCAGCATCAGCTGGGAAAGGGGTCACTTGGGTGACCTGGGGCAGTCCTCTCTGGGATGTCCTTGTCCTATGAACAGGTTTAGGTTTCAAACCTGTCTTTCTTCCAGAGATCTTGGATTTCTCTTTTGTCTCTTTCCTTGTCTTGTCCTTGTCTGCTTTGTCTGCCTCCAGGAACACGGAGAGGGCAGGAGCCCATTCCACTCCCCCTCATCAGAACTACTGCGACCCCTAGACGTGCTGAAGAAGCATCTGGACCAACATCTGCGTTTTGTGCCAGTAACACCCAGAAGGTGAGCACTCCGAAGAAGGCCTGTGTCCTCTCAGCTGGTCACCGCATCAGAGCTCCATGATCTGGCATCCTTCCATTTACATTTAATCGAATTTGCTGTCTGGAGCCTGCCTTTCTGTTTAATGGCCACCATCGTCTCATGTACAGCATCAAATCGAGGTTGTTGGGCTCATTGCTAGGAAACAGCCATTGTTTTTGAATACCCGATTTCTGCCAGCAGGTAGAAGCCAGCCTGCTCTGGAGAAGGCCCATGAAGGAAAAGGCCCTGTTTGTGCCTCAATCCAGTCACTGCCTCCAGGAACACGGAGAGGGCATAAACCTTTTCCTCTCCCCCTCAATGGAACTACCGTGACCCCTACGCATGCTGCAGGAGCAGCTGGACCAGCGTTTCTGTTTTGTACCAGTAACACCCGGAAGGTGAGCACTCGCAGGAAGGCCTGTGTCCTCTCAGCTGGTCACCACATCAGAGTTCCATAATCTGGCATCCTTCTTTTAACATTTGATTGCTGCCCGGAGCCTGCCTGCCTATTTAATGGCCGTGTACGGAATCAAATCGAGGTGTTGGGCTCATTGCTAGACAACAGCCGTTGTTTTTGAATACCCGATTTCCACCGGCAGGCGGAAGCTAGCCTGCTCTGGATAAGGCCCTGTTTGCGCCTGTTTGCGCATGGAAGCACTTGGCACATACTCCCATAGGGTAGGCCCTTGACCTGCCTCAGCTCATCCCATGGATATCTTTTTACCTATCCGCACCCTGCCGTAGCTGCACTGCCACAGAGACGGTTAACATCATGGCCACGGCCAATGCTCTCCACACTACCTGACAAACAAGACTAAATCCGCATCAGTGACTTGGAACATAAAGCCACATATTTAATCACTCATTGTGGGTCTACAGAATCTGCTCCATAGCATCTTGTCGTAAATATGCATATACTAGACGTTCTATGACCATTTTCCCAGCCTGGTCCTAGTAGACATATCAGCACACCATCCTGGGTCTGTATTCTAATAACCTATTGGATCCTTTGTTCCTTGTACCTAGTCCTATACAGATCACTATCACAGGTGCAGTGCTCCACCCACCACACCCAACCCACTGCATATTGTTATAGTCTGTTGGTCCTACTTCTCTGACAAATAGTGCAGCCTGTTGCCCATTGCCTAATACTGTTGGATGTCATACCTAGCCCTTGCATATTGTATTTCCCACTGCATTCTGGTCTGCTCACTTATTCTGTGTAATACCACCTGCACACAATAGTGTCCGCTCCTTCCTGCCCATGGATTATCAATGTGGCCTTTTTGTACCTAGCCCATTTAAATATTGTTTTCTGTACTAGCCTACCTATAACATTGTTTCCTGCTGTACCTAGCCTACCAATAACATTGTTGCCTCCTATACCTAGCCTGCCTATAACATTGTTGCCTGCTGTACCTAGTCTGACCTTAAATAGCTGCTTGTTGTAATCTTGCTGTTGTAATCTTGCAATCCTGCTTTTGCTGGATTTATCAACACCATTTGACCTTGTTGACCATCAAATATTGACTGAACATCTCTCCACAGCAGCCGCTTTTTCACCAAACGCGGCTAGTTGGATCCAATCTTTCCTCACAAACAGAACAACTAGAGACTTTGCACCTATGGCAGTGGCTGAGCCAGCACCCATCCACTGTGGAGTCCCCCAAGGCTCCTGTGTGTGCTCCACACTTTATAATATTTTATTAAGCTCCTTTTTGACCGTCTTGACGACCTGGGTCTCACCTACACAAATTACCCTGATGAGACACAGGTCCTCATTATTCTCACTGGCTGCAATGAGAAAGAGTAAAGAAAAAACTAAATGAAATCTATTTGGAAATCCAGGCCTGGATGGCCACACATAGCCTTTGCATTAATGACGACAAGATTGAGCTCTTGATCGTCGGCACCCAAGCCTGTCTGAACAAACTCGACCATCAATACAATTCTTTTAACATTGATGGCAACATCATTCAAGTCACCAAAGAGGTTATAACACTGGGCGTCTACTTAGATTCTACCCTCTCCTTCAAAAAACAACTTAATGCCACGGCCTCCACCACAGCATACACTAACAAGCTCATTAACGCCTGTAAACCTTTTCTATCCACAAATAGCTGCCTCATACTAGCCAGGGCTTTGATTTTATCCAAACTGGATTATTGTAACACTCTATTCCTAGGCTCTTCAGAGCATACCTTGAATAGATTACAAGTCCTCCAGAATAATGCCTTTCGTTGAGCTCTGAACTTGCCAGGCTCCAGCCATATCTCAACCTTCAGACGAGACGCCAGCTGGTTACCAGTACTTGACAGAATTAAACTTTGTGCACTTGTCATTACTCACAAATGCCTTACAAACATCGCCCCACAAAACCTGTCAAACAAATTCTCCAGACACACTCTTCGAGACCCACCAGATCCACCTACTTATATTGCCTCAATATACCCAAGTTCAAATTGAAAACAGCAAGGGGGGGCAGGCTCCTTAACCTCAAACTAAGAGTCTCTTAAGGTTGCCTCTCTGACTCTCCCTGGCACTTCATTCTGTACACTAACAGGAATTCTAACGTCATAGTATTGCACTGGATGAGAGCTGGCAAAATAGGAACCATTTGGATAGGGCATCCATCAAGTTCAGTGGGACCATTGGGTGCCTTAGCTACATCTGCACGTTTGAAAAAGCTTTCATCAACCACTGTCATGCTTGTCCCAGTGTCTCTGATGAATGGCAGGGGTTTCCTGACCATTTACAAGAACACTGTCCTTATAATATTCTTTGGTGTTGTCTGGAATAGAGTTATAAACATCCGCATTCTGTTGTTTTCACAGACGCAGGGACACTAAACATACACTGGCTTGAACTCCAATGTGGTCTTCAGCCAGTAATTGAAAGTGTGCACTTGCCATTTTTGCTTCTCCCTCAGGGATGAAGGCTAAGGAAGCAGTGTGAACCCCTGACAGTTTACCCTTACATCTGGGATCCCCTTTCTCATGATCTACAGACCAACATACAAAATATTTCCCAACTGCTCTCTGGAATGGGGTTTTCTGTTGACCATCTTCTGGTTTGGCAGCAGAGGGTTCACTGGACCTACCAGGATTCCCATAGAATTTACACTTGTTATGTTTGTGGCCCGTGTTGGATGGTTGAAATTAGTCTTCTCTTTCCCCTTTTTCTTGTGCTGCTTCCCCTCTTCCTTCTTGTGAGTTGCCCCAGAGTCCTTGTGAGTGGCCCTGTCGGCTAATCATAAATCAGCATATTGTGCTAGCTTTTTAGGAGCAATTTCCTTTGAGTCAGTTAAGTGATGTCTCAGCTCAGGAGAGCAGGCATCAAAAATAGATTCTTGCAAAAAAAGATGTTTCATTCCTTCAAAGGTTCGTACTTGGTACGCCTTAACCCAACCATCTATGTTTTTCAAGCATTCACATACCCAAAAAGCCCAAGGGGTACCATGAGTCTTTTTAAGGCTCCTACACCTCTTAAGGTACTTGGAAGGAGTTTTCCCAAATCTGGCTATTAATGCCAGCTTAACTGACTCATTTTCCTTTCTATCACTGGCACCCAACTCCATAACAGCATCACAGCCATTTAGAGGGAGCCTAGACACGAGCCATGGAATGAAATCATTCCCACATATTCCCTGAAGACCATGGGTGTATTCAAATGTACCCAGCCAATCCAACACATCCAGTTTAGGTTCATAAATACTCACAGGTTCTTTAGGCAGGCGAGTCATCTTGGGACTGGTAGGCCTAGAAGACCCTAAAATGGAAGTAGAATCAAAGGACGTTATTTTCATTATTTCCAGTTCATGCTGCATTTCTCTTTCTCTTAGTTTCACCTCTTGATGTTTGGTTTCAGCTTGGACATCTAGTTTCCAACTCTAATCTTAGCCTTTCAAGTGAAATATAATCTGGGTTTAGATTGTACCTTGTGGTGTCACAATGGGAAGTGGCTGAGGTACAGGGGCAGGCTGTGGAAGAGAGTGGCTCCCTTCTAGACACTACTCTCCCTCCTCTGACTCCTCTTGCAGATTGGGGTTTGACTCTAAACTAGCATCCTCATCATTGTCTTCCACAGTATTTGGGTGCGTAGGTGTTACAAGCCTACTACTCACCAAGCTTTGGTGATTTAACAACCTTACAAGCAATTCACATTTCTTTCCTTTCAGAGTCAGACCCCTGGTTTTACACATAACATGCTTAGCCTTGTGGCTGGTTTAGTTGGGCACAAGTACAACCAATAATCAATGTACCACTCTATGCCAATCCCAACACCTGCCACCAGTGTTAGGTATGAAATGGTGCAGTCACAGTGTGTGAGACTACACAACACTTATCTGCTTGGTATTAGGTAACCCATCTTTTGGTATAGGCCTTTACTACACAAGTTGGTAGTGTGACTGCGCAGCAGACCTATCTCAAGAAGGGTAAATGTGAGATGTAGAGCAGCACAAATGAAATCCGTAAATACAAGTAGCCAAGTAACACTTACAATCAAGGTTTCTGTTATAAATATTTATTTATTTAATTAGCATACATTTTTAAATAAGAAATCTTTAAAAAACAATTCAAGTAACAATGTAAATATACTTTCAAATGTTGTTTCAGATTCCGAACAAGTTAGTGGATACTCTTTGGATATGCTTCTTACACAATGCCTACACCTAAGGTGACTTCAATCACAAGGACAGTGATGGCATTGCAGATACTGAGGTTGGCAAAAGGAAATGTTTAAGGAAGGAAAAGGATTTAACAGGGTCTCAGTATATGTGAGGACAACTAAATCTTGCAATGAAATCTAGACAAGCCTTTCACAGCAGTAACAGTGTAAAACAAGTTACCACCTATGAGGTACAAGCAATATCAAAGTCAATGGGCTAAAAGAGTCTGCAGGGAGCCAGGACAGCCAACGACAATTTAAAACAGTCTATGGAGAGAGACACTTCTTAGATAAAAGTCTTGCAAAGAGTTTGTAGAAAAATAACTTGTAGGGTCACAAGTTGTTAAGCATGTGAGAAGCAGAGTTGGAATCAACTCTAAAAGTAAGCCACTGCAAATCTCAACTGAGAAAAACTCAACTACTAGACAATGAGGTAAGTACCTCAAGTCCAAACAGTATCTCTGTTTTGAAGAAGAGTGGTCCAGCTGGATTCTTTCTTGTTACAGCACTGCACACCCCATGTTCCTGAGCCTCAGTCGTGGGGACAAGAGGCAGGACATCTGGAGGGCTCCTGCTGCAGTACTTGGTAGGTTATCCGCAGCTACGGCTCCTCTCGGTTCAGCAGCACTTTGTGGTTTTAGCACTTAATAAACAGCACTGTCGCCGATCTTGGAAAAAGATTTGGCTTCCTTCACTCCTTGAGTCCTGCAATCTGGTGAGGGGACTAGAGCTCTGGTCATCCTGCCTCTTGAGGGTCCTTAGGAGACTTGTGAAGCTTCTAGCCAGATTCCAGACGTTGCACTCGACTACAGATTTCTTGACCCCTGGAACTTGGTTCTTGCAGCAGCAAAGACGAACAGCCAGTCATGGAAGATGGTCCAGTGGAGTTTGTCTCCAGGTTAGTTGATCCCACTAACACAAGGGAAGAAGTCGTTCCTTTTGGAGCTTCTCTGTCAAATTGAAAAAGGCGTTTCAGCACAGCAACAGGGCTTCACCAGGCAATTCAAAGGTCCAGGAGGATGTCTTCTGTCTGGCCTGCGAAGCCGCCGCTGGGATGCTCTGCCCCAAATGAGTATACTTTGTGGTGACAGGAGCATTTGAAGATGATGAGGAAGAGGACGTCAACTTACGTGAGGAAGTTATCGCCTTTCTCAGAGCTCTCTGGTGGGTCGATTTGGTGTGGCACCACATGGAAGTAGTCCCATAGGAATAAAAGTCAGGGTTCCTGTGACTGAGTAGAACTTTGCACTCAATGCATCGAACCTAGCCTTTGGGACTTTTCCAATGCTTGTAAAAAATTGCCACACCCAGGACTCCCTCTGAGTACTGGTGGCAGGGACTTCCTCCACTTCATCCTCTTCTTCGTCCTGATCCTCCTCTTCTCGTATTATTGCCCCTGATCGCCTCTCCATGCCTTCCAGCATGTTGAAGTTGTGGTGGTGGTGGGGATATCTGGGAAGGAGGGATGGCCATAACATATGCCATGATGGTCTCCAAGAAGTTCTGCAAAACAGATCTGCAAAATAGATGCTTTCTCCTGGATATACAGATTTAGAATGAGGAAGAGTAATGGGTAGGTCCCTTTAGACGAAACGTCCGCGTACAATTGTACTGTTCATGGACTACTGAGTAGTCCACGGACTTGACAAGTTGTAAAATGTTGCCAGGTCAACCAAAAATGGGTCTGGGAGCTGTGCAAGGGTAACGTTTCTGCTTGAAACACCCTAGATTTGCTGGAAAAGCACTTTTAAACTATTCATGGCAATGGAAACCGTTTGCAGATACCACCATCACACCGCATGGGTGCGGTCACATGAGGATGTCCCCGGTGGTCCGCTGCCTCGAAGGACGCCCCGGACACCTGCCAGGCGGGAATCACAGGGTGCATGCACTGGGTGTCTGTAGAACAGACAATGGGCCTCATCACGAGTTTGGCGGTAACCCTTGAATCCGGCGGTCGCGCTATTACCGCCGGATTTAAGGGTCCGCCAAATCAGGGCTTCGATGGATTTCTCGCCAGCTCTGAGCTGGGGGGAAATCCACCGAAAATTTGCGCTATTACCGCCGGCGGGAAATCCACCAGCGGTAAGAGCGTGAAAATTCCCCATTGAGCCCAATGGGGAATGGGGCATTCCCGAATAGGCTCAGTGGGGAATGGGGAATTCCATTACCGCCAAACCCGTTGATCCGGTGCTAATAGCGTGGGGGGGTTGGCGGTAGGGCTGCTGGCGTTACCGCCCAAATCGTGATGAGGCCCAATGTGTCTGCAGACTAATTAAAAGTGCATCACACGCAAACAGACATGTCCGGACATTGTGCCTGTCCTGGGGCACCTCCATTTTGAATGCAGATACCCCGGACAGTCGCGTAGTCTGCAGTCTCATAATGATAGTTTTAAAAAAGTAGGAAACCTTATACAACAGTAAACAAAACATTCATATTCCAAAAAATATATGTATTCAAGAAAGAGATGGGTACAGGAATGGCAACCATAAATGGGAGAATAAGGACATTTTGTACAATAATTATGAGGGGAGGAAGGGAGTGAGATTTCATCACAGCATCTTTCATTAAAATGTTCAGAATTTGCTGGGGGTGATTGTTGGGCACAAGGGGGACAGTTGCAAGAAGGAGAGTGATAGGGAACCTTTTTAATCACATGATTTTTCACATACTGTACACTTTCTTTCAAATCATTACTAAGTTCATCTAATTTGTTGGACAAGTTCATGATTTGATTATTTACAGTTGGGGATAGAACTTCTGTTTGTGAATCTGGGGATTGGTTATAATTCAACTGGGGCATGGTTTCTTCATGAAAACTATGTACTGTACGAGAAATAGAAATGATTATTCTAATACGGTGTGAACAAAACACATTCTTTTTTTATACCATTACTATACTTTATTGTATACCTTTGGAGATGTTATCATAACTCATTTCTTCTTTTCGAAGTTCTCCTCTAACCATTAAACTGTGATTGCCATTTCTGCGAGAAAAAAAGGGCTTCTCTTTTATAACACATGTTTATAGAATGAAAGCTAATAATAGAGAAATAAATATAATGCACTTACTATTTAGTGAGTGTGTTGTCCAATAAGCACCTGGTGTTTCATAATCTGTATGCAGTAGTGAGGAGATTATATGAAGTGTACTGTTCTGGTTTGTGATTGGTGCATTCCATTGTAATATGTGTATTAAATAAAACAAATCATAGTTTTTAATGTGTTTGTACAAAAAGGTATATCTGCATTTTGAAAACATTAGTTGTGATTTTAGGTGCATCTGTTTGTTGGTTGCTGGGTAAATCTTTTTTGGTTCTCCCCTATGATTCTGAGGCTTTTAAATGCCGCCCGACATCCGCGGGCGCTACATCGCTGTCTGCGGACTAAATATCTGGCATATTGGGGGGCTCTAATATAGGGAACGTGTAGCAGATTAAGCAGATTAAAGGGGCACTAGTAAAAATGCATGAAATTCACTGAAAAAACATTGTTAAACGGACGTTATGGGTAAGTTGCACTATCAAAAAGCCATAAAATTCATTGTAACAACGTTGTTAAATGGACGTTATAATTACAATTAAAACCGAAAAACCCTTGGAATTCACCAGTTATGGTACGCTAAGCAACCAAAACTTGCGTCCTCTCTGTGCAATGCTAAGACTAACACCCATGACATCAAAGATGAGACATCACAAATGTCATTGATGATATCACCAATATATATATATATATATATATGTATATATATTACATGGCCACGGTAGTGGCATGTAGTTATGGTTAAGTTGGTGTTTCCATAGGAAGAGCACTTTTTGGGCGGCTTATAACTTCGCTCTCCCTGGACGAATCCTCACCAAACTTTGCAAAAAAAGTATTTGGGTCACTCTGAATTTTTTTGCAAAGATTGGTGAGGATTCGTCCAGGGGGGGCAAAGTTATAGGGGGTCTCAAAACGTTTTATTTTCCCAGACTGAATGGGAAAATGTTTTGCTCGCATCTACAGCCCAAACCACTGGACGGATTTTCACCAAATGTGGACCAGGAGCAGCAGCTTGGTCCCGAAAGCGTGCTTTTGCAAATTTGGTGATAATCCGTCCAGTAGTTTTTAAAAAAAAATGACCAAAAAGTAGGTAAAAAGAAATTAGTGATATCTGTGTCCGCTTCGCGGACACACTTCCCTGTTCGGTCCGCGGACAGTGTCCTGATTGGTCCATTGACTTGCGTGATGTCCGCGGACATGCGACGTGTTCGCTGATTGGATGGCGTGGAGCGTGAAGCGCGTCAGATTTTCGTTAGCGCCCACCATCTTGGATTCGCGGATGTCTGTGGACAGCGCGGTGAAACTTGGTTCAAAATTTGTATTTAGTAGAGTGTGTTGGTGTGTAGGAGTGTTTGGGGAGGGTGGGAGTGTATGAGATAGGATGAAAGTTGTGTTTTTTATGTGTTAGACGTTCTTTTTGTGTTCGATTTGTCTGCGGACATCACGGGTGTTCTGAAATGTTCGCTAATAAACAAAATGGGGGTGTCCTGAGGATGCTGTCCGTATTGTTCGTTGTCAAGTTGTATGGTTCTAAGAACACTCGCGGTGTCCTGAAATGTTCGCAAATACACAAAATGGGGGTGTCCTGAGGACGCTGTCCGTATTGTTCTCTGTCAAGTTGAATGTGTTCTAAGAACACTTGTGGTTTCCTGAAATGTTTACAAATAATCAAGATGGTGGTGTTCTGAAGACGCTTCTAAGAACACTCGCAGTGTCCTGAAATGTTCGCAAATAAACAAAATGGGGGTGTCCTGAGGACGCTGTCCGTATTGTTCTCTGTCAAGTTGAATGTGTTCTAAGAACACTCGCGGTGTCCTGAAATGTTCGCAAATAAACAAAATGGGGGTGTTCTGAGGACGCTGTCCGTATTGTTCTCTGTCAAGTTGAATGTGTTCTAAGAACACTTGCGGTGTCCTGAAATGTTCGCAAATAAACAAAATGGGGGTGTTCTGAAGACGTTACTAAGAACACTCGCGGTGTCCTGGAATGTTCGTAGGGGGTGTCCTGAGGATGCTGTCCGTATTGTTCGTTGTCAAGTTGAATGTGTTCTAAGAACACTCGCGGTGTCCTGAAATGTTCGCAAATACACAAAATGGGGGTGTTCGGAAGACGTTGTTGAACACTCGCTGTGTCCTGAAATGTTCGCAAATATACATGGGGGGTTGTGGCTGGCAAGTTGAATGTGTTCTAAGAAGACTCGCGATGTCCTGAAATGTTCGCAAATACACAAAATGGGGGTGTCCTGAGGACGCTGTCTGTATTGTTCTCTGTCAAGTTGAATGTGTTCTAAGAACACTTCCGGTGTCCTGAAATGTTCGCAAATAAACAAGATGTTTGTGTTCTGAAGACACTTCTAAGAACACTCGCAGTGTCCTGAAATGTTTGCAAATAAACAAAATGGGGGTGTCCTGAGGACGCTGTCCGTATTGTTCTCTGTCAAGTTGAATGTGTTCTAAGAACACTTGCGGTGTCCTGAAATGTTCGCAAATAAACAAGATGGTGGTGATCTGAAGACGCTTCTAAGAACACTCGCGGTGTCCTGAAATGTTCGCAAATGAACAAAATGGGGGTGTTCTGAGGACGCTGTCCGTATTGTTCTCTGTCAAGTTGGATGTGGTCTAAGAACACTCGCGGTGTCCTGAAATGTTCGCAAATACACAAAACGGGGGTGTTCTGAAGACGTTGTCGAACACTCGCTGTGTCCTGAAATGTTCGGAAATTTGAATGGGGGGTTGTGGCTGGCAAGTTGAATTTGTTCTAAGAACACTTGCGGTGTCCTGAAATGTTCGCAAATAAACAAAATGGGGGTGTCCTGAGGACGCTGTCCGTATTGTTCTCTGTCAAGTTGAATGTGTTCTAAGAACGCTCACGGTGTCCTGAAATGTTCGCAAATAAACAAGATGGTGGTGTTCTGAAGACCCTTCTAAGAACACTCGCAATGCCCTGAAATGTTCGCAAATAAACACAATGGGGGTGTGCTGAGGACGCTGTCCGTATTGTTCTCTGTCAAGTTGAATGTGTTCTAAGAACACTCGCGGTGTCCTGAAATGTTTGCAAATAAACTAAATGGGGGTGTTCTGAAGACGCTTCTAAGAACACTCGCGGTGTCCTGGAATGTTCGTAAGGGGTGTCCTGAAGGCATAGTCCGTATTGTTCGCTGCCAAGTTGAATGTGTTCTAAGAACACTTGCGGTGTCCTGAAATGTTTGCAAATAAACAAAATGGGGGTGGTCTGAAGACGTTTCTAAGAACACTCGCGGTGTCCTGGAATGTTCGTAAGGGGTGTCCTGAAAGCGTAGTCCGTATTGTTCGCTGGCAAGTTGAATGTGTTCTAAGAACACTCGTGGTGTCCTGAAATGTTCACAAAATAAACAAAATGGGGGTGTCCTGAGGACGCTGTCCGTATTGTTCTCTGTCAAGTTGAATGTGTTCTGAGAACACTCGCGGTGTCCTGAAATGATTGCAAATACACAAAATGGGGGTGTTTTGAAGACGTTGCCGAACACTCGTTGTGTCCTGAAATGTTCGCAAATATGAATAGGTGGTTGTGGCTGGCAAGTTGAATGTGTTCTAAGAACACTTGCGGTGTCCTGAAATGTTCGCAAATATGAATGGGGGTTGTGGCTGGCAAGTTGAATGTGTTCTAAGAACACTCGCGGTGTATAGAAATGTTCGCAAATAAACAAAATGGGGGTGTCCTGAGGACGCTGCCCGTATTGTTCTGAGTCAAGTTGAATGTGTTATAAGAACTCTCGTGTTGTTCTGAAATGTTCGTAGGGGGTGTCCGCGAAGGAAGCGCCTGTCCGCAGGACACCAAATGCACAGAGATTGTTTAGCGCATGCACGTTGATGTTCTACGGACACTGTTCGGGTCCTGAAGTAATTAAAAATGCGTCAAACGTGAAACGAACATTTCAGGATACCGTGTGTGTTCTTAGAACAGTTTAAACTTGCTAGCGAACAGTAAGGACAGATATAGTGTTCTTCAGGACACGTCCAATTTCGTTTATGTACGAACATTTCAGGACACCAATTGTTTTCTTAGAACAGTTTCAACTTGCTAGCGAACAGTATAGACAGGTATAGTGTTCTTTAACACACCTCCATTTTCGTTTAATTACGAACAATTCAGGACACCGCGTGTGTTCTTAAAACAGTTTGAACTTGCTAGCGAACACTACGAACAGGTATAGTGTTCTTCAGGACACCTCCATTTCCATTTACGTACGAACATATCAGGACACCAATTGTGTTCTTAGAGCAGTTTAAACTTGATAGTGAACACTGCGGACAGATATAGTGCTCTTTAGGACACTTTAATTTTTGTTTCTTTACGAACATTTCAGGACACCGCGTGTGTTCTTATTATAGTTTCATCTTGCTAGCGAACACTACGAACAGGTGTAGTGTTCTTCAGAACACCTCCATTTTAGTTTATTTATGAACATTTGAGGACACCAATTGGGTTCTTAGAACAGTTTCAAGTTGATAGCGAACATTACGGACAGATATAGTGTTCTTTAGAACACTTTAATTTTAGTTTCTTAACGAACATTTCGGGACACCACGTGTGTTCTTAGAACAGTTTCAACTTGCTAGCGAATAGTACGAACAGCCATAGTGTTCTTCAGGACACCTCCATTTTCGTTTATTTACGAACATTTCAGAAAACCTGCACTGTCCGCGGACACCTACATTGTTTTTTTTTTTTTAAACCGAAACTATTTACAACACAATATAAAAATTCAACTTTATTTAACATATATTAATAATTTATGACAGAGAAGGTGAGGCAGAAACAGAAACACAAACAGGAGAATTAGGGCTTTCAACATGATTGTTATTAGGTGAAGAAGGGATGGAAGTCTCATCAAAACGTTTTGGGTTATGGAGAGGGTTTGCGGATAATTGACTGGGATATGGTGAGGAGGGACAAGTACATGTGGGGCAATTGTACGAGGTTTTTGGTTTCAAATTATCTTCCACAAATGTTTTCAATTTATTAAAATTAGTCAACAATAAATCAATTTTTTCTTCTATACTCTGAAAAGTGTTATGCATAACAGGTTTTTCTGAAGTATTTTCTGTTTTGGTATGCTCTGTACAAATAAAATATATATATATATATGTTAAATGTATACAAAATAATAATAATTAAATGGTTTATATTATAAAGTGTTTACCATTAGTCTCACTATCTTGTGACATTTCTTCATGTGGGAAATGCTCCTCTAGCCATTCCAGAGTACTAGACATTTCTGTGAGAAAAAAAAAAGATAATATATTTTTTATCTAATACAGAAAGTTTATAAATATATGAATAAAATTAAGTACACTTACTATTTCGGGTAAGATATGTCCTATGTACTCAGTGGGTCTGGTCTTGTTCTCAGTTCTGTCGTGTCTGTGAGGTAATTATGTTGGAAGCCAATTTATCTTCTTGTGGTATATTCCATTTTAGAACATAGTGCATTTAAATGAATGGTTAGTGTGTTGCATATACGGGTAACATTTCTTATGTATTAGTACATATAATGTGTTTGTGTGCTCCTTTTTGAATTTGTTAAAAGTTCCTATGTTATGATATAACAATCAAACATACCCCCACAGAGTTTTTAGGTAGTGGTACTGTTCTTCGAACATGTCCGCGAACATTAAATGAATTCGCGGACATCAAGTATAGTAGAAGAGATTCAGTCAGTTCCATATGACATGTATATAAAGTCAAAGTCATTATTGTTAAGTTGCACTACTAAAAACCGATGAAATTCAGTGAAAAAACTTTGTTAAAGGGACGTTATGGTTAAGTTGCACTACTAAAAACCTAAGAAATTCAGTGAAAAAACTTTGTTAAAAGGACGCTATGGTTAAGTTGTGCTGCTAAAATCCAATGAAATTCAGTGAAAAAACTTTGTTAAAGGGACGTTATGGTTAAGTTCAGTGAAAAAACTGTGATGTCATCTTTGTCATCTTTGATGTCCTGGGTGTTACGCTTAGCAGTGCACGGTGGTGGTGCGAGTTATGGTTGCTTAGCTTACCGTAACTGGCGAATTTCAAGGGTTTTTCGGTTTTACTTGGAACCATAACGTCCCTTTAACAAAGTTTTTTCACTGAATTTGAAAGGTTTTAGCAGCTCAACTTAACCATAACGTCCCTTTAACAAAGTTTTTTCACTGAATTTGAAAGGTTTTTAGCAGCGCAACTTAACCATAACGTCCCTTTAACACATTTTTTCACTGAATATATATATATATAAATCACAGGGCCTGCGTTAGCAGCCCTGTACTTATGGTAAAGTTGGTCAACCCATAGGAAGGCTTATAACTTTGGCACTATTCAATGAATTTGCATGAAACTTTGAAAAAGAGTATATGGCCACATCATAATGAATGTGCAAAATTTTGTGCAGTTTCGCCAAGAGGGGCAAAGTTATAGGGGGGTCCCAAAACATCTCAAATCCAGATAGACATTTATTGAAAAAAATGTTGCTCACACCTACAGCCCAAACTGTTTAATGATTTGCACCAAATGTGCACGAGGAACAGCTGCCTGGTCTTGAAAGTGTGCTTTTGCAAATTTGGTGTAAATCAATCAGTAGAATGTTTTGAAATGGCAAAACAGTAGGTCCCAAAACATTTGTGAAATCTGCATTCAGTCCGCGGGCTCACATTCTGGTTCGGTGTTCGCGGATGCCTCTTGGTCAATCAGGGAGCCACGTAATGTGGACATCGTATACACCTGCTGATTGGTCAGTTCAAAATGTGAGCTGTGTTAAAACCATTTTTAATCGGACATCATGTTGGATTCACGAATGGCACCCCTAGTCCACAGACATTGTGGTGAAAACATAACAAAAAAAACACAACATTACCTTATTACTATTTTGCACCCAAGGAATCTTCAAACATGATGACTAGTGCTTGGATAATTACATTTCCTATTAGTGAATTTGGTGGATCTTAACAAAAATGTATTTAGAGCAAACATAAACTCAACCTCCCCTCTACCATTTCAGCCAATAAATGTGTGATGAGGACTTAGCAAAAATCTATCACATTATAACCAAAATGTTCTTTCTTTCTTTCTTTCTTTCTTTCTTTCTTTCTTTCTTTCTTTCTTTCTTTCTTTCTTTCTTTCTTTCTTTCTTTCTTTCTTTCTTTTTTTCTTTCTTTCTTTCTCTCTTTCTTTCCTTCTTTCTTTCTATTTCTTCCTTCCTCGTTCTTCCTTTTCCATTCTCTGTCATTGTATATTTCTTTTTCTCTTTCCTTAAATTAATTCTTCTTTGTTATGTTCTTTCTGCCTCTCTTTCATTCCTTCTATCGTTTTTTCTTTCGCCATCTTTCCTGCTGCCCCCTGACAGTCTGGGTCTTTTGCTAGCTCCTCAGCAACCCAACCTAACATCCCGTGATTGTATGAAGGCATGCTGAGGCGAATGGGGTTCAATACGACACTCATTTCAATTATGCGGAAGGCAAATTGCTGTGTATGCCCCGTAAAAGGGAAAACCAATATGTTGTTATTGAACTGTTAATCATTCAAATAAAGGTCACATGAAGCTGTTGAGACTGGAACTTGTTCCACTCAGATTTGGCCTCCAAGGGACTTTTTACTCTTTAAAAACTAGTTTTCGCTCCTCGAAAGTTCTGCATGAATATGCCTCAGGTGCAGTAGGTGTCTCTCAGCATACTAAGGCAACCAACGTTGGATCCAATTTGCATTTTTATAGAGTCCACGACATCTTTGAATGTGCTCCCAGATAAGTGCATTAATATTTTATATTCCAAAAACAGAACTACGGTTAGCTTCAGCCCGGTCCTTTTGGTGGTTTATCAGAGTTTGAGTCTGCACAGCGAGCCAGATTTAATTAACATGTCAATACAGAAGTCTTCTCTGAACATGGTTGCCTCTTGTCTATCAGTGTGACATTCCCAGAAAATCAAGGGCAGGACATGTAGTTGCATTCTCTGTGTCAGCAGCTTGAATAAAGGAGAGTGCACCTCCAATGTCTGTGTATGAGTCAATATGTGTTCGCATAAATATATCTACACGATAGTTTTGCAGCAATGATACTATATGTAATGTTAAATGACACTTTACATCGGAAAGTGAGAAAGTGTCCGTCAAAACATTTGCCATTGAAAATTAAAGGTGAACACATTTTGAAAACATGTCGATTGGTATCATTTGAAAAAAGAACATGCTAACTTGTCATGGCCATTGTCATTCTAAAGGCACAGAATAGATTTTTGTTTTTCTATTGGCTTTTCAATAGTTACAAATAAATAGCAAATTGGGATGCAGGCATTTGTAAACTGACAGCTTTGATTGTCGAATCTGCCGCTGTCACGAAAATAGTCTCCCCAGGAGAATTTATCCTCAAAAATGAATCTCCCACTGTGAAATACATTCTCCCCATGGCAAGAAATTAATTTTGTCTATTTTGAACCCTTCACCATGTGTCATTTTTTTAATACTGGGTCTCTACTCTTCTTGTGAGGGATTTTGAAAAGTCCAGTCAGGCGAGGGATGTCTCTGTTCTGAACTATTGTTCAGCCTTTACCTAAACGAGGAGAGAGACTGTGTAGCAGAATATCCTCTTCCCCTTAAAAGAGGGGACTCTGTAGCCAAATAAACTCTCCCCATTGTGGGGGGAGATTCTGTAGCAGAATACACTCTCCCCATTGAACGGGAGAATCTGTAGCAAAATACATTATCCCCCATGATGGGGGAGTGTCTGTACCAGAATAAACGTTCCCCCTTGATAGGGGTAACTCTGTACTAGAAAAAACTCTACCTACAAGGGGGAGACTCTGTATCAGAATCGATTGTATGCCCTTAAGGGAAGACTCTGTAGCAAAATAAACATGTGTCAGAATAATCTCTCGGCCTTGAAAGGGAGACTCAATCAGAAAAAACAATCCCCATTGAAGGGGGAGACTCTGTATCAGAATGCACACTCCTCATTGAAAGGGAAAACTCAGTAGCAGAATCAACGCTACTCCTTTAAGGGGAGACTCTGTAAAAGAATAAACTCTCCCCCTTGACTCTGTATCAGAATCAACTTCTCCCCTTTCAGAGGAGACTCTGTAGCGGAATACACTCTCCCCATTGATGTGGGGGACACATTATCAGAATCAACTCTACCCCTTTAAGGGGAGACTCTGTATCAGAAGAAGCTCACCATCTTGATGGGGGAGACTCTGTATCAGAAATAAACTATCCCTCTTGAAGGGGAGTCTCTGTATAAAAACATGAGATCTTCCTCTTGAAGAGGAGACACTGTGTCAGAATATGATATCCCACTTGAAGGGAAGACTCTGTATCAGAATAAACTGTACCCCTCAATGGGTGAGACTCTGTAGCGGAATAACCTCCCTCCCCCTTGAACAGGACACTGTCTAGCAGAATACACTCTCCCCCTTGAAGGGAGGATGCTGTATCAGAATAAACTCTCCCCAATTAAAGGGGAGACTTGGTTTCAAAATAATCTTGGGGGAGACTCTGTAGCAGATGTAACTTTCCCCCTTGAATGGGAGACTCTGTATCAGAATAAACTCTCCCCCTTGAAGGGGAGATTCTGTAGCAGAATAATCCCCCTAATTGGGGGGAGACTGTATCAGAATAAACTCTCCAACTTGACGGGGAGACTCCATATTAAAATACTTTCTCCCTCTTGGTAGGGAGCCGCTGTGTCAGAATATACTCTCCCACTTCAAGGGGGAGACTCTGTTTCAGAATACGCTCTCCCTCTTGTAGCAGGGACGCTTTAGCTGAATACGCTCTCTGACTTAAATGGGAGACACTGTAGCAGAATACCCCCTTTGTTGAGGGGAGACTGTATATCAGAATGCACTATCAACCTTGAAGGGGAGATTGGATCAGAATAAGCTTTCCCTCTTGTAGAAGGGAAACTTTAGTTGAAAACGCTTTCCGCCTTAAATGGGAGACACTGTAGGAGAATAGCCCCCCTTTGTTGAGGAGAGACTCTATAGTTGAATACACTCTCCCCTTGAAGTGGTGGATTCTGTATCAGAATAAACTCTCCCCCTTGATGGTGGAGACTCTGTATCAGAACAAATGTTGCCCCTTTCAGGGGAGACTCTACAGCTATATTCAATCTCCCCCTTGAATGGAGACTCTTGCAGAATAAACTCTCCCCCTTGTAGGGGAGATTCTATAATATGATATATGATATTTTATTTGTATCGTGCTCTGAAACACTTGTGTACTAGGCAAGGGAGGGGCACAAGGGAGTACACAGCACAACATAAAAATGATCTTACTAGGCCCAGTGACATTGAGAACGCGTAAGTGCATGGGGAAGGGAAAAGGGAAAAAGTGCATGGAAGGGGGAGAGTGGAAAGTGCAGAAGCCGAGGAGCGCAGATAAATAAAATAAATAGAAAATTGAGGCAAACTGTGGTAGTGCAGCCGGCAAGTGGCAAGTGCTGTGTTTAAGGCAGCAGACTGGGTAAGTCTGAATAAGTGCAGAAAAAGAAGAAAAACGGGTGGGGCTGTATGGGTACAGATACAGTCCCCAGTGCAAGGGGTGGCCAGGAGGCAGTGCAGGAAGGTGGCAGGGTGAGCAGGTACCTGGGCCCAGGGGACAGAGGGTGGCCAGGTGCACAGTGCCAAGAGAGCAGATCAGCAGGGGAGAAGGGGAGCGAATGCTGAAGCAAAGAGGAAGGTTTTGAGGTGCTTCCGGAACCGGAGATGGTTCTCCTCAAGTTTTAGAGTGGCAGGGAGGCTGTTCCAGAGGAAGGCCCCAGCCGAAGATAGAGATCTACCCCCAGCTTCTTTCTTTGAAAAACGACTGACCCTGAGGGGGTTAGAGGTAGAGGCACAAAGATCTCGAGAGGGGAGGTATTTGTGGAGGGATAGCTGAAGGTATTTTGGACCCAGGCCCTGGAAAGCCTTGTGGACAATGCAGAGGGTTTTGAATTTAATCCTTGCATCCACTGGGAGCCAATGGAGAGATTTCAAAGCTGGAGAGATACGATCCCAGGGCTTGAGGCCAAGGACAAGTCTCGCTGTCCTGTTCTGGATAAGTTGTAGAGGGCGGAGAGTAGAGGCAGGTAGATTTAGAAAGAGGCTGGTACAATAGTCTAAGCTAGAGAGAACCAGAGCTTGGGATACCATGAGCTTCTGGGGGAAGGAGAGGAAAGGCAGAATACCTCTGAGAAGGTGCAGTCGGAAGTTTGACTTTTTAGAGACATCAGAGATATGGGCCGAGAAGGAAAGTGTGGAGTCAAAGATGATGCCAAGGTTCTTAGCTATATAAACTCCCTGCCCTTGAAGGGGGAGCATCCGTATCAGAATAAACTCTCCCCCTTGATGGGGGAGACTCTGTATCAGAATAAACTCTCCACCTTGAAAGGTAAACTTTGTTGCAGAATAAGCCCTTTTCATTGATGAGGGAGGGGCTGTATCAGAATGAGATCTCTAACTTGAATAGGAGACACTGTCATAATAAACTCTCTACCTTGAAGGGGGGACTTTGTATCAGAATAATCTCTACCTTTTATGTGGGGGTATTCCGTAGTAGAATAAACTCTCCCCTTGAATGGGATACATTGTAGCAGAATAAATTCACCCATTTAAAGGGGGAGACTCTGTAGCAGAGTAAACTCTCCCACTAAAAGCGGGAGACTCTGTATCAGAATAAACTCTCCACATTTAAAGGGGAGGCTCTGTATACAAATAAACCCTCCTCCTTGAAGGGGAGACTCTGTATCAGAATCAACTTGTGGGAAACTCAGCAGCAGAATAATCTCACCCCCTTCAAAGGGAGACTCTGTATCAGACTACACTCTCCCTTTCGATGGGGGAGACCCCATAGCAGAATAAACCCTCCCCCTTGAATGGGAGACTCTGTAGCAGAATACACTAAATCCCTTCCTTAAAGGGTTGACTCTCTATCAAAATAAACTCTCCCCATTTAAAGGGTTGACTCTATATCAGAATACACTGTCCTCCTTGAAGGGGAGACTCTGTATCAGAATACACTCGGGGGAGACTCAGCAGCAGAATACAATCCCACCCGTTGAATGGGAGACTCTGTAGCAGATTAATCTCACCCTGTTTGAGAGTCTGTATCAGAATACACTCTACCTTTCGATGGGGGAGACAGCATAGCAGAATAAATTTTCTCCCTTGAATTTGAGACTCTGTTGCAGAATAAAATATCCCCCTTGATGGTGGAGACTTTGTATCAAAATAAATTCTCCCCCTTGATTGGGGAGACCCTGTATCAGAGTAAACGCTCCCCCTTGTGGGGGACAATCTTTAGCTGAAAAAACTCTTCCCCATGAAGGGGGAGACTATGTATCAGAATAAAATCTCCCCCTTGAAAGGTAAACTTTGTTGCAGAATAAAACCTCTCCCTTGATGGGGGGAGACCGTATCAGAATGAGATCTCTCCCTTGAATAGGAGACACTGTCAGAATAAACTCACCCCCTTTGAAGGGGGGACTCTGTATCAGAATAATATCTACCCCTTGATGGGAGGGTTTCTGTAGCACAATAAACCATCCCCTTGAACAGGAGACTTTGTAGCAGAATAAACTCACCCCCTTAAAGGAGGAGACACTGTGTCAGAATATACTCTCCCCATTTAAAGGGGAGACTCTGTATCAGAATAAACTCTCCTCCTTGAAGGGGAGACTCTGAATCAGAATCAACTTGAGGGAGACTGAGCAGCAGAATAAACTCCCCCCATTGAATGGGAGTCTGTGTAGTGGACTAATCTCACCCCTTTCAAGGGGAGACTCTGTATCGGAATACACTCTACCTTTTGATGGGGGAGACCCCATAGCAGAATAAATCCTCGCCCTTGAATGGGATTCACTGTTGCAGAATAAACTAACTCCCTTAAAGGGGGAGACTCTCTATCAGAATAAACTCTCCCCATTTAAATAGTAGACTCTGTACCAGAATACACTCTCCTCCTTGAAGTGGATAATCTGTATCAGAATATACTTGGGGGAGACTCAGCAGCAGAATAAAATCCCCCTACTGAATGGGAGACTCTGTAGCAGAATAATCTCACCCAGTTCAAGGAGAGACTCTGTATCAGAATACATTCTCACTTTCAATGGGGGAGACACCATACAGAATGCATTCTCCCCCTTGAACAGTAGACTCTGTAGCACAATAAACTAACCCCCTTAAAGTGGGAGAGCATGTATCAGAATAAACTCTCCCCCTTGATTAGGGAGACTCTGCATCAGAACAAATTCTCCTCCTTGAAGGGGAGACTATGTATCAGAATCCCCCCCCCCTTCAATGGGAGACTGTGTATGAGAATAAACTCTACTTCTTGTAGGGGAATCTCTATAGATGAATACACTCTCCCCCTTAAAGAGGGAAACTCTATAGCTGAATAAACTCTTCCCCATGAAGGGGGAGACTCTGTATCTGAATGAACTCTCCCCCTCTAAAGGGAACATTTGTCACAGAATAAAACCTTTCCCTTGATGGGGAGACACTGTATCAGAAACAGTTCTCTCACATGAAAAAGAGACACTGTCAGAATAAACTCTGCCCCTTGAAGGGGGGACTCTGTATCAGAAGAATTTCTACCCCTTGATGGGGGAGATTCCGTAGCAAAATAAATGCTCACATGCAATGGGAGACTTTGTGGCAGAATAAACCCACCCTCTTAAAGCGGGAGACTGTATCAGAATACATGTTCCTACTTGAAGGGGAGACTCTGTATCAGAATAAACTTGGGAGAGACTCAGCAGCAGAATAAATCCCCCTACTGAATGGGATACTCTGTAGCAGAATAATCTCACCCCGTTCAAGGGGAGACTCTGTATCAGAATACACTCTACCTTTCGATGGGGATAGACAGCATAGCAGAATAAACACTCCCCCTTGAATTTGAGACTCTGCTGCAGAATACACTATCCCCCTTGATGGGGAGACTCTCTATCAGAATAAACTCTCCCCCTTGATTGGCGAGATCATGTATCAGAGTAAACGCTCCCCCTTGTAGGGGAGAATCTATAGCTGAATAAACTCTTCCCCATGAAGGGGGAGACTCTGTATCAGAATAAAATCTCCAACTTAAAAAGTAAACTTTGTTGCAGAATAAAAACTGTCCCTTGATTGGGGAGGGACTGGATCAGAATGAGATCTCTCCCTTGAATAGGAGACACTGTCAGAATAACCCCCCCCCTTTGAAGGGGTGACTATGTATCGGAATAATATCTAACCCTTGATGGGGGGGATTACGTAGCCAAATAAACCATCCCCTTGAATGGGAGCCTTTGTAGCAGAAAAAACTCACCCCATTAAAGAGGGAGACTCTGTTTCAGAATCCACTCTCCCTCTTAAAGCAGGGCAGATTCTTTTATCTGAATCAACTTGGGGGAGACTCAGCAGCAGAATAAACTCCCCCCGTTGAATGGGAAACTCGGTAGCAGAATAATCTCACCCCCTTCAAGGAGAGACTTTGTATATGAATACACTCTCCCTTTTGATGGGGGAACCGCCATAGCAGAATAATCCCTCCCCCTTGAACAGGAGACTCTGCAGCAGAATAAACTAACTCCCTTAAAGGGGGAGACTCTCTATCAGAATAAACTCTCCCCATTTAAACAGTAGACTCTGTATCAGAATACACTCTCCTCCTTGATGGGGAGACTTTGTATCAGAATACACTTGGGGGAGACTCAGCAGCAGAATAAAATCCCACTGTTGAATGGTAGACTCTGTAGCCGAATAATCTCAACCCGTTCAAGGGAAGACTCTGTATCAGAATACACTCTCCCTTTTGATGGATGAGACTGCATAGCAGAATACAAGCTCCCCCTTGAACAGGACACTCTGTAGCACAATATATTAACCCACTTAAAAGGGGAACACTCTGTTTCAGAAAACACTATCCCCCTTTATGAGGGAGACTATGCATCAGAATAAAATCCCCCCCTTGTAGGTGGGAAACTATAGCTGAATACACTCCCCCATAAACCCCCTTTGTTGAGGGGAGACTCAATATCAGAATAAACTCTCCTCCTTGAAGGTGAGACTCTGTATCAGAATATACTCTCCTCCTTGAAGGGGAGACTATGTATCAGCATACACCCCCCCCCGAATGGGAGACAGTGTATCAGAATAAACTCGCCTTATTGTAGGGGAGACTCTATAGCTGAATACACGTTCCCCCTTGAAGAGGAAAACTCTATAGCTGAATGAACTCTTCTCCATGAAGGGGGACTCTGTATCTGAATAAACTCTCCACCTTGCAGAATAAAACCTCTCCCATCATGGGGAGACTGTATGAGAATGAGATCTCTCCCTTGAAGAAGAGAACATTTCAGAATAAACTCTCCCCCTTGAAGGGGCAACTCTGTATCAGAATAATCTCTACCCCTTGATGGGGGAAATTTTGTAGCTGAATAAACCCTCACCTTGAACGGGAGACTTTGTATCAGCATAAACTCTCACCTTAAAGCGGGAGACTCTGTATCTGAATAAACTCTCCCCATTTAAAGGGGAGACTCTGTATCAGAATACGCTCTCCTCCTTGAAGGGGAGACTTTATATCAGAATCAACTTGTGTGAGACTCAGCAGAAGAATAAACTCCCCCCATTGAATGTGAGACTCTGTAGCAGAATAATCTCACCCAATTCAAGGGGAGACTCTGCATCAGAATACACTCTCCCTTTCGATGAGGTTGACACCATAGCAGAATAAACCCCCCCCCAAACAGGAGACTCTGTAGCAGAATAAACTAACCCCCTTAACCATTTAACTGCCATGGGTATTTAACCCAAGTCCCGAGGCCTTTTCTGGTGACTTTGGTATGTCACCATTCAATCCCTTGTAACATTTTTGTTACAAGAGATATCTTGGCTAAATTTGAATAGGACACGCATGGACGGAATGGAGAAGGGCAGGAAAGCTGAATGGGAAGCCAGAAAGGCATACATTTCTGAAAAGTAGACAAAATTCCAAGTTTAGGAAGGGGTGATTTGTGCAGGTCAGGCAACAACTGTGTTGGGAAAAATTCCATAGTTTGGCCAAAAATCGGGAAAATGACCGAAAAACCCCACAATTTTCAGACATTTCACACTGTCCCTCCCCCCCACAAAAACATGCCCCCAACTCCACATGTCCTACCTTCCCGCTTTCCCACAGGTTTCCCAACAAAAACAGTACCTCACATGTGTGGGTCCACCTACCTGGGCGCAAAGGGAAAAGGCTACATTTTTTTTATTGTTTTGCCCCTTCCTTGGGGGCAAAACGCACTACCCAAGGCTTGGGTAGGGCTGTGCCTATATTTGTGGTGGCCTCTCCCCCCAACCCTAATGGTCGGGGACCCCTAGGAAGGGGCATCTCATGTACCCCTTCCTAGGGGCAGAAATCTGCACACCCACATCTATTTACACTTTAGAACCTTCTTTTCACACAACTCATCAGGCCCTCGCTCGCCTCTGCTCATCACCACAAACTAAACAACAAAAATCACAACAAAAAACAACTTTTTGATTCAGGCACCCCTTCTATATCTAGTGAGGTGATCCCAGTTCCAAAAGGGCTTCTACCACAACTACTTCTCATTATCATGCCCCCCTTATACTGGGCAGAGAGATCCCACACCCACTAAATATACAGGGCCTCTATCCGTGTCCTTTTTCTTCATTACACAGCACTGTCTTCTTCGGTAATAGCATAGGAAAGGACCCATTACACCACAATCCTCAATATAAAAATCAAATGACCTAATATAAAATGCCACATGATCTTCTATACTATCTGTCTGTTTGTCTCGCACTACACACACACCACTCTTCACAAACTCAAACACAAATACTCCCTTCCCGTACCCCACTTGTTTTTCTTCACAGAACGTGCAATTATGTCTATGTTTTCACCCGAAGTCCTCCATCTCAGTGTCCCATCAACGGCCTGCACAATCCGGGGACAGCGCCCCACTCCAGAGAACAGACAGGAATTCTGATAACACTGCTCCTGCAAACCTCTCCAAGATACGTGCAAATGGGACTGGTCGCTGCAGATGGCCGAGGTCCCTCCAAAGTGCGGACAGGAACCCTCCGTCTTCACGGGGGAATCTGGGATAACATTGGCTAACCAATAATGTAGGGTAACAACACAACATCCAGGCATAGACAAAATAACCCATTAGGGAAAAAGCTAGGTGCACCCTTTTTTTTAGAAGAACAAGAGCTTTATATTGCATATGAAAAGGAACATTTTGATAGGGTAAGAGCTCTCCCTCTTAATCAAAGTGAACATCACTTTATAAATATAATTTTTGTTATGAATGACGCATTCAGTATACTTTATTTACATGCTACTTTTAACATATAGGCCCTGGTTGTATCATCTTTTCCTCCATCTTTCTCACATGTGGGTTACAGCCTCTTCACCTTGGAGTGCTGTAAGGTAATTGGTTAGACTTTAAAAGGCACCACCCTGTCTTTGCCCCTAACAACGTGATGTGCACCTGGTCATCAACATGAATTCAGCGGATAACTTCGAGGTCACCCTGGTCCTTGTAAACAAAGCAAATCTTTTCACATCACAGACAAGCAGGTTCCCCATCATACCACCCTGTTGCAATCTTTTAAGTATTGGCATCGTCCTTTGCTCTCCCCGGTACAAATCACAAACATTTTTGTTCTCTGCTCCCCCGTATCACCTACTCTTCCCAAGACATAGGCCTAGTTTCCCACCAATCCACCCAATTCATGAACGATTTAAGCATCAGGTAGTTAAAATAGAGTGACAGCTATTCTGGGGGGGCGCAGTTGTCCTAAATCACAATGGCCCTCATTACGACCCTGGCGGAAAGGGGTTTACGCCGGCGTAAACCATGGCGCCCCTTTCCGCCTGAGTACGAGTTCCCTTAGTGCCATGGTGATTTTAACGCCTGCTTTTAGCAGGCGGTAAAATCCATGGTGCTAAGGGACCTTGTTGTTAATTACGCCACCGTAATTTACGGTGGCGTAATTAACGCCTTCCCCACTCCCATTATACCCTATGGGGCAAAAATGGGAATGGGGAAGGGTAAATGGGGATTGGGGACTTACCGCCCCGCCAAGGTCGGAATGGGGCGGTAAGTCCGCCAACCCCCATGGCGGAGTTGGCAGCTTAGCGCCATGGACCATGGTGCAAATAGCACCATGGTTCTCCGCCAAGGTCGTAATGAGGGCCAATGTGTTTCGGCGGCTCAAGACCCCTGCCCTGGCTCCCATGAGGATGGCCTTCATACTGGGCCGCAGCCCTTCTCCAATTCAGTTACTCTTAGTTTTTCCTAATTGTTCAAAGGTTTAACTTGATACATTTGTATATGAGTGTAGGTGCATGTTCCCTACCATGCCTGGGAATTGGAATGTGATAATGAAGCAAGAGAAGAGGCCTCACTGTTTTGTGTTTCCAACACATCCTGTGAGGATTCGGGCCTACTCATAAATGCAATATGACTTCAGTTTACAGATGTCTCGTACATGCAATGCATTCTACATAACACAATTGCAAAGCAAAAGTTTAGCATCCCATGCGCACATTTTCTTAGTTCATACACCTCACATGTGTCATCTCCACCCATACAATTCCTCCTCCCCCTACACCATCTTCTACACATTCCACCTGTGTTGATATATTTTCTGCAATCTAAATCATTTGAGAGGGGCTGCAATTTTTATTTTGTTTATTTTGGATTTGTGTAGCGCACTACAACTCATGGGCAACGAGGCGCTGTAAGAAAATTAAAGTAGGCTTGCTTCGGGGTTACAGGTGAGCGGCCCGAGTTTGATACAATCGCTTAGTTACAGGGACAGCACAAAGCAGGTTGGAAGGGGAGGCCATCATACAAAGGGGCTAGTTTTTAATGCCTTACGGAAGGCTGCATGAGATTAGATCAATCTGATTTGGGCTGGGAGGGTGTTCCAGGATGTCGCTGCTGTGGTTGGGAAGCTGGAGCCAACGGCTTGTGCTCTCCATGTAGAAGGGACAATGTTGCGATTGGCATATGCAGTCCTGGATGGTCTAGAGGATGTTTGTTTGGTGATCCTTTGAACTAGGTAGGTGGGGGCTAACCCATGAAGACATTTATGTGAGAGAGCCAGTATTTTAAAAACAATCCTTTCTTTGACAGGTAACCAGTGCACTTGCCTTCTGACACCAGAGATGTGATCCCTACGTGAAATACCAGTTGCGGCCCTTAGAGTGTTATTCTGAGCTAGTTGGAGTTTAGCCAGGTTTTTTGGGATGTTTCAACAAAGAGGGCATTACAATAGTCAAGCCTAGATCCAATTGCAATGGTGAGGCAGTTTTCTTGTGATAAGAATGGCCTAACTGCATTGATTAGTTTAAAATGAAAGGCTGCTGAGGACGCAATGGCATTAACCTGCCTCTCCATGGTCAGGCTAGGTTCAAGATATACGCCCAGTGTCTTGATTACTTGAGACACAGTGATTGGTATGTTGTCTATTGTGACTGAGCAGTACTGCTTGTCTAATTTGCCCAGTGTAGCTGTGGATCCATTTAGCAAGAGTTTGTTTTTTCACTGTTGAGACAAAGCCTGTTTTCAGCCATCCAAGATACAATTGTGGAGTAGATGAGGTTGAGGGTGTTCATGTCAGAGGGGTAGTCACCCGTCAGAGGTATGAGCACCTGGGTGTCATCTGCATAATTGGTATATGAGATGCCCATGGCGTCGAGGATTTGGAATAGGGGCCTGGTGAAGAGATTCTATAGAGTAGGGGATATGCAGGAACCTTGTGGGACACCGCATTTGATTTGACTGGGGTTAGCACTAGAGGAATCTGAGAACACCTTCATCACTCTTTCTTTGAGGAAAGATGATATCCATTGACCGGCCTTTGGGGAGAAGTTGGCCGTGGATGACAGGTGATGACATAGTGTTTCATGATTAACCAGATCAAAAGCCGCTGAGAGGTCTAGAAGAAGGAGGAGAGCCGGCTTACCTATGTCCCTCAGGTCATCGATTTGTTTTTTAAGATCAAGTAATGCCGACTCAGTGCCATGCCGTGGAAGGAAGCCAGACTGGCGCAGTCCCAAGAGTTGGTTGTCTTCCAAGAATTTCTGAACTTGCACGTAGGCTGCTTTGTCCAGTATCTTTATCAGGAAAGGGACAGTGGTGATAGACCTATAGTTTCCCGGGACCAATGGGTAGAGGGATGTTTTTTTTTAGGAGCAGACAGACCCAGGCCTCCTTCAGTGACGTCAGGACCTGGGCAGAGTGGAAGGATGAGTTAATGAATGCTATGATGAAGGGGGCGAGGGCAGGAGCGCAGTCCTTAATGATTTGTGCCGGGCAGGCATCCGCTTTGCAATTGGAGGGTTTAATAGATTTGATAAGGGCAATAACTTCCGATTCGCTCGTGTCTGAGAATTCAAATGCGGGTATCTCCTTACAGGCAGATGCTGTGTGGGGTGGAGTAGGACAAGTGTCTAGAAGAGCGGTTATGGCTTTTTGGTGAGCTAGAATTTTGGAGTGCAGGGTGTCCAATTTGTCTAGCATGGCAGTTTGGATAGTGTTGCTCCATGACTTGTCCTTTTGATGGGGGGTTAGTGGGAGTCTGTAATTCCCAGAAGATTGCAAAGATTTCCTTCGTCCCAGACTAAGCGTTGTTGATCCTAGTATTGAAGGATGCCGCTTTGACCTGTGTGATGGCTGCTTTATAGTCTCTAGTGATGGCCTGGAATGCTGCTTTGTTTTCTTCTGTAGGATGTTTCTTCCAAGTGGCGAGAGAGGCCCTTTTATTAGAGCGTATGAGCATTAGTTCCTGAGTGAACCATGCATTGGAATGCTTTGTTTTCTTAGCCTTTTTAAGGGTAAGAGGAGCTATGGTGTCAACAGCAAGAGTGATGACCTGATTAAAGGAGTTAGCCAGGAGGATAGGGTCATTCGGAAATGGTGGCTGGAGGGCAGGTGCTAGGAGGTGTAAGAGAAGATTCTCTTTGGTAAGCTTCCGTGAGCTTCTAGAGAGAGCAGCTGGCAATGTGATGTTAGTTTTAGTGGGGCCAGTGGTGGTGGTGATGTCTAGTTTGATGCAGAAGTAGTCGGACCAAGGGATGGTGGATATGTCCTGGATGAGAATGGGGCAATTGTGGTGGGCTACCCAATCAAGGTTGCGTCCTTTCTCGTGAGTAGGCTTATTAATGGCTTGGATAAATCGTAGTGTGGTTAGAGATTTTTGTAGAGCAGATGCGTGTGCATCATTTTTGTCATTTAGACCAAGATTGAGGTCACCCAGCAACACAACATTGGAGGTTTTTTTGAGGTTGTTTGATACCATGTGTATAAGGGCATCTTGGAAGTCAGTGGAGGGGCCTGGAGGGCGATAGACAAGATGGAAGGCAATGGTGGAAGTGGGCGAAGCCTGCAATTTGATGAGAATATAGTCGGAGTTATGGCCTAGGTCAACTTGGATTGTCCTGATGTTGAGTTTATCTCTGGCAATAGCGGCAACACTTCCACCCCTTTGGCCAAGTCGATCTTGCCTAAAGATAGTGTACCCACTACGGGTGGCTAGGGAGAGGGCCGGGCCGGAGGAATCTTGTAGCCACGTCTCACAAAGAAAGAGGATGTCAAGATGGACACTGGTGATCAAATCGTGTACATCAAGAGTGTGGGCAGGAATAGATCGGGCGTTAACCAGTGCACATTTAAGTGGGGTGTTGTACTACTATCAACAGGCAGGACAGCCATAGCTAGAGGGTTGGTAGGCATAGTAACAACATGTTCATTCGGGCAATGGGCAACATAACATCATACTCAGCATGAGCAGTTGTAGGGGTGACAGCAGTAACATCACTCATAATGGTCAGTGCCGTAGAGGGCAACATAACGTCACAATCAGCATGAGCAGTTGTAGGGGTGACAGCAGTAACATCACTCATAATGTATAGTGGTGTAGAGGGCAACACAACATCACAATCAGCATGATAAGTTGTAGGGGTGACAGCAGTAACATCACTCATAATGGTCAGTGGCGTAGAGGGCAACATAACATCATACTCAGAATGAGCAGTTGTAAGGGTGGCATTAATATCATTGCTCACAGTAATCAATGGTGTATTGGGCAGTAAACCAAGGTAACTAGTGCCTTTAATTGCACAAGGGGCATCATCAGAGTTAACTATAGTAGGCATTGAATAAGTGGGCAACAGAGCAGCAAGGTCCATACTCACAATATGCATTGGGTCATCAGCACCCATGGTAAAAGGTCTCCTGGGTGGTTGCGGTAGTACAAATAACATTCCTGGATGGGTTTGTAGGTGAGGTGACCGTTTGATTGTTACCCGTGCCTGTTGAAGCTTCCTAAAGATACTAACGGTTTTGGCGACTGGCAGTGTCGCTATGGGCTGTTCAGTGTCTTTGAAGACAGCGTGTTGCACAGGAGCTTTCGGAGCGCAGACCGAGGAGGCGTGGTTGTGCTTATCAGCGGCGGGGAGTGATGGAAGTTCGCCGTGCACTCGCCAGTCTGCTGCAGGTGAGCGGGTAATCAAGGCCTGGGTACGTTTGTTGGCCTAGCATGTAGTGTGGTATTTGGCAGAAGTGGCATGCTTGAAAGGCACCAATGTGCCTGAAAGTGGTCCATAGTGGAGTGCCTCTTAAACCTCATCCGGAGGCGGGCATTCTGTGCAATGAATGACGGTGGGGAGGTGTGGCGGCCCTCTGATGAGAAGCAGGACTGGAGGTGATCGTTACTGTTGCCAGGGACGTAGCAGGAGTATGGGGATTGGAGGGAGGGAGTGGTGGATCGCTTACCTGTGATTGAGCAACACGGCACAGTGCATGGCAGCGGAGAACAGCAGAGAGCCGCAGAGAGGGGAGTCGGCCTTTCTTCTTGGCCTTCCCTCGGCAGCTTCGCCTTGCAGCACGCCTCCCCTCCATTTAAAGCAGGAGCGGAGGTTGGCGTGAGGTGTGGGGCCCAATCAGGACCGGCAGCACTTGTTGTTGGTGGCATGGTCTCCATGGCTACCATGGCAGTGGCCATTTTACGGCCAGCATTCTCCTTGTGGCCCGCAGGAGAAACACAGGTTTTCTCTTGAATCAGCTGTTCGGCAGCTGCAACGGTGATGTCCTGGAGCTCCCCTCGTAGTGGAGCTGCAGAGAGGGGAGTCGTCCTTTCCTCTTGGCCTTCCCTCTGTGGCTTCGCCTCGTGGCACACCTCCCCTCCATTTAAAGCAGGAGGGGAGGTCAGTGCGAGGTGTGGGGCCCAATCAGGACCGGCAGCACTTGTTGTTGTCGGCATGGTCTCCATGGCTACCACGGCGGGAGCCATTTTACGGCCAACAGGCTCCTCGTGGCCCGCAGGAGAAACACAGGTTTTCTCTTGAATCAGCTGTTCGGCAGCTGCAAAGGTGATGTCCTGGAGCTCCCCTCACAGCAGAGCTGCAGAGCGGGGAGTCGGCCTATCCTCTTGGCCTTCCCTCAGGAGATTTGAACGTGCATCCCACTATTGGATAAGCATGTGTTACTAATAGTGTATTGGGATGAGGAGGAGTGAGGTGGGGTTAGTTGGATACTGTTATGATGAAGCCTGAGGTGGGATACTGTTATACTGTGATGATGAAGAGTGAGTTGGTGGTAGTTATGTACTGTAGCAAGGAAGCGTGACATGGAGGTAGTGGGGTTCTGTAATGAGTGGAGTGATTAAGTGGTTGTCGGGGACGGTGATGAGCCAGATTGAAGTAGTGGCAATAAGGCACTGTAATGAAGAATAGTGAGTTGGTGTAAGTGGGGTACTGTGACTAGGAAGAGTGAGGTGGTGTTAGTGGGGAATGTTCCAAGCAAGAGTGGTGTGGTGATAGTGGGGTACTGTAATGAGAGAGATAGATGTGGTGGTAGTGGGAGGCTATGAAGAGTTAGAGAGAGTAGGAGGTAGTGGGGTACTGTAACGAGGAAGAGTGACATGGTGATAGTGGAGAATGCGAAGAGGAAGAGTGAGTTGGTGGTAGTGAGGTACTGTGATGAGGAAGACTGAAGTGGGTTAGTGGGGGACTGTGCTAAGGAAGAGTGTCATGGTGATTGTTGGGTACTGTGATGAGGAAGAGAAACATGGTGGTAGTGGGAGGATCTGATGAACAACAGTGATTTGGTGTTCATGGGGAACTGTGACGAGGAAGAGTGATGTGGTGTCAATTGGGGACTTTGTCGACGAAGACTAAGGGGTGGTAATGGGGACTGTGACAAGGAATCGTGAATTGGTGGTAGTGGGCAACTGTGATGAGGAAGAAAGTTTTGAGTGATGTTTTGGTATTGGGGTACTTTGACGAGGAATAGTGTTTTGCTGATACTGGGGTACTGTAATGAGGAAGTGTGGGATGGTGGTAGTAGGGACTATGCCGAGGAAGAGTGACATGGTGGTGGTGGAGTACTGTGACAAGGAACATAGACGTGGTGGTATTGGGAGGCTGTGAAGTGGAAGAGCGTGTTGGTGGTAGTGGGAGACAGCGACAAGGAAGAACGAGGTAGTGGTAATGGGTAATGTGATGAGGAAGAGTGAGTTGGTGGTTGTGTTTTACTGTGATGAGGAAGTCTGAAGTGGGGAAGTGGAGCACTGTGCGGAGGAAGATTGGAATGGTGATAGTGGGGAATTCTGTTGACTAAGAGAGACCTGGCTTTAGTGGGATGAAATGAAATGAAATGAAATTATATTTTATTTATATCGCGCTCGTACACAAGTGTTTCAGAGCGTGACCAGGCAAAAAGGGAGGGGAACAAGGGAGATAAAAAAAAAAACAGCAATCTTACTAGGCCCAGTGACATTTAAGAAAGCGCAAGTGCATGGGAAAGGAAAATGGGGGAAAAGTGCAAGGAAGGGGGGAGTGGAAAGTGCGAAGCAGAGGAGAGGAAACATAAATAAATATTAAAATAGAATAAATAATAAATAAGGGCTTAAAACCATGGTAGTGCACCCAGCAAGTGGCAGGTGAAAGTTAGTCAGAAAGGTATATCTGATAAGTGCAGAAGAAACCCTAGTGCAGATTGGTGGCCTGGCGGTAGTGCAGGAGGGTGGCAGGGTGAGCAGATACCTGGGCCCTAAAGAACAGAGGGTGGCCAGGTGCGCAATGCCATGAGTAGAAAAAGATCAACAGGGGAGAAGGGGGGCAAAAGCAGAGGCAAAGAGGAAGGTCTTAAGATGTTTCTGGAACCGAAGATGTTTTCCTCAAGTTTCAAGGTGGCCGGGAGGCTGTTCCAAAGGGAGGCACCAGCCGAAGACAGGGATCTACCCCAGCTCGTATTTTTGCAAAACCATTAACCCTGAGGGGGTTAGAAGTAGAGGAGTGAAGGGCTCGAGAGGTTAGGTATTTACGGAGGGATAGTTGAAGGTATTTTGGAGCCAGGCCCCAGAAAGCCTTGTGGACAATGCAGAGGGTTTTAAATGTAATCCTTGCATCCACTGGGAGCCAATGAAGGGATTTCAAGGCTGGAGAGATACAATCCCAGGGCTTGAGGCCAAGGACAAGTCTTGCAGTCCTGTTCTGGATTAGTTGTAGAGGGCGGAGAGTGGAGGCAGGTAGATTTAGGAAGAGGCTGTTACAGTAATCCTCTGCTTTGAAGAGGATCATTCCATTAGTGTTAGTGGTGTAAGGTGACACGGAAGAGTGAGGAGGGGTGGAGAAGACATTGAAGAGGAAGAGTGAGGTGGGGGCAGTGAGGGATTTTGACAAAGAAGAGTGATGTGGTGTAGGTGGTGGACTGTGAAGAAGATGGGTGATTTGATGGTGGTGGGGCACTGTGATGAGGAAGAATGAGATGGGGTATTAAGGACATTTTAAGAGGATGAGTGAACTGCTGTAAATGAGATACTGTCACGAGGAAGAGTGAGTTGGTGTTAGTGAGGGACTGTGATGTGGTAGAGTGAGGTGGTGGTAATGGGCTACTATGATGAGGAATAGTGAGTTGGTGGTGATGGGGTTCTGTGATAAGGAAGAGTGAGGTTATGGTAGTGTGGACCTTGCTGGGAAGAGTGACTTTGTGGTAGTGGGGTACTGTGATGAGGAAGATAGTTGTGGTAGTGGGTTGGCTGTGAAGAGGAAGAGTGAGTTGGTTCTAGTGTGGTACTGAAATGAGGAAGAGTGACATGGTGGTAGTGGGGGACTGTGACGCGGAAGAGTGAAGTGGTGGTAGTGGGGCACTGTGAGGAGGAAGACTGAAGTTGGGCAGTGGGGGACTGTGCCATGGAATGGTGACATGGTGGCGGTTGCGTACTGTGATGAGGAACAGAGACATGGTGGTAGTTGGAGCCAGTGATGAGAAAAAGTGATGTGGTGGCAGTGTGGTACTGTGATGACTAAGAGTGACATAGTATTAGGGAGGGACTGTGATGAGGATGAGTGAGGTGGTGGAAATGGGGGACTGTGACTAAGAATAGTGCTGTTTGTGGGGTACTATGAAGAGGAAGACTGAGCGGGTGATAGTGTGGGCTATGCTGAGGAAGAGTGATGCCTGGTGTTGGGGTGCTGCAACAAGGAACATAGATGTGGTGGTTTTGGGAGGCTGTGAAAATGAAGAGTGAGTTGGTGGTGGCAGTGGTGTACATTTATGAATAAGAGTGAGTTGAGGGAGGTGGGGAACTGTATGAGGAAGAGTTATGTGGTGGTAATGGGGGACTGTGATGTTGAAGAATGTGTTGGTGGTAGTATGATACTGTGATGATGAAGAGTGACTTGGTGGTTATGGGGTACTGTGATTGGGAAGGATGATATGATGCTATTGGGTGATGTGATAAGGAACAGTGACCTTGTGGTACTGGAGGACTGTGATGAAGAAGAAATAGGTGGGGTAGTGGAGGACTATGATGGTTAAGAGGGATATGGGGCTAAATATGAGATTATGTTTTGGTAATGTGATGAGGAAGAAGGATGTTTGAGTATGTAGGTAAGATTACTATTCAGTACTGGGATGAGGAATGAGGGAGTTTGAGTATGTAGGTAAGATTACTTTTCCTGAGCACCAACAGCTCTATATTTAAATACTTTACTTCCCTGCACAAAATCCTTCCTCCTGGCTTGTTCAACATGCTTCTTTGTTGGCATTGATGAGGAATGCTGTATAGAAAAATCAATAATTAGTACATGCATGCCACCTCTGGTCCTCTAGAATAGAAACATTCCATGAAAGGAAGATCCACTCAAAATGAATAGGTAACAATAGACAGAGTAGATATAGCATGGGTGGATAGAAATAAAGATGAGTGAAGTGCAATGCATATACATGGCTGTTGCAAAAGAATGGAGTACAGTGGGAGTATGAAGGTAAAGAGGGTGGTGACAGGATGCATGTGTAGATGTAGAGAAGGTGGGGATAGAGTGGATAGTATAAGAGAGTGTGAGAGTAGGGTGGTGGAAGTAGGTCAAATGCAGAAAGGATGCATGGATCAGGATAAAAACTGTGGAGTTAAATACAAAATTGAAATAGGGAGAATGAATGGAGCTACAGAATGTGGGAGTAGTGTGGGTGCATATGGTTATCGAGGTAGCAGGTAGGGTAACTGGGCATGAGGAGAGACAATAGTGATAGAGAGGGTAAGTAGGGGAAAAAAGGATTGTGGTAGGGTAGATAAGTGGATGGAGGCTTAAACGATGTAGGTATAGTCGGTGGAAATATAGAAAATAGGGATAGAAAAGGAGGATGTATGATGAATTAGAGTAAACACCATGGAGGTAGAGTGGGTTAAAGCACAGAGGGAGGAGGTAGGATGGGTGGATGGGGTTACAGAACATGAAAGTAAAATGCACAGGGAGGCAGCAAGTGCAGGTTCAGACATTGAATGTAAGGCAAATGGATAGCGGAAGTAAAATTGTATGTAGAATGAGTGGGTGGTGTAATGAATCCAATGGTATCATCACTCCTTTCCCAGTGGTGTGGCCAGGGGATGTCAGCCGCTACCTGATCCTGACCCTTGCAGCAGCTATATGAGGGAGGATCTTATGGGGGAGACAAACCTCAGGGAGTGATACAACATCATTTTACAAAACATGGCATTTCCATTTTTCTTTTGAGGATACCCCCTCCATTCCCCACGTCTTATTGGCATATTGTTATAACTCCCTCACCCACCTTTCAAGGCTACTGAGAATACTTATCCATAATCTGTATACAAGTCATCACAAACTGACTTCCCTTTTCCTAAATACAAAAGTACTGTAACAAGGAAGCTGAGCCGAATAATGAGGATTGATGAAGGTCAGGAGCAGAAGCGTGCACTTGATGCCGGGACATTTAAACCACTGAACCAGCTGACAGGAGAGAGACACTGGCTGCAGAAGTCTTGTCCTCTTGGTACCGACCGAGGGACTGCTGGGCAGGTGCGAGGTCCATGGAGCCAACCAGCTCACAGAAGAGATCGAAAAGAGCAGACTGCAGGAGATGGTACGCTGTGAGGATGCCATGAGAGGAAGAGAAATAAAGACGTCCTGGCATATGCAGGTACCGAAAAGCAGCCTCCATGCTGCTTGAGCACTGAGAAACCCAGAGCAGGCAGGCAGGCACAAAAGCCATGGGGCAGAGGCGGCGAACCCAGAGAGGGGGAGCAGAACGCCGAAGATCCACTGCTGACTTGCCGAGGGAGAATCAATGCATGCCAGTGATGGCCTTGATGACTAGCCTTGAGGCAATCTTGATTTCCTCTAGCCCTCCTCCAGCAGTGGCCCCTTTCTCTGTAACTACGCTCAGGTTTGACACACCTCTTGCCCAGCCTGACCTTGCTCCAGGGGCCAGAGGGCCCACGCCTCCTCCCAACAGGCCCCACATCCGTGATCTGGCATGCTTCCTATTTACATGCTCGAAAGTGGTGACTCCAGTTTCCACTCCTGCCCAGCGATGAGACCTTTCCTGTTCATCCACTCCTACTCCCAGCATGAGCAGTGAGTTCCCTGACTTTTTTGGCCCTAGAAAAAGGCTTACACATCTTTTCAGCCAAAACGTCAGCAGCACACCACCCCAGCGTTCCATGGGCCTTTCCTAATGCTGCACCTATACCTCTAACATCTTATCCAGAGGTAGACCAAATATGAGGTCAGACCATAGCCGGGCATAGGAGACCTACAATCAACGTCTCCTCTAACTATACTCACATTCTGTGTTTCATGGATTTAACTACATGGTTTCCTTCACTTACTAGGAAGTTTTTTGGGAAATGTACTATTGTTTTGTTTACGCCTTGGACACCTATGAACAGTTTTTTTCACTGTATTTTAGATGTAATTATGTGTTTGTTCAGTACTATGGTTATTATCTGTTATGCAGATAATAACATTTAAATATTTTGCAAAAGAAAAAGCATCAGCGAATTAATAATAAAAAGCTGATAATTTCAAAAACTAAGGGACATGTGTTTATTAGCAGAAAATGTTTGTTTCTAATGATGGTTGCCCCATGATGATGCGCTTCCAAAAGGGTTTAAAACCGGTTTGCGCTTAAATGCCTTTACATGTTCTTGAATCATAGAGGTTAGGACAACCCTCTAGTTATAGTGATGGTAGGTGAGTCCACCCAAGGGAAGCGGGGCACCCGGTCACTTTGGCAGCCCTACAGAAGGCAAATGAAAGTAAATGAAGGATATGAGAAATAAGGAGAGACATAACAGAATACATATAAGAGACTACCAAGTTTGCAAGTGTGTGCAGTGTACCTATGAGAAAGTCCTGGCAGGAGAGTATACCAGGCAGATTCAAGTTGCAAGTGTGTTCACATGAGAATGCCCTGGCAGGAGAGTATGCCAGGCAATCTCAAGTTGGACTGTGTGTAAAGTACATCAGATGAGGAAGTCCTGATAAGGATACATCAATAATAGCTAAAACTATGTTGTAATTACATTAAAGAGGAGAACAGATCTGGCAGCCAAGTTGTTTTGCATAGTTTTGCATACCATTTGTGTTGTTGATCAACATAAACTCAAGATATTGATATCCCTAAGAGTATAAAGCAGAGTGAAGAGAAATCCAGAGGAAGGGAACCATCTTCTGGAACTGTGAAATGTATTCATTTGGAACATTTCTTGTGTTGGAGTTTCACCTTTCATTTCTTTGAACAATGTTACACTTTTCTAGGCCAAAGATTTTTCTCTTTTCACATTAGAATTGATTTTAAGAATGTAGGGGCTAGAATGGTACTTTGGGCAAAGGACATATTGCTTTGGATATCTTGACATTGGACAGATGCTTAGTTTGGTTTAGGTAGGGAAATACTTCTTAGAGTAGGGACAGGGAGACATTTTCCAAACCTTTTTGTTTCAATAAAAAATGTATGGCCAAAACCATGAGTCCCCCTGTCCTTGTCTCATTTATGGATCCTCACAGTGTTGATAGACAGGGTTGAGATAAGTAGGATGGGGGGTAGCAAAGAAAGGGGTAGGCTCACGGAAGTAGTGCACATGCAGATATGATGGATGGGTGGGGGTAAACACTTTAGTGGTAGGCTGGGTGTGGGTAGAGAGAACATAAATAGTGTAAGTGGATGGATGTACACAGTACAGGAGAAGAGTGAGCGGGTAAGTGTACAGAGGTTGGGGGTAGGTTAGCTGGGCAAGATTAGAGAGACTAGAAATACAGAGGGTGGCAAGGGTACAAAGGATGGGGGTACAGTGAGTGGGGGTAGAGATAATAGGAATAGAGACAATACATGTAGGGTTCATGGGTGACTAGAGGTACAAAGAATATGAGCACAATAAGTGGGTAGGTGTACACAGTTTATATTAGGGGGTCTGCACAGGGTACAAATAATGCAAGTAGAGTAGATGGTGTGGTTACAAAAGATGGTAGCAGCGTGGATTGGTTTATGTAGAGATTGTGTGAATTGAGTGGGGTATATAAACATGCTGGGAGTAGACAGAGAGGATTAAGAATTATTGTACACACTGTGAGACAGGCATAGTATCAAGTGGGATGACACAGACAAGTGAAATGTATTCAAACAAAGCTTTATTAATAATCAGGATGGTGTAAAGCCTAACTAACCATTTGTCAGGATTTCCCGGCCTAAAGAAATGTAAGGAAAATCTGTGTCAATAAGTCACAACCAACATTCTGTCTGTCAGAAAATCGTATGATTGTTCTCACAACAACAACACAGCTAGTGTGGAATTGTTCTCAACTAAATATAAGTGTACCAAAGTAAATGTTCAATAATTGGCAATATAAGTTAATCTAAAGTTCTCTGTCTCAAAAACAATACAGTTGCAAAATAGTCTTGTGGCAACAAGGACTCATCACGTTCTGAAGTTATCTTCTGCAGATTCACAAATATCACAGTTTACATCACTTGCCAGCCTCGGGTTTCCCTTCCCCAAGTGCCAAAGATAATAAAGTTCACGCAACACTAGTGGTATTGGGATTCCCTTCCCCAAGTTCCAAAGGTAAAAAGTTCACAAAACACTGTGGTCTTGGGATTCCCTTCCCCAAGAAGAATATTCTCCAAGTTTTGTTCTAAAGGTTCCCTTCCCCAAGATGTACTTTCAACAGCTTACTTGTTTCCTTGGCTTACAGGTTCACAAAAGATCATTGGGTTTGCTTCACCCTTCCTTTGGTTAACTTCACCAATGATTCACCTCTTTGCTGCTGTTCAACATTTTGTGGTGTTTGGTCTAGGCACAGTTGTTAGACCACACGGTCCAGCCATCACAGGTCAAGCAACCAGCAACCACATATGCTTTGAGTCTTGATGTTGAAAATGTGTATACTAGGAAACTTTCTAGTCTAGCTGCAGTCCTCAGACTGCACGGTCCTCCCATCACAGGTCCCACAACCATATGTTTCCCCAAAGATGATGCTTAATAGTTCATAAGACAATGCTTTCATTTTCTTGTAGGTTTCTCGTATGCCTTTCAAAGATGTTTCTAACTATGGGAAACTTGATTCCCCAGGACTGTGTTTATAGTTGTTAACACACTGTAGTTTTGTTCAAGTTGCAACTTTATTGTCATTGAATATATCCAGCATTGCAGCATTACCTTGGTTTCACTATAACCATGTGTTCCTGTTAGTCACTATTCAATATGTGCAGCTTTATGTTGTGTGAGTTCAATATAATGGGCCTCATTACGACCCAGGCGGTAAGTTACCGCCTGGGTCGTACCTTTACCACCATGGTGTAAACTACATTTACACCATGGTGGATGGCGGATTTACCGCCCCATTCCTAGGTGAGTGGGGCGGTAAATCCCCATTTCCCATTTTACCCTTCCCCATTCCAATTTTTGCCCCATAGGGCATAATGGGAGTGGGGAAGGAGCTAATTACGCCACCGTAAATTACGGTGGCGTAATTAGCACCATGGTCCCTTAGCGCCATGGATTTTAACGCCTGCAAAAAGCAGGCGTTAAAATCACCATGGCGCTAAGGGACCTTGTAATCAGGCGTTAAGGGTCGGCGCCGTTTAGGGCGCCGTTAACCCCTTAACGCCTGATTCCTAATGAGGCCCAATGTCTTTCAAACAATTCAGTATTCCGTGGATATAAGTTTTACTTGCATGTGCTTAGCAGTTCCTTTCATCAAGTTCTGCACTCAATATTCACACAATTTACTTATGTGGGCTCAGCAGCCCCTTATCTGCTAGATTTGCTTATTTGTAAGAGGATTCAATCCAGCACTACAGCTAAGTCAATGCCTAGTCTGGGATACAGAATGGAAACCCTTATTGATATATCTTTATGTCCAGTTCATGAGTTCTGGATGACTACCCCTATATAACACCCCTCTCTTGGAATCCCCCTGACCCCACTGAGCCAAGAAGCGGTTCTGTTTTGCAAGTAAAAAGGTTTATTTGAGAATTTAAACAATATATATATATATATATATATATATATATATCACACTTTATAATAAATTAATAATTGAATATCACACTTAATCTGAGCAGTAATCAATAATGGATAGTCTGGCACTAGCACACTTCTTTATAATCAATGATGAGTGGTTATAGGATGGATAAGATAGCAACAATACTTTTATGGTTTCAAATGGATGCAAGGTGAAATGAAAATGCAGTACAGAAAAAAACTTGATAGGGTTTCAGCAAAAGACAATGTAATCACTTTCTTGGACAATTCACCCCCCTTTTATGCAATGTAAGGAGATGAAGATGACACAGTTCTTAGGAATGCAATCAAATGTAATTCAGTTCAATTCAGCAAGCTTATACAACAGATAGGAGTTTTGAAACACAGGCAAAATGCTTTGAACATGGTGACAATGCAGTGAGAAATATGCTGAAAATGCTTTTAATTCCCTTCAGGAGGTTCAGGGTGAGTGGTATCTAGTTAATATGAGTGCAGGCTCACTCTAGCAATGATTCAGGGATGGTTCTTAAGAGGCAAACGAAATTTAGTAGTTCAGGCAAAAGCAGCTATCTTTTTTACAAGTAAAGAAATCGGGCCAAATCGCAAATCGCGGCAAAATTCGCGAGTGCGAGAATCGTGATTGCGGAGAAGTCATTTCTAGGCAAGGTAAGATTCTAAGCTTTCAGAGGAAAGTTAAACCAAGTTCCTAGCCCAAACGGTTACGGAGTTATGAACGATTTTGTGAAGGTTGTTTTTTTGGACTTGAAATTTTAAAAGTTCAAAGCGACAGGTTACAGCTTGCAGCTAGAAAATGACAGGTGACAGCTTTGCAAAATGACAAGTGACAACTTCTAGGAGGCAGTTCTGGCTAGATTAAAATAGTTTGGATTAGATTATTTTAACTAAGAGATTGGTTCTGCACAGTTCTGCTAGGTACTCACAATATATTTTAAAATAGGCCTCGCCACGGATCTGGTCAGGTTTTGGACTGGACTCCGGTTCTGGTCTCGGCACTTTACAGTGATCTGGGTCAGCTCTCTGGTTCTGCTAACAGCGGTCTGGGTCACTCTGGATCTCTGGCCTCTGGTTCTGGATACTGCTCTGCTTTCTCTGGGTACAGCACTGCTTCTGGATGCTGCTACCGCTGTTAGGTTTGCTGGATGCTGAGGCCTACTGAGAAGAGTTCTCAGTTTGTGGGTTTAGGCCCTTGCTTTGAGTTCTGAATCAAGTTCTTTGGAGTTTTAAAGTCTAAGTGTTGGATCTAGTATCTTCTGGATGTTGTGTGGTCCGGCAGAGCGCGTTGCAGCAAATGGATTTGAATATCCCTACCTGTCCCAGCAGTCTCTTTTTATGTGTTTTGAAAGTGGGTGGAGAGGCTAGCTTTCTAGGCCCAACCCCTTCAGAGTTCTGATAGGTTGGAGAATTCTTTGCGTTCTCACTGGAGAGCAGGATTGTGTGTCAGAATGATGTCATTTAATGGCTTGCGGAAAGGACACTCCCCTGTCAAATTACACACAATCTATATTTGACCTAAAGACATATTTCATAGATACACAGTGGTTTGAAATTACATGCACCCATCACATATCACATGAGGTATACCCTGTTCAAACTCTGCTCTTCCTGGGGGCTTGCATTCAGAAATGGCAACATTTGGTGCTTTTTAGTGGGTTTTGCAACATCTGATTTTTCTCCAGATTTATATGTACACGGCCTGTCCATACATACTCCAGTAAACTCCCATGTCTCTAGCTTAAACACAGAGTCTGTAGTATACATAAATAGCAGGGTTTTGCCACAGAACATCACACAAATTCCCAACGCGTCTGAAAAAGTGCACAGAAAAATCACAAGAATTATGGTATCATTTAAATAATTTTGACAAGTCCGCACCATGAGTTATACATCTTTCTTAAAATCATATTCTGGCCAACAGGGGTGTGTCTTCCCAGGTCACATGGTGGAGAAACCAGTTTATCCAGTTTCTGCCAAGCTCAGAGACCCTGCCCCTCCCAGCTTCTGCCAAGAGGAAGCTATTTTACGGTCCCCCTAATAAACCATCTGCCTGGGCCCTGGAAGGCCCATTGTTCAAGAGGAAGCCATTTATGGCCTCCCCCCAATAAACCCTCTGCCTGGGCCCAGGACAGGCCTTTGTTCAACTCCCTGTAGCTGCTCCACCCCTAATCTAATCAGAGAGGTGACAACTCCTTTTGGCAAGGGGAAGAGTGGCTGAGCAGGTTTTAACTCCTGTGGGGGTAGATGTCAGGCAGAATTCAGTTCCTTAAGCCAGGCCCCAGCTAATGTCACTTCTAGTTTCTAGTTTTCTGCATTCAAATAAACTAACAATTTTTTCACACGCAGCTAGAATGCTGATTCTAAGTTCAAAACTATGACATTTTAACAGTTACAAACTATGTGACACTCAAAAGTAGGTCACTCAGTTAATTTAAACATTTTATTTTGGTGGTTTTAATCCAGTTTCACTTAGGATGCTGACATGCATAGCTCAGCCAGTTTTGTTATGAACATTGTTTTGGGCTCTTCATCTTCTCAGATTTAGTATGCACACATACTACATTCTGCCAGATGTCCGCTGGTGTTCAGTGAGATTTTTGGATGTGTTGCAATGTTTGAAAATAGGCATTTTGAGCTGGCATTCAGAGAAACAAAAGGTGATTTTAAAGTGTGGTTTTTCCTTTGGCACACATTTCACTCATGGCACCCCGGCCCATCCTGCTCGCAATGGTGGGTGGCAAGTTAGGCAACCATTTTAGTGTGCACAAACTGCGTGGTTCTCCTGGATTTTGGCGCACATGTGGGCTTTTTGGCCATCTTGGATTTTCTAAGCCCACAGCACCAAATGTTGCAGCATGATAGCTCAAACGTGGGTCAGGACACCCAACAAAGCCCCCCCACACGACTGCACTTTGAATTTGAGTCGATGGGGAGTCGGGTGCACAGAAGGTGATGACCCATGCACTGGTATGTCCGCATAATCTTCTTCCAATTCTGCAAATGGCACAGTTCACCATCTTTTCCTCCATCCGGTACTGATCGATCGGTTCTCCTTGCCGGTCCTGATGGGAATATTGGGCGGTACCCTGGGCCCCTTGGGTCTTTTCTCCTGGTCTCCGGATCGTCCTCCTTGGCCAGTCTCCAGGTTTTCTTTCTCCTAGGACGACAAAGGAAAAGCGGCAATACCTATTCATGGACATTTCTCCCCCACCATTGATATAGTGGGGTGACATATATATTTTAGAACTCAACAGATATGAACATGCACATTTTTTTAAATTTAGCGACAGGAACACATAAACTTGAGAAATACAGAATTTGATAGGTTATATGTACGATATTTTAAGTTAGAACTGAATTAATCTGAGACAGTACCCTCTAGGATTCCAGAGGATTCCTCCAGTTGTTGCAGAGTGTGCCTGGGATGGCAACACTTCAACTGGTTAATGTGGACCCACTTGTCTTCCCCCTCTGCCAAAGGACCTTTATGGATGTGGATCATGTAGGCCACAGGGGAGATCTTGTCTATAATCTCAAAGGGTCCTTTCCACGTAGGCAAAAACTTCCTCTGTTTGGCCTGGTTCCTTTGGAAATTATATAGATAGACCCGGTCCCCCACCTGATATTCCTTCCTGGATGTTTTCAGGTCATAGTGGGTCTTCATGCTATCAGCTGATCTTTCTAGATTCCGCTGAGCATAAGCAAAAGCATGTTGAAGGTGTTTCCTTAAATTCTCCACATACTCATGAGTTGTGTAGGCATTTATCAACGTCTGCTCTTGGGTTCTGTAGAGCAAATTCTGAGGAAGCACCATCTTGCGTCCAGTCATCAACTCAAATGGTGACCTTTTGGTTGCAGATGAAGGGGTAGATCTGATGGCCATTAGGACCAGAGGTAATCGGTTATCCCAACTTGGCCCAGAATCTGCCACAAACTTCTTTAATATGCTCACAATGGTTCGGTTATATCTCTCTACTGCCCCAGAAGAAGCTGGCCGGTAAGCAATATGCAACTTCCTTTTGAACCCCAGTATCTCCCACATCTTTGTCATCACTTCACTGGTGAAGTGGCTACCTCTGTCTGACTCAATCCTTTGAGGTAGACCAAAACGGGAAAAGATGTGGTTAATCATCAAGGCAGCTGCCGTTTCTGCCTTGCAGTTTGGGGCTGGGAGACATTCCACCCACTTGGTAAACAAGCATGTCACAGTCAACATGTACTTATTCCCCCTAGCAGAGCGAATCACGGGGCCTACAAAGTTGATTTGCAAATCTGACCATGGCAGTGTCATCCCCCTCTTTTGGAGAGGCGCACGGTGTGTGAGGGATGATGGCTGAAATTGTGCACACACAAGACACCCCTTCAAGTGTTGGTCGAGGTCCTGTCCCATGTGGGGCCAGTATGCAACCTCTCTTAAGATTTCCAGTGTTGTGTGAAACCCCCTATGACCGGCGGTGGCCGCATCATGGGCGTGACTTAATATCAGGCTTCGAAATGAGGTAGAAACCACCCACTGATCGTGGCCAGCTTTGGATTTCCTTACCAACAAAACGGCTTGGATTCGGAACATTTTTGGACATTTCATCAACACTCTTAGGTCCTCTTTCCCAATGTAATCGGTATCCGTCAGGGGAAAGTTCTCAGGGTCCTCAATGTGTTGGTAAAATTTACCAATTATTGGATCCCCCTTCTGAGCGGTAATCAAATCAGCATCATGGGTCTCCTTACTCCATTGTGCAATTGAAAGTTCATTGTGAGCATTTGTCTGGGACCTAGTGATAGCAGTGACCTGGATTTCCCCCAACAGGGACTCAATCTCAATTAGATCCCCTTGGATGGACCCGGTTTTGGCCAGCTGATCAGCTAAGTCATTTCCAGTTTTGTCTGGTCCCTCTACTTTGGAATGACCCTTGATCTTCTTCCAATAGATGGTCATCCCCTTCGAGGTGACCAGATCATCAATGTTTTGGATCAACTTCCCATGTTTCAAGGGTTTGTTGTTAGCACATAACATGCCTCTGGTTTTCCAATTAACCAGGTGCTCCACGAACCCGTTCCGTACATAATCAGAATCTGTGATTATGACCAGTTCGTGGAGTTGATGTTGGACAGCAGTGAGGATGGCTTGATGCACAGCCATCAATTCTGCCACCTGACTACTTCGGGGATCAATTTTGTATCCAGCGGAGGGTTCTGGGGACTCATTCACCCATGCATTCCCTACGCCGGCCACCAGTTCTTTCTCCCCGTTGTTGTCAACATGGTAAGAGCATCCATCCACATAGACAGTGGACATTCCCTCACACTTGTCCTCTTCAAAGACTTTGTGTGGGGAATTAAGGTATGCCTCCGTGTTGTCCTTGATTTTTAGACTTTCGTCCTCGAGACAGTTTTCTCTGGCACAATCATGCAAGTCAGCCAGACTTTGCGCGAGGGGACTCTTCTTGTTTTGGCCATATCTGACCTCCACAGGAAAGCCTTGCATTGACAGAATCCAGGAAGTAATTCAGGAATTACTCACATTTCCGGCCCGGATTCTGTCACTTTGGAGATATTGCAGAGGCTGGTGTGGGGTCTCCACTATGATGTGTTCCCCCTGGATAAACGGGAAGAAAATTCTTCAATGCCCACACCGTTGCCAGGAGTGCCTTCTCACAATCGTTGAATTTTTCCTACACAGAGGATAAAGTTGTGCTCGCATAGGAGATTACTTTATTGACCTTGTCATGCTTTTGGTATAATACTGCTGTCAAGCACGTATTAGAGAACCCCGTCTCCAGGAAGAACTCCTTGTTTCTGACAGGGTAAGCTAGGCAACGCGCTTGTGAGAGGCTTCTTTTGAGTTGTTTTACCGCCTCGGCTTGTTCTGGACCCCATTCCCACTTGACCCCCCCCTTCAGGAGATGAATCAGGGGTCTGGTGATCTCTGCGTAGCCCTCAATGAACTTTCTGCTGTAATTAGTCAGACCAAGGAGGCTCCTTAGTTCCCGCAGAGTTGTGGGGTCTTTCAGTTTTTGGAGTGCTTCCACCTTCTTTTCCTGGGGACAGAGACCCTGAGGAGTAATCTCATGCCCCAAGAAATTAACACGGGTTCTACACTACTGTGCTTTCTGAAAGGAAAGTTTTGCTCCGACGGCCCTCAACTGCTTATGAACATAACGGATCTCCGATATGTGTTCCTTCACAGATGAACTTTTGATGAGGACATCATCTACATAAGCCAGGTTACCCCTTGCACCCAGGTCGGGCATGACCTTGTGTAGGGAAATGTTGAATTCATTGCCGGAGTTGAGGTATCCGAAGGGAGTCCGGGTCCATGTGTACTGCTGGCCCCCAAAGGTAAAAGCCAGCTTGCATTGGTCCTCCCTACTGACAGGCACAGTCCAGTATCCATTGGTCAGGTCTATTGCAGTGAATACCTGTGACCCCTGGATCTGGGCCAGCCCTTGGTCAATGTAGGGCAGAGGCCATCGGGAAGTATGGACCCGTTTGTTGAGCTCCCTGAGGTCGGCACAGAGTCTCCACTGGCCGTTTGGCTTCAATATTCCCAGCACCGGATTATTGAAAGTGCTGTGGACTGGACGGATTATTCCCCGGGACTCAAGGTTCTTAATTATTTCAGTAAGGGACTCCATGGATGCGAGAGGCAAGCGATATTGCTTCACAAACACTGGAGTCATTCCAGGGTCCGTGGGGATTGTTCTTGTGTGGATGTCGGTGCGACCACAGTCATATGAGTCTATCGCAAAGAGATCTTGGAAATCCAAGAAAACTTGTTTCAACTTTTGCTTCTGTTCCAGAGTCACACAGGCATCAGCTAGGTTGGCTCTCTCTTCCACCATCTGCCTGAAGCCTGGAAAGACTTCTGGTTTGGCTATCTCAGCAGCCTCCTCCAGCTGGGTGGAGAAGTCCCTGGTCAGAGTGCTGATTTGGACTGGGGGCTTCAGGTGGAAAAGGCAGCCCTCATGGACTTGGAACATCACCTCATCCCTCCTGAAGTCACAAGTCACATCTTCCTTACCATAGGGGCAGGACGTGTACACCAGGAAGTTCCCCCCATGCCGGGTAAAAATCCTGTCTGGTGTTGTATTGTCCTCACTGTCACTGTCAAAACAGTCCTTGGGGATTGGTCCTAACAGTTCATTTCCTAGATCAATGGAAAAATGTCGGTCATCAACCGCCATTCCAATAATGGTGCCTGCGGCTAGAGTAATACTCTTTAAGTCGCTGTTATCCACCTCTATTGGAATGGTGTCATGTTCTATGTTAACTAATGGTGTTGGGTTTACCCCTAACCCTTGCTGTTGGAGAGAAGCATTTAGATGTATATAAGCATCAGGGTTTTGCAAATATTGTCCTCTTTTAACATTCACTTCCAGGGAGAATTGTCGGGTCCTTTCTGGGATGGTGACTTCCGCTTTAATCTGAATTTCAACTGCATAAGGTAGCAATTGAGCTGACCTAAATGCTTTTTCTGGATCATCAAAGCCCATGGGATTATCCGCTAATCGGGACCAAGCTTTGAAGTTTATTAGGTCCAAACTAATGGCAAAGCGATTGAGAATGTCACTGCCTAAGTAAAAAGCGGCAGTGACGTCTTGCACGACCCAACAATTGTGGACTATGCTCTTGTTGCCAATGGAGATTTTGAGCATACACCTGCTTGGCAGGAGATGTTTGGAATTGGGTGCTTCCAGGTCCATTTCCCATTTGTCTATCAGTTTGAATGTGGGAATGGCTGGATCTTTTTGGAGTTGGCGGAACATGGCTTCGCTGATGAAGCTCTTACCATTGTTCACGCACACTCGAGCGAGAACAGATTCCTTCCCATCATTTAACTGAACAGGGATGAACAACTGCTCTCCAATTTGCTGAATATCAGCCAGGCCCTGAGCTGATTTCACATCTTTCTGGACTATAGGAGTGAGAGTTTCTGATTGTGGATTAGTAAAGAATTTCAGGGTGTTTCCTTCCATTGTGGAATACCACCTTAAACTGGAAGGAAGGTTGATTTTCAGAAATAGAGAGGACCCCCCATCACCAGTCTGTTGTCCTACTGCTATTACTGTCACGTCTGGAATTTGGTTGTTCTGGAAGTGAAATTGTACTTGGTCAGATTTTTGTTCAACCATGTGGCAGGTGCCGTTTAAACTAACATGGTTGACACTCTGTTTTAATTTTATCGGTCGGCTAGTCTGGGTCCAGAGCACCTTGTTTACACAATCTATTAGGGGTGACAACCTTCTCAGGAGGTCATTCCCTAGTAAACAAGGGGTGCCCTCTGGAGTCACTACTATGACCGGGTGTTTCACCTTGTGTCGCCCAATTTTAATGTCCAAGTCTGCAGTCCCCTCAACGGGAATTTCCTTCCCATCAAAGTTCTGCAGTTGTCCAGGAAGAGAGGTGAGAGGAATACGGTAATTCTCACCCCTTCCGGCATTTAGTTCCTCAAAGGCCCTTTTGGACAGAAGGGTAGCTTGGGATCCAGTGTCCACCAGTGCCAAAATTGTACCCTGCCCCTGTACTTGTACCGGGGTATAGTATCTTCCCTCCTTCTCCTCAAGGGGGCACAGATAATGCACATTTTTGGACAACTGGTGAGCTAACTTTCTGGTTTTGGACATGGCGAGAGAAGAGATTTGGGCAGAATTCTGTGGAGAGCCTTGGGAATCTGAAAGAAAAAGTTGTCAACTGGAGATCAGAGCCATTGTGGGTTCCCCTGGTTCCGGTTCTGGTCCGCCCCGCCCTTTTTGGAGGCAGTCATCAGGATGGGTTTGAACCAGGGGATTTCGGTATTGTGGGTTCTGGGATGAGATGATGGGCGGCGGTAGCTCAGTCTCCATATCTCCCCAGTCTGAATTGACATCCTTTGGGACCCATTTTTCCTTGGGAGGAGTTCCCCCATCTCTGAAGGAGAACATCCTTTTCCCAGGATCTTCTGAGGATCCCTCTCCCTCAAATTGGAAGACCTGAACCTCCTCCACAAAGTGGGTCTGTTTGGGTCCTTTGTTTCTCCTACCTCCTCTCTGCTCCTTGGGTGGCAGACTTTCAGGGGTAGGAGATTTTGTTTCCGGTTCCTGGTTTTCCAATGGCTGTTTACAAGTTGGGAAGGAAGCTTCCTCCAAGGTTTTACACCCCCCTTCCCCTTGTGCCTCCTCCCTGGGAGCCGGTGTGTTATCGGGGTGCTGCCCCCTTCATTGTTCTGGAGCACCAGGTCCAGAGTTTGGGGCATTCTGCGGTGGCACGCTCGTCTGAGTGTTCTGTTGAGCCCTCAGTATGTGACCCAGATCCCGTGCCATATTTTGGACCTGGCGCTCTAACTGGGAAACCCGCTCAGGCTGATATGGGGCTCTATTTTCTCGCCTGGGCTGATCCCGGGAAGGGTAGCTATCCCTTCTCTGGTAGTACCCCTGGTTGGGAAGATTTGGTACCCCTCCACCCTTGGCCTCCCCTCTCCCGGATTAGGTTGTCTGGGCTCAGGGAATTGGGGAAAGAAGGATGGATGATTTTGGGGCTGGAAATTGGGTGGATACCTGGGGAAAAAGTTCTGCCCAGGATTTGGAGAATTTCTGCCCTCCTGGGGGAAGTTAGGAGGGAAGTTCCCCGGGGCAGGTGCTTGGCTGGATCCCCCCCTTGGGCTGGAGGAGTCCACACATAACCCAGGATTGGTCGGTTTCCCTTGTAGCGGGGCCTTACATAGTCAAGGGAGCGGGGGACCCCATTTGTGGGACTACCTCCTCGACTCCCTGTCTGTGACTGGTCCGAGGGCCTTCTGGGCTGTGAATTATTAGGTGCAGGTAGGTTTTTAGGCCCCCCCATCTCCAAATCCAAAACGGGGGTGACCTTTACCTCTGCCACCTTGGCAGCAGCAGGGGTGCTGTTGGTTTTGGGATTTTTCTGGGTATTGCTTTTATTTTCTATGGGCTTCTGCACCTCATAGATCCGGGTAGCCTGTTCAATGACCCAGTCTAAAGATCTTTTCTCATGAAAATCTCTCACGAGCTGGGTCATTATATATTTGGGCAAGGCATGGAAAAATGTATTGACAAATTCTCTGCTGTCTGTGCGCACCCTTCTGGTGGTCTGCGCAAAGGCACGTTTCAGTTCTTGCACAAATTCTTGTGGGGCCTGATCCTCCCCACATTGCAAATTGTAGGCTGCCTTGCGAGCCTCTTGAGGATTTCTGTGAACAGAAAAATGTTTCAAGATGGCCGCCTTATAGGTGGACCATCTTAAATGATTTTGGTCCTCCAGCCCCGCAAAGAAACTGGAGTATTCTGGGGAGAATGTCCATTTGACGTACTGGATGCAGCTACTGCTGTCCTTCAAATGGAAAGTCTCCATCATTTGCTCATAGAGCTCCAAGTGTTCCCATACGGAATACTTGGCGTTTTTATGATAAGGCGTGATAACACTCCTTATTGCCTTTATTTGCTTCAATGGGTCCTTAAGCAAGGCCCTTTTTGCCTTATTGGCCTTTTTGGTTCGGGTAACCCTGGTCCATTCATCCTCTGACTCAGAGGCACTGCTCCCAGAGGTTCCTGTCTGATCTTCCAGGTTTTCCCGGATTCTGCGAGCCTGGGAATGGCTGGCAGAATGTGGGGACCTGGTCTCCTGTGTCCTGTACCGTTCAGAGGAGTCTTCAGATTCCTTTTTGCTGCCAGGATTTGATGGGTACCCCCCCCACTGACCTAACTTGGCAGAGGTTTTCAGGATGCCCTTAATGGGCCTACTCTCCTGGGGTTCCCCACTAAATTGCACTGTGCTTGGGTGCCCATACCCGGATGCCCGCCCATCCATTCCTGGGAGGTACTGGCCTATGAGCCCCATGCTTCTAGCTGGATAGTAATCTGCCATCCCTGTGGCCTGGTGCTCATGTGCGCCAGGGGACATGGGGGTGGCAGAGTCCAGGGACTGAGAGAGATAAAGGCCTCTGGTACTAGGGCTCCTGAGGTTATGCTCAGGAGTTTCCCTTTCCCAGCGAACCTGGTCTCTATCCGCCCATGCTCCTTGTTGCAATGCAAGAGCCTGCGCATTCAGTTCCTCAGTTAAGGCCTTACTAGACTCTATCAGTCTCTCCTGCATCGCTACCTGTTGTTGGAGCCTATCATTGTGCTGGCAGAGAGCCTCATTCTCTCTCTGCGTTTCCTGATTGGTCCTGGAGCACTGGGCCAGTCTTTGCTGCAGGAGGGTTACCTCCTGAGTCCCCTCCCTACTGGCCTGCTCCTTTCTTACCAGAGCCTCCTCCATCCTCCTGGTGTGCTCTAGCAAGTCCTGGTGTTCTTTTTGGAGGTCACCCAGTCCCTGGTGGGCCAGGTGATTTTCTTCCATTTTTCTTCTTAAGTGGCAGACTTCCTGGCCTATAGTGTCCCTTTCCTGACCAAGAGCTTGAATTTGTGACGCCAGGTCGTCCCTTTGCCTTTGGAAGGCACCAGCTTTCTGGCGCTCCTGATCAAACTCTGCCTGGGTATCCAGGTCTTTCAGAATCAGTTTATTGCTCTCCTCTTTCTCTCTGTCTAGTTGGATTTGCAGGGTGGCTACCTGCTCTGTGCATGCCCTGTTGAAATTGATCTGTTGCTCCAGCTTTTTCTGGCTCTGCAGTAGGGAGTCCAAACTGTCTTGGCGTTCCTTCTGCAAAGCCAGAATTCTGGTATCCTGGTCTGTCTTTTCCTGTTGCAGTATACCCATGTCCTCTTTTATTTTAATGATATACTGCCTACTATCATTTTCTGACTCCTGGCTCCCCTGCAGCCTCTGCTCAGAAGAGACCAGGTCAGATTGGACCTTCTCTAACGCCATCTGTCGCTTATTCGCCAGATCTTGGCTTTCAGTACATTTATCCTGCATGTCTCCCATATATAGGTTCAGGTATGCCGCTTTCCTAACCATCTTGTCTTGTTCATCCTTAGCTTTAGGAGCCATGTATAGTTCACTCAGGGCCACATGTAAGGGACCCTGATCTCTCCATATATCTGACCCTGTTTCAGAGAACTGTTGCGTGATGGCTTGCAAACAGACCATGCGGTCCTGGTGAGTCCACTCACCTCTCACAAATAACTTATGTAAGAAGTGCTCTCTGGCTATTTTCATGTCTACTAAGGTCGTCATTCTAGAGATTGGTCTCTGTCCTGACTTACAGAAGTTTGTATTTTATTTTTGCAAAACAGACCTTTTCCTTAGAGGGTTCCTTTGAGGAGTGCTTTATAGCGTAACACAGCGTGGTGATCCGACCGGATATGTGTATCTGGTCAGCTGGCACGCTGTATTAATCTGCACAAGTGATAGATCTAACCCAAACGTCCGGCTCGAGCCCCCAATTTGTAAGAGGATTCAATCCAGCACTACAGCTAAGTCAATGCCTAGTCTGGGATACAGAATGGAAACCCTTATTGATATATCTTTATGTCCAGTTCATGAGTTCTGGATGACTACCCCTATATAACACCCCTCTCTTGGAATCCCCCTGACCCCACTGAGCCAAAAAGTTGTTCTGTTTTGCAAGTTAAAAGGTTTATTTGAGAATTTAAACAATATATATATATATATATCACACTTTATAATAAATCAATAATGGATAGTCTGGCACTAGCACACTTCTTTATAATCAATCATGAGTGGTTATAGGATGGATCAGATAGCAACAATACTTTTATGGTTTCAAATGGATGCAAGGTGGAATGAAAATGCAGTACAGAAAATAACTTGATAGGGTTTCAGCAAAAGACAATGGCCCTCATTACGACCCTGGCGGAAATCAACCGACCGGACCGCCATAGCGTAAATAGCGTTTCCGCCATTGCACGACGGAGCAAAGTGCGGCTCATTCCCACCCATCGGGCACGAGCACCACGCCATGGTGGAAGTGCAAAGTCCGCGATGGCGGAAATGACCCCAAAACGGCCCACACCGCCGCCGTACGGCGCCCTAAGTGCAATACCGCCACCCATCTTAGCGGACACCGCAGTGAGCGCCAACCGGAAAGTACGGTTACCGGAAATATACGGAAACGGAAGCAAAAGCATGGTCCCGGAACGGGAAACATCACGCCGTACACCTATAAAACCACAAATTCCACACAACCATTAAAAATACTACCCTGAGACACTTCCCAACCCGTCATCCACCCTAGTGAAACCAAGAAAAATGGGAAAAGCAGCAAAGAAAGCGTGCGACCGCAAGCGGCAGGTCCATTCTCCCATGAGGAACTCACCGTGCTCACAGAGACCCTCCAGGAGAATGCTGCCGCCGTCTTCTCCACGCAAATGACCAGGACGGCACTTGCGAACAAGAAGGCCATATGGGCCCTGGTGGCACAGCGGGTAAGTGCGGTGGGGACCGCACCCCGCAACCCACAGCAATGCAGAAAGCGATGGGACGACCTGCGGATACGCGTCCGTAGCATACTTTCTGCCAACCGCAACATTGCCACAGCTACTGGGGGAGGATCGGAATCACCCATCAAGTTGACCCCCTGGGAAGAAATCTGTGCCTCCACCATTGGAATGGAGAGCATAGAGGGAGTCGAAGGGATGGAGAAAGGAGTGCAGACATCCGAAGAATCAGGTAGGTGTCCCAAATAAAACAATGCCAAAACCACAATGTCCAATCATGTGAAGTACCACGTGTCCACATAGTGCAACAGTAACACATGTCCAGGAGAACGTCCACATACATAGGCCTGATAGCACACTTTAAAACTCACATCAAATACATAAATAATTTAAAATCCTAAAAACACCCTCTACACGTGCAGCAGGCACACCCTAACTGCAGGCTGCAAAACAACTGCACCCTCACTCCACACACAAATGAAACCACCTCCAAGGCCCCGACCCAAATCACCCTCAGGTACCACCCCAATGCATGTGATACATTGCCATTCCAATTCCCACAGACCCATTAATAACGCTCGCCCTCCTTTACTCCACCACAGGGTCCGATCCAAACGACGAGCTCCAGGACACCCCTACCAGCACACCTGCAAAGAGGGCCAAGACCAACGGCCAAAGACCCTCCACCTCAGCTGCACGCATCAAGACACGGAAGCAGCACAAATCAAGTGGCAGCACAGAGGAGGGAACTCCAACAGGCACCCCAGCAGCCAGCATGCCCACAACAGCACCACCACAGGTCCCCCCAATGGATGCCACAGTAGGCACTGCTTCTGGTGGCAGCAGCACCATAGGTGACACTGCATTAATGGCAGCATGCTCCGACACAGAAAACGGGGATGTCGAAGTTAGATCCATCCATGACCTGTCTCAATCCCCCTGTCTGTTCCATCCCGTACACCATGAGGATACCACGCAGGGGCACCCACAAGACGACGACTGGCCATCCCCCACAAGCCCTGTGGCAAGGCAACATGAGGTGATCAGCCACTCTGTGACACCACCGCAAATGGCCATGGCCCAGCAGAGGCAACAGTCCCTCGACCAGGTAATCGTGCAACAGCAGCAACTGGCCACGCTCCTCAAGGACCATGCCGATGAATGTGGGGGCACTAAGGCAGACATAGAAACATCAACTGAGACACTTAGGGCAGAAATGGAGAGAAGTACAGAGACACTAAGGGCACAAATGGAGAGTAGCACCGAGAGCCTGAGAGTACAAATGGAGAGTAGCACCGAGAGCCTGAGAGTACAAATGGAGAGAAGCACCGAGAGCCTGAGGGGGGAACTGCATGCGACGTCCAAAGACGTATGTGCCGAACTTGCCGCAGTGCGCCGTGTGCTCACTGAGCTCTCACAAACCCTTAGGGACATGCATGGACGTGAGCAGGCAGAGACATCATCCGTTGCAAGTTCCGTCCAGGGCAGCCCCCAACGTAGATCTGGGAGGAACCTGCGCTCCACAGGCAGGGGTGCCCCTGATACCCGGAGAGGGGGCTTGCAATAGCGACTGCCCACTGACAATGAGCATCTTTGGACACTGGTGTTCGGGGGGGAGGTAGGAGGGTGGAGGGGGTGTGTTGGGCTCACTTGGGTGGCGGGTCGATAGGGTGTTTAACATGATATCACATATGCCATAAACAATGCACGATCATCCAATGAGATGTGTGGACATTGATCTTTGTGTACGAGGCCATTATAGGCGTACAGTCCATATTGTGCATGTTCCAGACACACACAGTGCCACGAGTCCCGTGTCCATGTATCAGCCACCAGGCGTGAGTGCTAGAAGCATGCATCTATGAGATGCTGACGAATGTCACGGCCCTCCTGTGCCTCGCGGACTCCTTGAGGTGCTGCCACATCCCCACCCTCATCATGACCATCTTCAGGTGCTTGCAGTTCTGCGTCAGGGGGCATGGGCACATTTCTACGTACGCACATGTTGTGGAGCATGACACATGCCATGACCATCTTTGCAACCTTCACATGGCGGTACAGGAGTGCCCCGCCAGACCTGCTGAGGCAGCGGAAACGAGTCTTCAGTAGGCCGAATGCCTGTTCTATGACTACACGGGTACGTGAGTGGGCATGGTTGTAGTCCTCCTCATGCTGGTCCCGTGGGTTCCGGACTGGTGTGAGGAGCCATCTCTTCAGTGGATACCCGGCATCACCTGTATTTTGAGGAATGCCATTGCTACGTACGCACCCCCCCCCCTTCCTGCCCGGTCATTGCCGCATCACATACCCCACATCATCATGCATGAAATGAGACTCACCGAGTAGCCAGGATCTGTTCCCTGCGTGTCGCTCCATGTAGCGTGGTATTGTAGAGTTCCTCAAGACCATAGAATCATGGGTTGATCCAGGGAATCGGGCACAACAATGTGTAATGATCCTGTTGGAGTCACACACCATTTGTACATTCAGAGAATGAAATTGTTTTCGGTTGCGGTACTGGGCCTCCATGGCATGTGGGACGACCAAGTCCACATGGGTGCAGTCGATGGCACCAATGCAACCCGGTATGCCGGCAAGTGCATGGAATCCCACTTTTGTGTTGGTAATTTCCTGCTCCGAGCGTGGTAGAGAGATGTAGTCGTCTGCGTGCTGCAGGAGGGCATCAAGCACTTGCAATAGTGTCCGTGAGAACAGTGGCTGTGAAATGCCATGCAACTGTCCGACTGTGTGCTGGTAGGTGCCTGTGGCCAGGAAGTGGAGTACAGACACCACCTTCAGTAGGGGTGGGATGGCGGTTGGGCTATCTATCATGCTGACAAGGTCAGCCTGTGTCATGTCCACAATGGCGGTTATGGTGTCCCGGTCCAAACGGTAGAGGGTGTGGATCTGCTCATCAGTGAGGTTGAACGGATGTGCTTGGAGGCGTGGGATTGCGGGCTGCCTGCGTGGTGGTAGTGGCTGTGCTGGCGGCCCTTGCTGGCCCTGCCTTGCCCTCCTCCTCCTCCTGCGTCTCCTCCGTGCGGCCGGTTGTAGTTGGTGTTCGTCTTCTTCTTGAAGTTGGAGTACTTGCAGTGCTATCAGGTCCCCCAGGGCCAACATAGCTAGTCCTGCCGGTAGCATTTCGGAGTGGGTGTGGTTGTGGGAGGAGACTGGGTGTGCAATTTATGTGTTTTCAGGCTGTATGGCCTCCACCTGTGGTGATTCATTCCACCTGTGCAAGCTGCTCTCCCCTTTGGGCGAGCACGTCCCGCACACAACGCTGCAATTCGACGAATGGCATCTTGCTATTACAATCATGTATTTGTACCCGATGGCAGTGTAACATTGGTTGATATGTTCATTCGGCTATGGTCCCATTGTTTCACATACTATCTTTGCAGTCGCGAACAGACTTGTGAAGGGTCAGTGGAACGTAGTACTCGAGTAACGGTGGACCCTCATGCAACACTGTACCGAGGTTCACCGACGGGCGGGGCGTCCCATTTGTGAGTGAAGGCAGTTGCCATTTTCACACACAGCCGCACTAGATGGATTAATTTGTGATTTCAAGCGGCCACAGATGCCTTTTCGACGTGATGTTGCAAATGAGGAATTCGAAGGGCGGCGCTTTCGGTTTTCAGCTAGCGGCGAGGAGATGCCCACAGGTCTGACTGCAAATATAACGTTCTATTGTTCAATGTCCTTGGGACAGGGGCCATGGCGAGGATGCAATGATTGATATGAATAGTTTGGGATGCCCAATAGCGAAGTGGGCGATAAGGCCGGACGTTCCCAAATACATGTTACTTCACAACACTGGAATTACGGGCTGGGGCACAGTGGATTTTGCAGGCTGCATAACACACAGACTCAATGGAAATTTCACATGTTATGTGAGTATGGAAACAGGCGTTTTCATTACGGGATGAGGGAATGATGTATGGATGCATGGACAGATGATTTGATACAGAGTTTGCCATGTACAGGGCTTCTTGGAATCTATCCACCTCCCCTGCGCTATGTGGTGCAGGGCTGCCATAGTGGGACCATCGTCTTTCTGGCCTTGTTGAGCCCTCCCTGTCTCGACGCGCCTTCAGACACTTGTGTCTATGCACGTTACCAATCCCATCTGATGGATTCTGTTTTAACAGACGCATGCACAGGTACACTCGTTTGTGATAGTGTTTTCACCTCAATATAGATAGTTATGATTCGCAAGTGGTTTTTGGGTGGTGATGATCCTTTGGAGTGGGCTAGCATGCATATGGCTGTGGATTTGGTGTGATCATTGAAGTGAGTAATTCAAATGTAGTTCTGATGGCCATACTATTCTTTTTCATTTCATTTGGGTGACAGGTATCTCCTCCCCTTTTGCCACTGCCATCTGTATGCCACTCCTGCAGATGGATTTTACTCCCGACACCTGCTGCTTCGTGTTAATCAGTGGAGCAGCATTACGATCTTATGGGACGATCGCCAATGGGCCACATGCCCTTACGCAGTACTAGTGGCTAGGAGCAACATTTCGGCCTTTCAGCTGGACTAGTGCCTCCCTATTGGGACGGCCCTGCGGTTCTAGGCGCTTCCATGTTGCCTTTTCCTACGAGAATGTAGCCCCTGTGTACCAAGAAGGAACAGGGCGTCACACAAGCAGAAGCTGGTCATTTATTGCGGATGCAGCCCACAATGGTGAAATGTATTTTGGAGTTCATGGCCTAATGGCTGTATGGGCTTGGTGAATTTGTTGTGCATTAAATTTCTATTCTGATATGAACCGTGTAGCGTTCTTCTTTGCAAGTGATGTGGCATATTCCTATTTGGGGAGCGATGTATTGTGAGGAGATCTGCATTGGGTTCCAGCTTCGGAGTATAGTTGCGTGGTACTGTGCTGGGCGCGTTTGCCTACGAAGCCCAGTGAGGTCAGGGATAAGGGCTGCCAATATGACTGTTTTGATGATGTCATGCTCAGGGGCGGGGGATTAGCTTTTGTGTGACAGATGCCGGTCAGCCAGTTGGATTGGTGGAATGATGTGATTATCGGAATATGGCTGGTCACAGGTGCCTGTGTTTGCGTGCGTTTCTTGGTGGGAGACTGAGGTCATGTCCATTTGTATAGCTTCTGTATTCGTGCCATCTGTGCCCTGCAGCTCCCATTGGCCCCTCTTGAGATTCATTTGTTCGTTGGCAGGCATGGATGACTAGTACATTTCACTGGTTGCATTGTGTGACTTCATTGCACCTACGGGGAGTTGTACAATGTGGCCAGGGAGCGGTGTACAGGCACTCAGTAGGGCCGTTTACGGTTGGTTCGCGATGCCGTACTTCTCACCATGGCGGAATGGTACTTTCCGCCGTGCTTTATGGCGTTAGGTGCATGTCCGCTAGGGTCAGAATTTGCGTACCGTTGCGCCATGGTGGTAATTACGGTTTGGCATGGCGCGCGCGCGCGTACTTGGTGCAGTTAGCGTTGGCGTTCACTACGGTGTCGCTAATGGCATCGTACTTTGCGGTGACGGGTCATGATCGCACCGAGCGCTATTCGATGGCAGTATTGCATTTCCGCCATCGTTTTTCGATTTCCGCCAGGGTCGTAATGAGGCCCAATGTAATCACTTTCTTGGACAATTCACCCCCCCTTTTATGCAATGTAAGGAGATGAAGATGACACAGTTCTTAGGAATGCAATCAAATGTAATTCAGTTCAATTCAGCAAGCTTATACAACAGATAGGAGTTTTGAAACACAGGCAAAATGCTTTGAATATGGTGACAATGCAGTGAGAAATATGCTGAAAATGTTTTTAATTCCCTTCAGGAGGTTCAAGGTGAGTGGTATCTAGTTAATATGAGTGCAGGCTCACTCTAGCAATGATTCAGGGATGGTTCTTAAGAGGCAAACGAAATTTAGTAGTTCAGGCAAAAGCAGCCAGAAAATTCTCGCACTCGCGAATTTTACCGCGATTTGCGATTTGGCCCGATTTCTTTCAAGGACTGCCCAGACATTTTCCTGTTGAGGTTGTACACTGCCATTACTCACAAGTTTTATGTGTTGGTGCGGTGTGGTAAAGTGCGTGCGGATTCCTGGGAGAGAGACGGTTGTGTGTTTTTGCGTGGGTTTAAGTATGCAGAAGATTGACGGTTGGGTTAGTGGGGTCTGTATCCTGGTTCAGGTACTTATGATTCCGTTAGAGTTGTATACCTGTGGATTTGGATGTTGCTGGTTCCTCATGGGCCAACTCGATTTGGTGGTGTTGTGCTGATCTAACTGTATCCTATTGAGTATAGTTTGGATTGGTGGGTGTGTCTGAACCTAAACTTCAGGTGTGGGACTGGGTGGGTGATCTCCATTCTCAGGTGATCTAGTGTGACCCTGGTCGGTTAAGGCTTTGGGAGGTTCAGGGTCAGGGTCGTGTTGAAGTGTTGTCCTAGTGGATCCGTCTTGGTGAGCGTGTATATTCAGATGTTTGTATCCTTCTGTCCTGAATGGTTCTTTGATTTCCATGGGGTGAATATCCTTGGGACTGTTGTTTAGTTGTAGTTTTGTGTGGTGGGGCATTGTGCTTCCTGCTTTGTATTGGTGGACCGTGTGTAGTGATGAAACATTCTGTTTCTCACCCATTGCATTGACCCGTGGTGCAGTGCTTTCTTTCCCTCTGTTTTGTTCTAAGGGCTGTTGGGGAAGGTCATAGTTAGGTCCTGGTCCTCTTGATGATTCATTCTAGTCTTTCTGTCTTAGTTTGCTATGTTTACTGTCTTTGGTCATATTGCGACTGTTTCCCGTTTGGTCCTTTAGTATGCCGTGGGATATTTACCTCTGCTTTTCCCATTGATTGATTGGTGCGTATTGCGGTCGCTCTACGTTCATTGATGTTTTAGTTGTCAGTGCCCCTTTGGCCAGTCTTTCTAGTTATGACGTGAAGAGACAGGTTTTGAGTAATTTCCTGAATAATAGGTGCTTTCTTGTGTTACGTATATACCTTGGAAGGTTGTTCCAAGTTTTCGGGGCTTGGTGAGAGAAGGAGGATCCTCCAAGTTTTCTTTTGTTGTAGGGCTTCGGTTCCAGGTGGATGGCCATGCTTGATCTGAGCGTTCTTGTTGGTTGATGTAGGCGCAGTTTGTCTCTTAGAAACTCAGCGCCTTTGTTGTGTACTGCTCTGTGCATAATGCACATTGTTTTGAATTTTATTTGTTGTTTTATTGGTAGCCAATGTAGTGTTTTCAGCGTTTTGAATGCGTTGTAGTTTTTTTTAGGAGTCGTTCAGGCATGCCTAGGTATAGGCTATTGGCATAGTCTACTTTGGACATGACGAGGGCGACGATGGTGATCGTTTTGTTTACGAATGGTAAGATACTCTTTGCCGCTCGCAGGAGGAAGAAGCATTTCTTGAGGACAGCGTTTACTTGTGGCTCTAGCGTGAGATTATTGTGCATCAGAACCCCCCGGTTTTTTACAATCGCCGAGGGTGCTGGGATAGTTCTGAGTTCCCTTTGCCAAGGGATGAATTGGTTTTCTCCTCCATTTTTTGTGACGATCATTATTTCAGTTTTGCCTGGGTTGATTTTGAGGGAATTGGAGTTCATCCAGAAGAATACATCACAGAGGCCGTTTTCTAGGGTTGAGTTTCTTTCCGGGTTGTCTTGTATTTTGAAGATTGTGTATCGTCAGCGTAGTTGTAGCAGGTGAGGCCATGGCCTTTGATGATTCTGATAAGTAGATACAGGTAGATGTTGAATAGTAGCAGGGAGAAGGATGATCCTTGTGGTACTCCACAGGTGGAATCTCTCGGGCTGGATTTGAAGGGTTTCATCCATACAGTTTCCGTTCTGTTTGTTAGGAAAGATTTAATCCATAGTAGGGTGGTGTCGGTTATTCCAAGTGCTTCTAATCTCGTTATGAGGGTTTCGCGGTCGACTGTGTGAAATGCTGCCGATAGGTCTAGGAGTATAAAGGCAGTGCTGTTGTCAGAGTCTGAGTTATTTTTTAGATCGTCCCATATTGAGAGTAGAGCTGATTCCGTTCCTCCCAGTATTCTGAAGCCAACTTGTACCTGGTCTAGTAGGCCGTGCTCTTCTATAAACTCTTTGGTCGTTTTGTATATGTACGCTTTGAGCAGCTTGGTTGTATACAGGATGTTGGAGATAGGTCTGTAGTTGGAGAGGTCCTCTACGTTTCCAGCTGTATCTTTGAGTAGTGGCCTGATGTATGCAGTTTTGAAGGCTTGTGGCACTTTCCCGGTTGCGATGGAATGGTTGAGGACATTCCTGTGATATTCCGTGGGCGTTCCTTTTTTAAGAATTGATTTGTATATGTCTGATGGACATGGGTCTTCTGGGGACCCTGAGTTGTTGCTTTCATTCACCAGTTTGACGAATGTCGCCACTGATATTTCGGGAAAGCTTCATAGTTTGTTTGGGTGGTCCTCCCGGGTGTAGGTTGGGGTTGTGGTCAGATCAGATGGTCTGCTTTGAATGGTTTGTTGGATGTCGGTGATTTTGTTTTTGAATTGGTCTGCAAGGTCATTGCAGAGTTTCGCAGACGGAGTTGGTGTGTTACATCCTGGAGGGTTTTTGATTTCGTTTGATTTTGAAGAGCTCTTTTTGGGTGTTTGGTGCTTCGAAGATTCGGTTGTTGTAGTGTTTCCTCTTTGCTTTTTGTATTTCCTTTTTGTAAGCCTGATTGTGTTTTAGGAATTTCAGTTGGTTCACCGCGTCGTTTTGTTTTCTTCAATCAAGTTCTAGTCTTCGTTTTATTTCTTTTCATGGTGCAAATTAGTGGGGTGAACCATTTTTCCATAGACCGTTTCTTAGAAGAAGCGAAGGGTTTTTCTTTGGCGATGTCTATAGTAGTTGTAATCCAGGAATGCAGCAGGGTTACCTTTTTCTCCAGGTCATCTTCTTCCATAAATGTTGGGTGTGGTTTAGCTCCAGGAGTTCATGCAGGTTGGAGTTTTTGATGGTTCTCCAATTTCTTCTCATGGTTTTCGTCTTGTCCGGTTGATTGTTTGTTAGCCTGGTCATTTTGATTACGAACGGGATGATGAGGTCATCACTCCAGGGTATTTGAATTGGGGGTGCCGTGGTGAGGGTTCGTTTGTTAGCGAAGATTGCGTTAAGTGTATGCCCCGCCGAGTGGGTTGCTCCTTTGACTAGTTGTTGTAGGTTCATTGCTGCTAGTTGGCTGGTTAGCGGGTTTTTTTTTTTTTGTATGGTTGTGCTTTCTCCTTCAAACCAGATGTTGAAATCTCCTAGGACTATCAGGTGATTGTGTTTGATGGCCAGGACGGTAATTGCTCCTGTGAAGGAGTCTACAAAGGTTGCATCGTAGGTTGGTGGTCTATATATTAGTACGAATTTCAAGTTTGTTTTGGATGTTACTGCTAGACGTGGTATTAGGGATTCACATTTATCGATGATTAGTGGGTCTTCCAGTTTGATATCCAGGTGTTCCTTGTGAATGATTGCCAGCCCTCCCCTCTTTTGGTTTTTCTGTTTGATTGGACGCATTTGAAGTATTCAGGTAAGCAGTTGTTGAGGGTGATCTTGTAATTGTCGTCTAGCTAGGTTTCTGTCACAAATAGGATGTTGATCCCTCCATCGCAGAGCAGATCGTATATCTGTGGCATGTTTCGACATTGATCTTGCATTGATGAGGTTGCAGTGGATCTTAGTGGTGTGGTGTTGCTTGTTGGTTGAACCTTGTTTTGGTTTGTGGTTGTTTGGCGCTAAGAGACCTCGGAATCAGGCGTTAAGGGTCGGCGCCGTTTACGGCGCCGTTAACCCCTTAACGCCTGACTCGTAATGAGGCCCAATGCAATTTTGGGGACAGAACCCCTGCTAAATTCGGGAGACCTGTACAGTGGGAGAGAGCCCATCAATGCAATCCGAACATCATACAATGCAATTTTGGTGACAGAACCCCCGCCAAGTTTGGGAGACCTGTATAGTGGGAGAGAGGCCTATCAGTGCAATCCTGAATATGATACAATACAGTTTGGGAGCAGGCCTGCATAGTGGGTGGGAGGCCCACCAATTCAATCTGAATATCATACAATAAAATTTGGGGTAGAACCCCTTTGGAGACTTGTATAGTGGGAGAGAGGCCTATCAATGCAATCTGAATATCGCACAATATAGTATGAGGTATTCTGGAGAAAAAAAAGCTGCTCTCTATTGTCACCATTCATCCTATAATGCAGGAGAGATTTTCTCTGGTATCTGAGATGGGGAGTTCTTTGACAAGAACTGTAGTCCCAGAAAATTACAAAAGCTCGATTTTGAGAACTTCGATCTGCCAAATAAGTGTGCATGAAGTTGATTTCCCGCAGAAAACATTCCCATGTAGTGGTTGAGCGGACTACAAAAGGCTGGAGGGCTCATCCACGAAGGTACCTTGAAATGTTAAAAGGATTCAAATTACATTTCATCAAACGATGGTTACCCACAACTAGTACTGTGAGTTTATTGAGCATCTTAAAAATATCCAGTAGGTTGGCGGTTCTTCTGTAGCTTCAAAATGGGATAATTCCGGTGCAGGTGATGGGTGATATTGAGAAAACACTCTAAGTTACGGTGTAGACTGTAAGATACATTGGCTCTGAAATCTGTTGCCTCCTCGGCTGTTAGTGCAGCTGAGCAGCATACACGAGTAGCAGCAGCAGCAATGGACTTTCATCACCTTCCTTTTCTGGGTATGTAACTCTTAATTCAGGCCACTGAACGTTCGCCTCGATGAATACATTCATCTATTATAATGTGCTTAATACTGGAGACATGTCTCCAAGGGTGGGACCAGGATTCCTAACCTGTAACTCTAAGATGTCTGTCTTACAAGGCAAACTAATTGCCCCTGAGCTATCCTCCTGGTCTGCTGTTTGATTGTTTGATTGTTTGATTGTCCGATTGCTCCCACACCAGTTCTTCCCAAATCACTGTTAGACAGCCTGTGTCCCTGGTTTGTGGTAGTTTTCCTTTATTTTTTATTTTTTATTGGCCTCTTTTTGCAAGTAACAAAATTAAGCCTTTTTAAATGGCGCGGTCTTTTGAAAAGTGTTTAATTTAGATTTCTGATTAACAATTGTTAATCGTATTAAACTATACTTGTACAAAAACGATCATTGATTGTGTGTAGGCGCTATACAAATGTGTTTCAAAGCGCTCCAAGGAGGGAGGGAACATGGGAGAAAATATACGTACATTATTACGTCCTTGAAACAGTACAGAATGTGAGAAAAATATACTATCAAATCATAAACAGTAAAAGTGCATAGAACAATGAGGGAGGGGGGGAATGGGGAGAACAAAACTAGCAGTAACATTACTAAGGGCCTCATTACACGGAAGGCGGTAATGGTTAACGGCCACCGTTAATGGTAACGGTGACCGTTAACCATTACCGCCTTACTACGTGGTCCCTTAGCGGGTTGGTGCTTTAACGCCTGCTTTTTGCAGGCGTTAAAAACCAACCCGCTAAGGGACCTCAGAGCTAATTACGGCACCGCAAAATTGCGGTGCCGTAATTAGCGCCTTCCCCATTCCCATAGAGCCCTATGGGGCAGAAATGGGAATGGGGAAGGGCAATGGCGGAAGGGGGATTTACCGCCCCACCAACCTTGGAATGGGGCGGTAAATCCCCTTTCCGCCAAGGCGGTGCCGGTAATTTACCGGCATGGTCCAGGGTGCTAATAGCACCCTGGATCACCGCCTTCCGTGTAATGAGGCCCTAAGCCTGACAATTTTTGCAGTGCAAGAGTGACAAGAGGACGGGGAAGGGGCAGGGGGTGAAGGGAGAGGAGAGAAAGGGTGAGTTGAGGAAACAGAACAAGTGACTACAAATTGAAGGCCAATGACTGTCAAGATAGTGCTGGGCGGGAGGGGGAGGAGAGAACAGCAGGGTAAGTGGGGGACAGACCAGCTGTTATCAGTGGTCAAGGGACCAGTGATAAAAGTAAGTGCTTAGGGAAGTAAGAGGTATAGGGGGAGGAGAGGAGGGGACGACGGCTGCATAGACAGATCAGCCAGTAGGTAGACGGTGTGAACATGTCAAATACACCGATGTTTTAAGAAGTGATTAAAACCAGTACCACTGCAGTTTCTTTAGTACTTGCTCTTTTTTATTTTTGTGCCGGTTCAGAACTGAGCTTTCACCTATCGCAGTCAACTGACAATAATAAAAATAGGTAATTATACAAATATTATACTTGCTAGGTTTTTGCCTGCATCTACACAACTACCTCAAACAATCCATTGGCCTTCATTACGACACTGGCGTTGGACCATGGTGCTAATAGCACCATGGTCCATGCCGGTAACTTACCGACTCCGCCATGGCGGAATGGGGAATTACCGCCCAATTCCGAGGTTGGCGGGGCAGTAATTCCCCATGCCGCCATGGCCCTTCCCCATTCCCATTTTTGCCCCATAGGGCTCAATGGGAATGGGGAAGGCGTTAGCACCAAGGTCCCTTTGCGGGTTGGCTTTTAACGCCTGCAAAAAGCAGGCGTTAAATTCTCCAAACCCCAAAGGGACCTCGTAATCAGGCGTTAAGGGTTTAACGGCGCCACCACCTTTTACGGAGCCGTTAACCCCTTAATGCCTAGGTTGTAATGAGGGCCATTGTATTTAGATGCAGTTTCCGTCTGTTGGGAAGATGCAAACTGCGTGCATTTTGAAAGAACATTCTTGTAAATGCATTCAGCAACCCTGAATGGGCAGGTCTGTGATCATGGGATATAATCAAATGATCCTGAGCAAAGAGTGGTCGTCAATCGCCTCCTGCAGGACAAGTAAAGATTTGGCAAAGGCTCACTTGCAAGGAAATCGCATGGGGAAATGTGTTAATAGGCATATACACTACAGTCCTTAGTTACATGCCTGCTCTGTTGTAAGAGACCAACCTCACTAATTCGGAAAGGAATCCTAACTCTAATACCTGAGCTTCATGAAATGTGTTGAAATGGTGGGGTCCAGTGCTTGAGGGGAAGGAGCTTTGGGGAAGTTGAGTGCTGTCCGTCCTTTCCTCCTGTGACGTAGAAATGAAGCTGACCAAAGGCAAAAAGCACAATGTTACACAAGCAAATGCGATGGGGAAATACTTTATAATATACTAGGCCTAGACAACTCAGTGAAAAATATTAGTGGCATGACTGAACTGTTACCCAATAAAACCGGTTGCCACTAACAAAGTGGAATGGTTGTGCTGCGTGAAAGGGATTGGAGGGTAACCTAATGCACGGTTGAACACCTCTCTTCCTGCAGGACAAGAAATGAAACCTGTGGCAAACGCATAATTATGATGCCAACAAATCGATGGTGCACTGTATTCCGCTCGTCCGAGCCTATAACCATATCCTTGGCATTCAGACTCCAAATTGTAGCCACAGAAACCGAGATCTCGAAATCACAAAGCAACAAAGTGGAACACCTGCACTCCGCAATATGTTGGACAGTGCTGTGGTAGCGGTTGCCACTCCCCCCTCCCCTCGTTAAATAAAAGGGGTCACCAAAGAGAAACAGCCAATGTGATGGGGGCAATCATGTCTACTAGGCATAGACTGTACTAAGACAAATATTGGGGACATACCTGCTGTGTTTCAGAAGGCTTAAAAGTAATTGACGCAGAAATCAACCCTCGCCTGCATATATCCATGGATTGCTATTTGATAGTGGGTAATGAAACAGCAGTGCCCCAACGCTGCCTTTTTCCTGGCGAAAAGATAAGTCCAGCAAAGGGACTGTTATCACAAGAGCAAATGGAATTGGGCAATGCATTGCACATAGCACGCACAATTTGACAGATAATAGTGGCATATGTTATCAAAAGACCAGAGACTGTTCAATCTAATGTGAGAAAACAGCTGTCATACCTGAATGTCCTGCGATCTGTTGGGTGCTATGGTGAAAGCACTGGATGCCCCAGTCTTCCGTGGAAAATAAATGAAATTGGGTGAGAGGCAAAGATGTGACGCACGCTAATTTGATGGGTTTGTACTTTTGGCAACCAGCCAGGGCACTGGCTGGACAGATAGAAGCGACATAGCTGCTCTTTATTGTACTACTAGAATAATGCACAAAGTGAGTAGGTTCCATACCTAAACTCCATGAGATGTCGGATGGTGCTGTATAATTGATCAAGGAGAATTGACCATTAATTGACGTTTTTAAATTCGGGCAATTCTCCCGCGAGCAATTCGGAAACTAACAATTCGTATACAACCGTAAAAAGCACTTATTTCCCGATCTTTGTGTCAAAAGAAACGGACCAAGAAGTTTGTTATAGCATGAGCAAATAGGATGGGAACGCTATACTTTTAACTTGGTCACAACAGCGATATTGGTGAAAAGCACGCTCTCAATTCTATGTCACTGAAGGGTTTTACTGTACAGCACAGAACTACGACTTGCAAACTTGCTTTGAGTGGAGTATGTTTGAGTGAACCACAACCGTAATGGCTGGCTAGATCTCATGCATTGGTCATGAGGAAAAATGGAAATCGAGGAATAAATGCACCTGAAAGGGAGCCAAAACCAACTTAACACTTGTCTGCCGTCGTGTGGCAAGATCGCAGGTAAAGCTTTTGGAAGTAACCCAGTGAGTCTGGGCTTGCGCATCTTTGTAAATTCTGCCCACTGGTACATCTGGGTGCTGGGACGTTGACTGCATAAGCAAACTCTTTCTTCGAAAGACCTCATTGGGTTGTCTAGCTGTTACAGTTGAGCAGCCATTTCCAGATTGGTGTAATCTTTTGGGAAAAGGTGTAGTACCGTCGGGTGTTGGCACATTAGATGACCATTCTAGATAGGTTCTGCAATTTAAAAATGCGGGTTTTAGAGAACACACTGCAATAGAACAAATTAAAGTATACCTAGAATGTTAAGTTTATTGAAACATTTACGTTTGTAGATTACAACATTGAAAATCATTTAAAACGCACTGCATAGTAATATTTGGGTATTTTCGTTTCACTGTATCGTAGGGATCTTGGTCCATGCAACATCTGTAATGCAGTAATAAATTACAGAAATACTAGGTTATCTTTTGGTGCTTGTTGATGCTGGATATTGATTCCCTGTATGGCAGTCCATTCCCAAATGATTCTTCAGTAATGGTGCGATTTTCGAGTTAAACGCTATTGCTCAAGAAATTTATATGGGAAAAGGGACATATCTACTCTTATGTAGAAGCCAATAACATCTTGATTGGGGGCCAATCAGGGTTCAGGCTGGCCCATAGCCCTGAAATGGCATTAGTGGCTTTGCAATCTCATATGCGGGGATAATGGAGAAAAGCAAGCCTGTTCTGCTGGTCCTTTTGGACCGCCCAGCAGCTTTCAACCTCGGCCATTGCCTTCTACATGCTCTCGACTCCATTGGAAACTGCTCCATTGAAGCAACTGAATGGTTTCAATCTTTTCTGACCAATCTCATTTGCAGAATCCACTGGAGAAGGCTTTCTCTCCACCAGCAACCATCTTTTGCAGGGTGCCGCAAGGTGCCAGTCTGTCGCCAGTGCTGTTCATAATAAACATCAGCCCCTTTGCTCCCTCTTAGAACGGTTTATTTTACCAAGTATGGGGACGACACACAATTGGTCATGGAACTTAGTGGGATTTCTCTCTAGACTACTCTAAACCTCTCACTATACAACCTGATCGAATTATGTATGTCTGAAAACTGGATGTGTATTAATGGAGTGAAGACTGAGCTCCACATCATTGGCTTCTCCTGGCCAGGTGTAAACGCAGTGCTGTCTACGACAGTTTTGCTAGAAATAACATCAGAATCCCAGTCCAGCACATGGTGAAAACTGTCACCCTTGAAGCCTCCTTCAATTTGGATGAACATACCAACACGATTAGCAGAAACTGTAATTCCCATCTGCATTCTGCTTCTATTGCCCGTGCAACTGTCTTGCCAAGACTGGACTATTGCAATGCATCACTAATCCTCAACCAGACCAGTAGGATCAGCCTACAGTCTCATCACCCCAAGATTCAACAGGAAAAGAGCCAGTGGTTCGAGTTTCCTTGCTCGGGCACCTGCCCTCTGGAATGATCTCCCCTGCCACCTATGAGACGAACCATCATACAGTACCTTCAGGAAATTCCTTAAAACTCACCCCTTGAACTAACTCTTCTCCCTTCTTTGTCACACTTCCCATTCTTCCTATGCAACCAGCGCCTAGATGCCTTTGGGCATTGTGCACTCTTATACATGTACAAAATAAATAATCTTGGGGTTAATCATGCCAGTCTAAAAATATGCCAGCGTATCCAGAACGATGCCATATGAATCATAAAAATGTCCCCTGGAAGGAGCACATTTCAAAATATCGGAAAGACCTTCACTGGCTGTGTCCATACGGGATCGCATTAAATTTAATACTTGCACCATCGTACATCGCTGTCTTTATGGTAATGCCCCTTCCTATCTCAAATCTGCCATCACCTGCTACTTGAAGACAACTGCGCTCATCCAACGTGGCCCTGGTTTCCTGCCTGGTCTTCAAACACTCTAAAGACCTAGGGAGATCTTTTCCAGTCCATGTGGCCCAGTTGTGGAACTCCCACCCCTCCAATCTGAGACTGGAGGAAAACTTTCTCCCCTTCAGGAAAACACTTAAAACCATCCTGTTCAAGTAGCTGTACCGTGAATTCTAGGACCCCCTTCTCTCTTGTCCTGTTCTCCCTCTTGTGTACAGGTGTGCCGCAATGCTTGCAAGCTCCCGGAGTCTCATGCACTGATAAATAAATGAAGGTGGATACTGGATGGGCCACTTTTATTTTGGAGAGAAAAAAATGTAAAAATCCCAATTGTCTACATTTGACATGCTAGACACAATATTAAATGGTGACAGCTGTAAGCAGGGATTTGTGGAATGATTTGAAGCTATTAAAACTGAACCACCCGTTCAATAGCATCAAAGTCACATGGCATGATCAAGAGTCCATGGTAACAAAAGGGCTCACAACGTGAACTGCCCATTGACTAGTGATACTTGGCTTTTGGCAAGTAAGAAATTGTGTGCATGTCTAGAATTGAGGTGGCAAGGGAATTTTTATGGATGGCTAGTAGGTTGCAATATATCCCCACGCCCCGCCAGTCTTGTGGCCACTTGAAAGACTTGGATCACACCCTGGCACTCCACCCCATGGTGGAACATCCTGCTTAATTCCGTCAATGATTGTTTTGTATATAGGCTACCTTTTAGCGGAGTTGGCCTGGTTTGTTCCATTTTTATGTTTGTGTAGATTGAGCAACACGCACCTGGTCTGTGGGGGAGTTATTCTAATGTCATTGATGCTTGTAGTCCCATTGAGAAGTTAATTGACTGTGAAACGAAGATTGACGTTTTCTTGGGCTTGCACCACACCCCAGTGGAACATCTGCCAAATTAAATTTGTTTATTTTTAAATTTGTTTATTGGCATTTATCATTTTACAACTTTTGCATGATGTACAAGCGTGCCATTGGTTGTGTAATTATCAGCATCTCGTAGTAAAACAGTAACATTTTAAACAAAACCACATTAACTGTCTCCTTGATTTGTCCATGTGGATTAGTTCTATGTTTACTAGCAAAGGGGGGGGGTAACTGGGCGGCAGGGGGGCTGCAGGGGGGGTTCTGGGCAACTGGGGACCCATTTGGGTTCGTGCGGGTCTTTCCTGAGATGTCACTTTGGTTGTAGACCAGTGTTGTCTGGGTTGTTTTTGTTCATTGGGGCTTATCATCCGAGGGGTGGAATATATTTCTTGTGATTTCCTTCCATACTTCTAGTGCCATCAAGGCATAAATTAGTTTTCAAAAATTGATTGGCAGTTTGCTAATTAAATTTGTCTTGATTAGCAAACAAACCCATTTGATTAGCAATTTTGTACTAATGTTTTCAATGCCACCAGAAGATACTTGTACCCAAGATATAAAATGAGCAACAATACAGCAGTTTTGTATACCGCGGAAGTAAGACATTAGTGAGATAAGTCAGGCCTTGCAAATTCTTTCTGTAAAATGGTCACCACAGACCCACCTTAGTTTGGCACACTGTGGCAACCCAGAAGCCAGCCATGCACAGTGAAACCTTTATTTGACATTTACAGCAAACAAAGTAAAGTTTAAATAAAAGTTCCCAACATGCCCTGCAAATGGTACCTGTCCTTCTTAAAATCTACTATGTGAGTGGGCAAAAATACTTTGCGAGCCCTGGCTGAGTGTCTGTGTCAATTCATGCAGCTAACCTTTTTTACAAATAGATATGATAAAAAGGCTCTGAAAACAGTCAGCTCTCTATCGCAGGATCAAATATATAATGCAACCATAATCATGGAGCAAAGTGAGATCTGGAGGCCAACTACACTGTACAGTTCGGCAGTAGGTCCGTAAATGTACAGACTGGATGAAAGTATTGATCGCTACTTTAAGTAAATATAATTCATTATGTAAAAGATTAAGCATAGTGGATGGTGTAGCAGGCAGACAACTAGGCAGAATATTGAAGTTTGCAGCCATCTCACTTTCAGGGTAGTGGGCATAAACCAAAACATTACGATAGGCTGTCAAAGAGTATGGGATCAGCACAAGTTGTAAACTGTATGTAACCAGCAGGCCACAGGACTAGGTTTGCCATCAAAGCATTTGGCCGTGTGGTCATGTACATTTTCAAAAGTGTCCACTAGTCAATATGGTGCATCTTCCCCATCAAAATGAAATCTAGTTGACACTGATATTTAGATACACTTCACTGTAAAGCATGGAGACAATGCAGTGTTTTACAATAGCAATACTGTAATTATGAATTATGTAACCTATTAGATTTTTACAAGAGGAATTGAAAGCCTTTTTAAAAAACAATAACACATACTGGTCTTTGGCAGACAGGATACAGTTAGCTTAATAACAGTATTATCTTGATTATTTCTGTTTTGCAATTATTTGAAAAATAAAGTGCACATCACTCCCACACAGGTCTGTTGGCACATGAGTGAAGGGGATGATTACTGCTGCACTCTCTCTCCATTAGCCTCCTTTGAACTTGCAGTGAACAGAGAGGGGGTGGAGAGAGCTCTGAAGGCAAGAGAGGAATGCAGGGTGAGCTGTGCTTTCATTAAACAGCGTAACTTAAATAGCTAACTTTGCTACGCAAGTGGCAATTTAATTAGCAAACCTACAGAATTGCATAGCAAATTGCTATGTGACACTGCTTATTTTATGCCTTGGCCATGCTTGAGTCATCGGATCTGGTGACGCCATCCTCCCATGCATTTTTTTCGGAGCTCACCCACCGCTCCAGCTCATTGTACCATGCGTGTTCCTGCAGGCTTCTTCCAAGAAATTGCGATAGTTCTTTTAGCCAGTATGCACATTATGTCCATTAGTTTTGCCAGGTGCTTGAGTTTTGCTAGTCTGGGATATATTCCCAGAAGGCATCGTCTGGGGTCCCTTTGTATCTGGATATGCCCGCTTTTTCACATGTCTGTCTTATTGTGTCCCATAGGGACTGCGTCTTGGTGCATTCCGAGAACATGTGGAGTAGATCTGCCTTATCCGTCTTGCACCAGACGCAATTGGGTTGTATTTGTTTGTTAAAATTCGCCATCTTGCATGGGGTTAGATGTGTGGTGTAGCATGTTTAGTTGTATCAATTGGAATCTGATTTCTAGACACCACTTTAGGAAACGTTAGCACTCTGTCCCATTCCTCGTCTGTTAACTCTCGTCCTACATCTTCCTCCCATTTGTTTTTCATTTATGCGCTTCGGGGGCTTGGGGATGTTGCTTAGGTGGCTGTATATTTGGGACACCGGTTTCCATCCCTCGCCCGAATTGTATAGCAATGTAGTGAAGTGGTCCGTGTCGAGTTCTTCAGGCCAAGTTTCCCATTTGTTTCGTGCTATTTTGTGTATCTTTTGATACCATATGAATTGAACAGTGTGGATATCATCCTCTACCTGTAATGATGCAAACTCCCTGAAGGTGCCTCAAGCATATGTCTCCCCAAGTGTAGACCTTTTTTTTTTTTCTTTTCCAAATCCTGATGTGCTTCAGGTCAGTGTCTGTTTTGCATAGGTCTGAGATCATTGGTATTCCTGGGGAGTATGGATGCTTCAGATGGGTGCATTTCTCAGCAGGTGTTGGGGCGCCCAAATAAGTTCCTTTAGTTGTATCGGGGAAATCATGGATTGTAGTAGGGGTGTCTCAGATGTGGTTTCGTCCGCTAGCCACTTGGTCACAAAGCTGAGTTGGGCTGCCAGATAATATTTTTCTAGGTTTGGGAGTTGGATTCTGCCCTGCCTGTATGGTAGGACTAGTGTGGAAAATGCTACCTTATGTCTGCCCTTCCCCCATAGGAATTCTCAAATTATTGTCTCAAGCAGGCGAAAGAAGGGATTGTTGATGTAGTAGTGTACATTTTGGAACCCATATAAAAATCTGGGGACAAAAATCATTTTGATTATTGAGGCTCTGCCCATCATCGACAGGGGGAGTTTTGCCCAAAAGCTCATTGATTTGCGCAGTACAGGAAGTGCTGCCGTTATGTTGTGCTCATGCATTAATTCAGGGGTATGCATTATTTGGATTCCGAGGTATCGGAATGAGGTGGTCCTCCACTGTATCTCCACCAAAGGAAGTTCCTCTATGTTCTTGTCTTTTAGGCCTGCCAGGGGGAAAAACAGGATTTTACCTTGCTAAATTGTATGCCTGAGGCCCTGTAGTAATTGTCAAGAACTTCTAGCATGGTTGGTACATAGATATGCGGGTCTCTGACATATAGGACATAATCTGCATAGAGTGAGAGGATGTGGTTTACCCCTCCCAGTCGTATCCCTGCATCAAAGAATTGTTTCCTAAAATAAATGGCGATGGGTTCTAGTCACAGTATGTAAAGCATGGGGGGGATAACGGGCAGCCTTGCCTGGTGCCCCTGCATATGTCCCATGCCTCCGACACATTTCCCAGTTTTCACCCGTGCTCTTGGTTTGGTATAGAATGTGAATGTTGGCATGACCACACCTGGATGGAGTCCTAGGCGTTGGTCTGCGCCGCGTCTAGATGGGAATGTGAGGGCCAACAAGTGCCACACTTGGACAGAACTGTGAATGTTAGCATGGTAAAGGTCAGGTAACCCACTAGCCAATATAAGCTCAAACTCTGCATACTTATCTCACTCAAAAAACCTCCTGGATGGAGTCCTAGGCGTTGGCCTGCGCCACTTCTAGATTGGAATGTGAACAAGTGCCACACTCAGACAGAATTGTGAATGTTAGTATGGTAAAGGTCAGGTAACCCACTAACCAATATAAGCTCAAACTCTGCATACTTATCTCACTCAAAAAACTCACACAACCATCTCTCGCACAACAAGCCGCACGCACTTCACAACACTGCTACAACACATAAGCCGGAACAACAGCACACGCGGACTCACTCCGATCCGATACCCGCACCAAGGCTCATTACCCGGTGTATACTGAGTTGAAGCTGCCAACAGAACACCACTCCTCTCACTATCCTACTCCCTTCCTCACCTTACTAACCCATCCCACCTTTATCGTTTACAGTTCCTCCTGAGCACCTGGGGACCAATTCCGTTGGTGACGGTGCGCGGTACAAATACCTTTAACATTTAACATTTAACAAAGAACCCCTGATACATAAAAGCTGACTGAGACAACATACACATTGTAGGGTTAACTGTTAATCCCCCCTTCCTTAAGGCTCTCATAATAGTGTACAGATGCAATACATGATCCTCCCATGTTCGACTGTGAATCAAAATGTCATCAATATATGCCACACAAAAGTCAGAATAAGGTTGCAAGATTGTATCCATTAATCGCTGAATGGTCGCTGGAGCTCCATGTAGGCCAAATGCCAAATCCTTAAAATGAAATAGTCCTATTAGGGTTGCAAAAGCCATTTTTTCTTTGTCAGGTTCGAATAATGGGACCTTCCAGTAGCCTTTTGTAAGGTCTAAAGTTGATAAATAGACAGCATTAATCAGTTTATTTATCAAATCATAATTATGTGGTATTGGGTAAGCAGAAAAGGCAGAAATGGTACTTACCTTCCTAAATTCTATACAGAATCTCAAGCTCCCATCGGGTTTTGGCACTAACAAGATGGAAGAGGACCAATGACTAGTTGATGGTTTGATGATATATGCCTTCTACATTTGTTCGACTTCTTTAATAATTATCTCTTTACATGTTTATAGCAATCGATAAGGTCTCAAATGTAACACCTTGCCTACCGGAGTGCGATTGTGATGGAATATGCCCTCCACCCTCCCAGTTTCCTCTCGGAACCCATTGGGGTATTGATCTATCAAATCCAAAAGATCTTGCTTTTTATTATTTGCTAGATTAGGGGGAATTGGAGTGATATTGTTTACTTCACTGTCACCAAACAGGATAATATAGTGGTGCTCGTCTCTGCAGGGTTCTCTTTCCATTCTTTCAAAACGTTTATATGATAAACCTGTGTCTTTTGTCAGTAATCTTGTTGTATAATCTTGTAATTACAAGTGCCTACCTGTTCTATTAACTTATAGGAGCCATACCATTTATAAACATGTTTATTGTCAGATGTAGGTAGCAACTTTCTGACCAGTGGAAACGGACCAAAATGAGATTATAAGAAGTCGTCTGTTGTTCTTGGACTTTGGGTTTGTACAAGTGATGAAACTGCTGTTATATGTTCTTTAAGTCTAGTTGCAGTTTGATTAATCAGAATAGGGGTCTCCTCTCTCTCTTCCCAAGTTTCTCTGAGCAGATCCAATACATATCAGGGTTCTCTCCAGTAAAGCAATTCAAAAGGGGAAAAGCCAGTAGAAGCTTCTGGACTGCGAACAATGCCCATGGAACCATTTGGTCATCGTTTTTCCAATACTTACCTACAAACTTCCTCAATATGGTTTTAAGAGTTTTATTAAACCTTTCCCCAAGACCATCCATCTGAGGGTGATATATACAGAGTTTTTCAGTGTTGTTATACGTAACAACTCCTTAACTCCCCCCATGAGTTTACTCATAAAGTTAGATCCTTGATCTGTTAGTATTTCCTCAGAAAACTGACTCAGGAAAAGAAGGGCATTAGATTTATCAAGATCTGTTGAGTAGTATTAGTTTGGAGGGGAAAAGCCTCAGGATACTGAGTAGCTAACTCCACGATCACTAAACTATATTTGTTACCCAAATTTGAAGCTTCAAGGTGGCCTACAATATCCATCCTGATTCTTGAAAATGGAATCTCTATAATGGGTAATTGATTTAAGGGAGCTGGTGGTGGTATATAAGTACTTGTTCTTTGGCAAATGTCACATGCTTGGACAAATTTCTTGATATCTTCAGGAATTCCTGGTCAATAGAACTTTGTACTGATGTGGGCTTGAGCCTTTGCACGTCCTATATGTTCTCCTGTCAAATGGGAGTGGGCTATTTAGAGGACTACCTGTCAATACTTCGGGGAATAACTAGCTGGGTTTGTATCACCCTGTCTGAGGTAATACCACTTCTATATAACAATCCCTGGTTCAGAAAAAAGAATGGTCCACCTTTTCCTTTGCCTTCAGCTTCTGGTATTACCTGAGGAAAGGCTTCAGAAAATAAACGGTCTTTCCTCTGGGCAAAGGCTAAACGGGGAAGGGTGTCAGGTTCTTCATCCCAAATCTTTAAAGGTGGGGAGGAGTTTGGTTTTTCATCAGCCTCCCCAAAACCCTGACTCCTCTTTAAGTCCCCCTCTCCACATTCCCTTCCATAAGTTTGGGAAGTACTACCCTTTCAGGTATCCCTTGATCAATTGTATCCCCTGGTTGAACCTGAAAGAAATCTGTCCCATGATTTTGCAATTCACCTTTATATCCCCTCGAAATCTGGTCACTGCTCCGTACACTGATCATCTGGTTACCCTCTGAACTCTGGCCCAGGCTCCTGCATGTCCATTTGCCCTCGCACTGCCTCTGGGATCCCCAGCACTTAACGGTCTTTATCTGCAACCCTAAAGTCCCTTCTCTCTGCATTTATGAGCCACCCGCTGGCTGCACCTGTGAGTTAACTGCACTTCCCACTTCCCCTTCCCCCTGGTACTTCTCCCCTTTCCTCTGAATGACACAAGGCCTAGTGAGATCATTATTTTGTCCTCCCTTTGGTTCCCCCTCTTTTTCTTGTCGCACTTAGAAACATGTGTGTATAGGTGCGTTATAAATACCACATCATATCATATCATGTGACGTCAAGCATGGGTGCAAATTAGGGGAGATGATGACAGGTGACCAAGTCAGGGACAAACTGTCCAGGAAAGGGGGTAATGTGTCACAAAATATTCAGGCCTCAAGACTGTTGAGAGGGATTGTGGGAATGTGGTCCGGTTGAAAGGTGAGGTGGTGATGTGTCGAATAAGAGGAGGGTGGTCAATGTGGACTATATTCGGGGTCAACCTTTGACAATCCCAGGCAGTTTCTTATAGTTTTGATATTACACTTACTTTGTAGGTCTTTATTTTTCCTTATCCCATCCTCTTCACCAGCTGGTTTCCACTCTACTTGAAGGTAATTAGTGTTAACTTCATTGATGAAATGTAACAGACTATAAGACGGCAGCAAACTGCTCCTTCCCCTTAAGCCTCTGTCTCTCACTGGTCACTCAATCCACACTCTAGAGCTTTCACCCTGCCTTCAAGCAGCAACATTGCAGGATGTCAGGGGAGCAGTGTAATGGCATACATGCTAAGCTTGTACTGTTAAATTTCATCAATCAAGTTAACAGTAATTACCTTAAAGTAGGTGGTAATCAGCTTTATTTCCCCACACAGGCACTCTTTATGACCCTCGGTCATTTCATTCTTGCTAACTAAATTAAAATGCTTGAACAACTCATCCACCTGTGCACTGATGATCTAATCGTAATTACTGGACTCTTCTCAATAATGTTTTTGTGAGATGCAGTAAAGAATGAGATTGACATTAGAATGCATATCTGCTTCACCATGCTTGCATGTTCTAGCTCAACCACCTCATCTTTAGGAACACTCTTCAGCTCAGCGGTGTTGCTAGTTTGGTCAAGTAAAATGCCCCATTTCCTTACCAACATATTTCTGTATTTACATCATGCATACTGTTCCTGCACAGGGGACAAGCACATTTTGTTCAAAACATTTTACCTATTTGGATTTTTAACATCAAATTTATTCCAGAAACATGATTTTGGTAGAGCTAGAGAGCTAACTTAGAAATTAATTTTGGGCTGCGTCTAGTCTGGTGAAATTAGAAAACCCCCATATATCACAGTCACATAATGTGGAGAAATGGACTTTGCCTTCCATTACCCTTAGGCATTTGTCTAATCTTTTCCCCAAAATTATATTAAAATCATATAAAACCCCTAAAACATGTTTGGATCTGTTTTATCAACATTTTAAAATGATGCAGCCTGCTGCGATTCCTATGGAACAGCATACCTAAATAATTGTATGTATTCTCAATTGAGATACTAACATTATTTATAGACCATGCAAAATTATTTTTGCTGTTCCTAAACACCACAATCTTTGTTTTCTTGAGGTTCAATTCCAGACCATGCTCCTTGAAGAACGTCTCTGTGTAGAGCAGGCTCTGCTTGAGAGCACTCTGTGTCAAATCTATCACAGCCGTATTGTCAGCATACAATAGCTCCACATACCTAAACCCAGTCAGGCTGTCTTTGGCCAGGAACAGTGTGACTGCCGCACTCAGGCAGATCGGCATGAGCAGGCAGAGTACTAGGATCATCAGGAAGCCCCTTGGATGTTCAGGGTGTACTGGGAGAATGAGCCGAAGAATTCTGAGACAGGGTCCAATCGTTAGTTGGTGGGACTCCAAAGCAACACAAGGTTCTGACTGGACTTGGCTCACAAAATTCCTTAGGCAGGGCATTTAGGAAAGACCAAGAGAGTTGACAGACTGGCTGCCCATTTGTACTGGCCCGATATGGGAGCGAAATTAAGAGAGTGTGTCTGGTTCTGCCATACTTGGCAAGCATATGTTAAGACTGGAAGAGCCACAAAGGCCCCCTTAATTTCATTAGCAATGAAAAAGAGGATTTTCAAGACAATAGTTTGGACATTGTGGGTCCTTTGGTTCCTCAAACCATTTCAGTGATCATATATATGTTGGTGGTGGTAGATCAGGCAACTTGGTAGCCAGAGACTGTACATTTGACGAGCATCAAAGAACACATGATGGTCAAGGAACTTATAACCTTATATGCCTATGTGGGATTCCTTAAGAAGATATTTCTGATAGGGGATTCAACTTCATAGCCACATATTTGAAGCGCATGTTTGATGTGTTTGGGGTTAGTAACAAATTCTGCACAGCCAGCCTTTCACCCACAAATATGGGCTTGTTGAAAAGTTCAATAAGACGCTAAAGTGCATGATAGGTGCCTCGGAAGAGCCCCTGAGAAAAAAGTGTGAATTTCTCCTGCCATACTTTCTCTTTGCCTATCATTATGCACCAGAGAACAGTGTGGCGTTCAATCAATTCAAGCTCCTGTTTGCCACCATGTTAGGGGTTCACTAAGTCTGGTATAGGAAGGCTGGGAGGGAAATTTCTGAACTCCTTTCCATGATGTAGTGGTCTAGTGATTGGTCTCAGATCCAGAATGGCCAAGTGTAGGGAACAGAGCATCCAGAACATAAAGGCTGGTGAGGAGTTCATGAAACACTCGCATGATCAGAAGGCCACCATGACTGACTACACCCAAGTCAAATGGTTTGGATCATGGAACCAGTCAAGTCCAGTCCCCTTCCTGATAAGTGAACTGAACCTTATGCGGTGCTGGAGATAATCAGTGAGGTTAACTACCTCATTGATACCAAGATCTCGAGGCAGACTCATTGGGTCTTCATTGTCAACCCACTAAAACCCCATTACGTGACCATGTCAGGGGGAAAAGAGACCCCTCTCGACTTGGGTAAATGGCCTACTAGGGCTTACGCCAGAGACAATGCTAACCCAAAAACGTTAGCGGTAGTGTGCATAACATGCGACTAATGGCACCAATGGCACTTTCACACTATCTGTCAGCATCTGTTCTGGCCAGTGTTCTCTTTTGGCTTTTTCAGATCTGCAACTCCCAAAATAGACTTGAATACAATCAAGAAACCCCAGATTGGAACAAGAAAAACAGACTTGAGACCAGGCATGGAATGGACTGGGATTGTTCAAACCAAAAATGAACGAGACACCTAAAACTTGACATACAAATCCGAGATGGAGTAAGTTGAGCACATGGCTGCATTCCTTCGAACAGAGTTTGAAAAATGCCTTGGACTAAAACCCTTTGTGAAGCCTTCCAGAGGAAGTTGCAGCCCCCAGCAGGACTGCGAGAATTTGGCCGTGGGCAGCATGTGAACAGGGGGGCCAATGGGAGTCTGGAGCAGTGTTAGAAGTGAGAAGACTGGGCTATAAAAACCCAGCCAGCACATAGGAGGTTGAAAGGTTTTTGTCGGAGGTCACGAGAATTGGTGATGGACCAAGAGGCCAGGTGGATGGTGGATGGTGATGTTGTGTACTTAGGAGACTGTGGCAGTTTTCTGAGAGAGTGCAGGTAAGGTATTGTGTGTCTAGGAGAGAATGGTACCAGTTGTGTAACGTGTAGTGAGGGGTTTGTGAAAGATCAGAGAAATAAATAGAGATGTAGCGAAGTGTAGGCTGATTTTGAAAAGGACTTATTGTAATTGATAGAGACGAGTGTTGGGCAGGACACTGGTGAAAAAGTGAAAGGAGGTAGTGTGCGTAATAGTGTGGATGGCAAAGAAAAGAATGAGGAAAATAATGGGGAGAGGCAGGTGGAAAGAGTTGGGTTAGGATCAAGAGACAGACAAGAAGACAGGGAGGGAGAGAGGTGAGAAGACAGATGTGCAGAAAGGACATGGTGTCAGAAGAGAGGTACGAGGAGAAGAAGGGAGTAGATAGGGACAGAGAAGGGAGGGAAAATGAGAAGGAGAGGGGTACAGGTTGAAAGAGAGAAGTGAGAGACTTGAGATGAAAAGGATAAAGGGGCAGGTTAAGAGCTAGGGAGACAATGAAGATCATGGAGGGAGGGGGAGGACAGAGGCGATGGTGATAAAGACAACAAGGGAGAGAGTATGAGAGAGAGTCAGGGGGAGACTCAAGTGGAGACACACCAGTGAAACCACTGTGCTGCCGAAAGGGAGAGGATCATATAGAAATTCCTGCAGGGAGCTAGATAGGGAAGGCCACATCCTTTAGCTTTTCCTTCGATACTAGAAAATACCTAGACAGTGCTTTAACGTATAATGGGGAAAATGTGGTGGTTAGGAATACCTGGGTTAGGTCGTAGTGAGCCAAAGAGGTGGTTGACAGAGCCTTATGAACCCCTTAGTTTAAATCTTCCCAGCCTTCGCACACCATTTGTGTACAATCTTAATAAAATACTGTGCTATTTTGTCTGTGTGGATTTATGCGGCCATTTATGACAGCACCACATCTGTATATGTCTGTTAATATGCATGAGGCTCTATTGCTGCTTTAGGATACATGAAACTTAACAACACCCTAAATAAAATACTTAATAATGGAGATACCCAATGTGCAAAACAGTCTGTTTTGGAACAGGTAACATGATTTTATTATATGATACATTATTAATATTGCAAATTAGAAATGTTTTGTAGCACATTTATGATATGTTATTGATTTATTATTATATTTGTATACAGTTCACAGAACTTTAACAACGGTCTCATTAAATAAAAGAACCATTAGAATATATATATATATATATATATATATATATAAAACCACTTTACACGTATGCTTTACATAGTCTTCATTTCATACACATTCCTGTTTTAAGATTACAGATATTTAAGATTGCAGATATTTGAACATTATCGAACACTTACTACAGAAAATCAAACACTCATTTGAATTCTAAATTCTAAAATCGATTTCACCTACAAAGCATTTTCGGTTCATTACTAAATTCACGCAGCAATTATCAAAGGGTTCCTATATAGAAACAAGATGATTTAAAACATATCATTTACAGCTGTAAAACCATCGTGCCATATTTTTCAGAGTAGATGCACAAGGTAAATGTGAAAAATATAATATAAAATACTCGAGTTCATAAACGATAGATATCACCCATTATTCGTTACAACACACCAATTAGACTCGGCCACAGACCATACCCTATATAATGCAATATGCAGAGATTCCAAGGGTGAATTTAAACAATATTGCCAGAAGTGTGTAGTAGCAATAGTAGATTATTGGTATATATACTTCTAAAGTGTTGTTCAGGCTTTGGGCACCTAGTAGGAATATGGCGGACTGTCTCAAGATTTCCCTGCACATATGTTGATTCTATTAATGTTAATGCAAACTGTGCCCTACCCTTTAATCAACCAATGTGCTTTTTCAAACACAGGACCACATTATATGTAAGAAACAATGATCTGGAAGCACGTGGTTGCTGACTGATCTTATTGTGAAATGCATTGTAACTTGATATTTTCCATTGACCCTGGAGAAGAAACGCCCGCTTTGTATTGGGGAGAACATCAGGATATACCTAGACAAAATGTCTATGTCCAATTATTTTGACTTCTGGCTTTTTGGGGGATTGTGAAATTTCTGTATGCAGATGTGCCACACAAATATGACTACTAGACACATAAAACAGCATGCAATACATTTATGGAGATGCATGACACTGCATGAATGGCCTCTAAATGGCTTTAAAATTAAGGGAGTAATTCATGGAATAAATGTGCGCCGAAATCAGTGACGCAAGCAGGCGCAAGCGTGAAAAATCTGGGCAGAGCAAGGGGCGGAACACGCGGAATGGGGAAAAACGCATGAAAATAAGGGTGTAACAGGGGAAGTACCGCTAGGAACTACATGGAACGCCCACACGCATACGACATACACGTATTCATGGAATCAAATAGGGAAAACCCACGCACGTCAAAACACACGCACATGCACAATTACGTCCGCCACACGAAAGAAGGCGGAAGCACCCTGACACAGTATAAAAGTGCGCGCAAACAAAAAAAGAAGCATATACAGCTACAATGAATGTCCCGTCCCTCGCAGCAGTGATCGTGGGACACCGCAGGAGGAGGAGAATAGCCAGGCCCGCAATTTTTTTGCCCAGGACCAGCCTTTTAGGGATGCCAGACGACCAGGTCTATGCTAGTTATAGGTTTCCACCTCATATCATCCTAGAACTGGTCAGGGAGTGGAGGATGAACTCACATCACCCACCACGTGCTCCCAAGCATTGAGCCCCTGGGAGAAAGTTCTCAACGTAATGCATTTTTTGGCCACTGGGTCATTTCAGCGGGCAACTGCATAGTGGGGTGGGTCTCACAGGCCACGCAGGCACGCTGCCTACACCAGGTGTTGGCAATCATCACTGCACGCCCCTCAGTCCGCAGGCACATATACATGCCCAGAACACCCGCAGAAAGGCAGGCCGTGGTCCTGGACTTTTACAGGGTGGCACACTTCCCCAAAGTGCTTGGTGCCATAGATTGCACCCATGTGGCCCTACGTCCACCTAGGGCCACTGAGCACATCTATTGAAACCGCAAGCACTTGCATTCCATCAATGTGCAGGTGGTATGCGATGCCAAGGGGATCATCATCTCTGTATATGCAAACTTCCCTGGGTCCACCCATGACAGTTTCATATTCAGAATGTCTGCCCTGAGCCGGGCCCTGGAAGCTGGGAAGCATGGCGACACATGGCTCCTAGGTGAGTACAAATGCCTGTCCACATGCATACTTGTCACACACAGACAAGTACAAAAGCCCCACTAATGACAACTATTATGACCTTACCAGGGGACAGTGCCTACCCTCTGAGCACCTACATGATGACGCCCATACGGAACCCCACCACACCACCCCAGGTAAGATACAACGCAGCCCATATTGCAACTAGGGCCATAGTAGAGGGCACATTTGGAGTGCTCAAGTCACGCTTTCGCTCCCTTGACTGCTCTGATGGCCAGCTACTATATGCACCCCCAGTAGTGTGCAGGATCATTGTGGCAGCATGTGTCATGCACAACGTTGCAACACAGCATGGCATACCGGTGGGCATGGTGATGCCCCCACATCTGCAACCACACGCAGGGCCGCTGCGCATTGGAGGGGAAAGGGCATGTGGCGAGGCAGCCCGTACCCAGCTTGTGGCCACATTTTTCACCTAAACTCGAACCCCTGCAGAGTGCACACAGGCCTGACACATACCAGGTCATAATCGATGATGAGAAAGGGATAGTTAACTGTCACTACCTTACCACCCTGAGAATGTGTCCACGGAAGTGCCACATTTTGTGCATCCCTAGATACTTAAACACAACCAATCCCATGTGACCAAAGGGAACACATTCAGTGCATTTCCCCCTTGCTAAACAGAGCACGAAAAGACTGGCATGCCACCCAAACCCTCCCAACACTCCTCGACCCTGACTGCCACACCATACCATGGCATGCAACGTGAAAACATCCAACCATATGCACCACACATGACACAATAGTCATGAAGTGCCATGTGAGAAATTAAAGTAGTCCCCAGACAATGATACCTCACCTGGAATCGGAAGAAAGGAGTGACCAAAATCTCACACCCAGAAAATGGTGCCAAAAATGCATCCCACCAGTCGTTTAAGCAACAAAAGTCAGAATACCTTTTGCAATGCACACTGGACAATAGCAAATGGCCATATCAAACACCACACACTGCACAGCACAGTGAGTGTGCATTGCATTTGTGAAAACACCTCTGCATCAGTTCAACATAGGCATACAAACAAATATCACCCTTCCATGCATGTCCATGAATAATGACTTGGAAGTGAACATGGATTGTCGTGACACAGCATGCATGAGAAGGCAATCTGGGTGCAATGTCTTTGGGTGCAGTGTTGCCTAAGTGTATTTGTCCATATGGACATGTCTAGAATACATGATTGTGAAATTAAGTGAATGCCAGTGTCCCGTACACAGCACATATGAACATAGCAGAAAGGACCCCCCTGTGTCTCAAACCTCACCAATCCCCTAACACGTCAAAACAAATCAACACATTGCATCAGCCATTGACCAGCAGAACGTATCATGTACAGAGTAAACCACATTGGCAATGGTAGATAGTGACCCATCACTGAATCATCACAATTGATGAAATGTACAACACACAAACTTCATCAAATAGCACCAATGAGGGTGTGAATAAGGGAGAAGAACAGTACATTCCTACATTTCCTTAAAACAGTCCACAGTGTGAGAATGAACTTGAAAAGCAAAGTACAAATATAAATGCCAGGACCAATAAGGGAGAACTTAGGGACGGATTGTAGGATGACATAACTAGCATCAACATTTCCATGCCTGATGGGAATAGTCGCAGTGCAGGAGTCACATGAGGAGGGGAGTGACGGAAGACGATGGAAGAGGTGAGGAGGGTAACAAAACAAGTGACACACTATGGTAGGTTTACAAAGATTCAACATAGTGCTGGGGAGGCAGAGAAGAAAGAAAGAAGGGAAAGGGGGAAGAGATGACCTGTAATCAGTGCTGGGGGGACTAATGATCAAATAAACTGTCAAAATAATACTGAAAATGGTGAAGGTGGGGCGTGGAAGGACTGAGGCAAAAGGGCAAATGTCTGCAAAGAAAAAGTGCATATGTATCACCATGGTCAATGGCAGTTGGGCTTGTGGTTGAAAATGACAGCCAGAGTACAAGGAGGAGGCCAACGGGGGGTGGAGAAGTAGAGGGAGGAGAGAAGGAGGAGGAGGCCAAGCTCAAAATGACCAATGGGGAAATGGTGAAAGAACGCACTCATAGGGGGCAAAGCGAAAGCTGCTGGTAAGGAGAGTAGGGGACGTGATGATTAAGGGGGGGAGACAGAGGGACACTGACAGGGGTAGGGGAGACAGGGCAGTCTTCAAGTGACTGAGAAGGCATGTGGACAGGTCTAGACAGGGGCACCTTAGTGGCCTTTTGATAGTGGTGCCAAGCTCAACCATCCTGATTGGCCGTATTGTCATCAGGGCCAAGTGCAAACAGTGGGAGGAGGGATCATGTCCAGGACACAAACTGATAATTAAAATGACAAAAAATGTAATCATAACTCAGATGTCACATCCAAACACCAGCCAGGGCTGGGAAATGGCCAAAGTGGTGGTAGCAAGGAATGGGTGGTTGTGGAAATGTGTGCTGACAGGGATAACTCAGCGTGCAGCCTTTATGTGGCATATCAAAATCACTGTGGGAAAACTGTCCCAATTCAACATTCTCAGCACATGGACCCCTCCCATCATCAGTGTGTAGTATGCAGACAAAGGGTGCATGGTACCAGCTACAGCAGGAAGCGCATCAAAATACACATTCAATACATAACAAACATCTCAAACAACATAATGAAATGTACAGTCAGCTTAATACTCACCAAAGTGAACTGCAGACATCCATAGGAGAACACATCTGGAATACTCACCAGGGGTATGCACACAAGTAGAACTGCAGGCTGGCCACAGATATGATGGAAGCCCAATGCCCATGTGTGATATGCTCTTACACCGAGCCATCCTTGCAAGCCCATGGAAAAGGGAAGCAGGAGTAACATATGTGTCAGGACCCCAAGCAAAACACATACACAAGACAAGCCTGAATGGGCCCAGCAGGAATATACAGTGGATGCCTTCCGATGCCACACTGTCACATGTACGCACAATAGACAAAATAAAAAATAAAAAAATAGAATTTGAAAGTAAACACAAATAAATTCAAATAATGTATTGAAAGAAATAAAATGAAAAGAGTAACGGATTAAAGAAAAGCAAAATGAACAAAAAAGAAAAAAGCATCAGCCAATGAATAATAAAAAGCTGACACTTTTCACATGTGTAAGAGATGTGAGTTTACCAGCAGCGAGTATGCTGTTTCTAACAATGGTTGGCAGAATTGGACGAGCATCCATAATGGTCTAAAATCTGTTTGCACTTTAAATCAGTGGTGCATTCCTTTGAATCATAGAGGGAAGGACAACCCCCTAGTTATAGCCTCACCAGCCCTCCAGTCCTCCCCGCTCCTGGGCAGCCTCTTTGTGTTTTAATGTGTCACAATGTAGCGCACGCTATAATAGAGGCCTATAAATCATATATAGTTTTCAAGAGGTCCTGTTCTTGAACCTCCCCTATTCAGATTGGGAATTAACATTATAGTTCCAGTCCCACACTCCCTTGTTCACTGTTTGTGCCTTTCCACTTAAAGCTCTTCACTTATTTCTATTCCTCCATCATGGAGCAAACATTTAGCTTCTCGGAAACAGAAATTAATGACATTATACAAGGCCCTTCCATGCTCAACATGGAAGGGGCCCAGCAGCATTTAGCATCTACAGCCACAGGAGCAGATCTCCTGAATCTAAAAAAACGTTGCTTCAGAACGGAGGTGCATGGACACTTTCTCAGAGAATATCTACGCGTGAACATGATCCCCCTCGGCCTCGTAATACGGAATGAGCTGGCATTGTTTTTAGATGACCAAGAATACCTCCAGGGTTTCAGCAAAATAGCAACAAAATGCAGCCGAGATCTTATGGCTCTCACAATCACCACTGCACAGAAGGTACATGCCCACATCCTTAAAGATCTTAAAAAGGAAGAAACAAAATTCCTCACTGATGACACTCTAACCAATGCCCGTGAGAAACTAAAAGAAATCGCTAAAGAACTAGATACCTTCATGGATTCAACCTTAGAAAAAAAAGCATTAAAAAACTTGCTAAGGACATTAAGAATTTCAAACTTGAACATGTTTACCCTCACCTTGCCGCAGATTACAAAGATGTCAAGGACAAAGAACGCACGGCCAAACAGGGAGGGGCCTCACGAAGTAGGTGCAGGGGTGTGTCCTTCTCGGACACCTCCAGTTCTGACTCTTCAACTAACTATCGACCACAGGCCAGAGGGCGCCAGGATAACTTTGGCCAAAATCAGCTATTCTTGCAACCACCAATTATGCCTTTTTTAGGCCAAGGGGGCCCTAGAGGAGGGTACTGGGGCCCACCCCACCCGGGGACCACCCCACCCTCCACAGTTTCCCTTCTACAACAACCCCCAATGGGGATAACCGAACAGACGCCGCAGAAACAACCAGAGGTGCTAACAACGACCCCCATCTTCAATCTTTCAGGCACCCCGATGACTAAAGATGAAATATCACTATTAGCCAAAGGATTGTCTTTCGTCCCCACCAACCACACCGATTGGTTTAAATTAGACCTTGAACTTACCAATTTCTTTAGGATCATTAGGAGAAAGGCCTTTTTTCTTGACAAAGACACCCCTATCGGACCTGAGGACTCCGGCCTCAGACCAAAATCTGATTTTTTCCCCAGGGACGCAGAAACACCTACTTCGATCCTCTCCTTTGAGAAATGCATCCGACAAGAAATTGGGAAACTACAATCCACACCGGATCGACATAGGCAGAACCTGACCTCAGGATAAATAAAAGCCCTTTCCACCCTAGGTGCTAACAAAACATTGGTGATAAAACCAGCCGACAAGGGAGGCGGCATTGTAGTACAAAGTAACACCCAGTACAATGCCATGGTCATGTCCCTCCTGAATGAGGAAGGTAACTACAGAAAACTGAAAAAGGACCCCACAACATGCATAAAAAATAAGATCCAAGAAGTGACCAGATTTGCACTAGAACACAACTGTATTACTGATAAGGAAGAAACCTTTCTCAACACATCTGAGTGTAGAACACCTGTACTTTACGCCCTTCCCAAAATCGACAAGAATAGCCAGACTCCCCCAGGCAGATCCATTGTTTCGGGATGCGGCTCCATTCTCGAACCTATTGGAATATTCATTGATTATTTTCTCAAACCCATGAGCCAACGCACCCCTACTTACCTGAGAGATACGATGGACACCATTACCAGATTCGAAAACCAGCCATTTAATCCAACAGAAGACATCCTAGTATCTCTAGACATCAAGAGCTTGTATACTTCGATTCCCCAACAACAGCATTGGAATGTATAAGACACCATTTGACACAGCACATGACACAGAAACGGGTACCCATCAACTTTATCATCGAATTACTTGAAATAGCCCTCACTAACAACTTTTTCGAATATAACAATACCTTTTGTCTCCAAACTTGTGGCACAGCCATGGGTGCAGTGTTTGCCCCCAGCATGGCTATTATCTTCATGTCCGAATTTGAACTGACACATGTCCTCAATATCGTCAATCCATACCTTGACCCTGTGACTCTGTGGTTCCGGTACATTGATGATATTATCTTCCTCTGGAAAGGGGAGGACAACACCCTGATGCAATTTTTCGAATGGCTGAATCTACACACCATAGAAATTCAATTCACCATTAACAAAAGTAACCAGAAGATGAACTTCCTGGATCTTACCATAACACACAAGAACAATAAACTGGAATGCTCCATTTAAAAAAAAAAAACACGGATCGTAACACTGTCCTGCATTACAGCAGCCACCATCCCAAGAGCCTACGAGACAATCTCCCATACGGGCAGTTTTTGAGGGTCCGCCACAACTGCACTGAACTGGATGACTTTCAAACACATTCTAACGAACTACAGCAAAAACTGATCTCAAGAGGATGCCCAAAAAAGCTTATCAAAAATACCCAGAAAAGAGCAAGATTTACACCAAGAGAGGCCCTCCTGATACCCAAAGTCCACAGCACCGCTCCCGGGAACATTATGACTTGTGTCACCACCTTTTGTCCTGCTACTTCGAAACTCAAATCCCTAATAAAAACATTTTGGCCTCTTGTTCAACTCGATCTTCCAATGGAACCCAAACCACGTATGGCACTCAGGAGGTCAAAAAATCTCAAAGAATTACTCACCAGTGCAAAAACCCACAAAACCATGACTCGTTCCACATTGTGGGACATGAGAGAGATTATTGGACACCACCCATGTGGTCAATGCTCGGCATGCAAACAAACTAAGAAACTTAATTCCTTCACCATTGAAGGCAAAGAATGGAAAATTAGGCATTTCTCCAACTGCAAATCCACCAATGTGATTTATGTGATCCAATGCCCTTGCAGCCTACGTTACGTAGGACAAACTTCAAGACCTGTTCACAAACGCATTGGTGAGCACAAATCAAGGTACGCTGTAAAACCCTTACTGCACCTCTGGTCCACCACTTTAACGAACATCATCACAATCCGGATTCCTTCTCCTGGTGGGTGGTGGACAAAGTTCAAAGCAAAACCAACATCAACAACGCTCTGAATTTCAAAGAAGCCTGGTGGATGCACAAACTGAAATCTACCACGAATGGCCTGAATGAGGCCCAACCAGGATCTTTTTTACACCCAATCCACATAGTCCTATCACTCCTGCGTACCCACCCTCTCCACCAGCCTTGTTTATATTCCTCTGTAGGCCAGAAACCCTTCTCACAGGCTACAAGCTCCCTTTACAGATGAGGCCATTGACTCCCAGATTACTCCTCCTGGTAGAATCTGGAATATCCTTATTCACACCATTAGAGAGAATACGTCCTCACTCATAGAAATGCAACTCAGCCTCCTGCTTGCCACTGTGATTTAGACCCCTTTCCCAATTCAGTTCATTTGTGGACAATTGTCAAGTTATTGCATTGTGTTTTTATTTCAAACTTGGCTCATTTAATGTTTATCATTTCAATTTATTGTATGTTTACCTGGTTTTGCTGCTCTAATAATCAAGCACTAATGCTATCATTTTGCAAATGGCACGACATGTGTATGGTGACTTGTAGAGATGCGTTCTTGTGTACAGATACACCAGTTTTTTACTTTGTGCACCTAAACAGATACCACTCTTGAGACTACATTGATACCTACATTCACAACCCCACTGACTACTTTGATCCACTTGCAGTATATAGTATTCTGTGTACCCATTCATATGATGAACTGTGTGCTGTACCGTGAGCCTCTTTCATCTGGCTCTTGAGCACACATCGTACACACACCTCCTACTGTAACTCCATCGGCTTCATTCATAAATGTGGAAGCGTCCATTTGCTTTACCTCACTGCGCTCCCACACACCTTTGGACCTTTAGTCTAGGAAGCGCCCACTCCCCGCCCGCCAACATTGTTGCCACATGGACTTTGTGGGCCTCCCAATACCACATCTCCTGGCATACATACGGCTCTCCGTATGCACTCTCCATTCCATGACCCATGTCGAGGGTCTCATGGAGATTCAGCAGCAGGGAGCCACTACTCCTTGGAGCACGCGCATGGCTGCCTCAAGACACTGATCCCTGCCCCGATACAAACGAGACACTATCGCTGTGTGCATGCACTCAGGCGGTACGCACTACAGCCTACTTAAGCAGCTCTTTCTTCCAGAGCCAGCACAGGCGCCATTTCTTGATGCTAGTACTGCTCCTGCTCGCCCTGACTTTCAGAGGTAAGCACCCACAGTATTGCTCAACATCTCTCTGGCTTACCCTCGCTCTGATTGACAGGTTCCTCACCCACGGACCCTCTCCTTTCCTGTTTTATCCCTATTCAGGGCAAACCAGACGGTACTTAAGTTTGCCATCCAGTACTGATGACCGCACTCCGAGCTCACAGTGTTCCAGTCCTCCTCCAGCATTTGGCTTTACTTATACAGTATCTTCAGGTAAATGTAGCACCTCCTATGCGGACACTACCCTTCTTTTATATATTCACCCTTATCCATTGCTCTGGGCACCTGGTAATCTGAGTGCCCCCTCTCCTCTTTTCTCGCCCCACTTCAGGCTCGTGTCACCATGGACTTGATGGAACCCCAGCTGCATCAATAGGCGGCCAGTACCTATCCACCCCACATCTCCCGGCCACATTGCGGCAGCCTTCATAACCCTGGCCCATTGCGGCGCATCCTACTTTTTCTCGCTGGCCCTGCGAGGAAACATCCCTGATCCATCCACCTCTACTCACTGCACGAACAGTGGTGAGTTCAGTCGCCTCCTGGAAGTAGACAGGATAGGTTCTCAGTATTTAGCTACTCCCTAAAGACCTATTTCAGCAACTCGGTGCGGGTTTAACATTATCTCCCAACTCTGTTTACTCTCTTTGTCTCTCCTACACAGAGTTTCCTGACTTTCTTTGGCCCCAGAAGAAGCCATTCAACCACCCTGCCGAAACGTCAGCAGCATATAGACTCAGTACCTTCATGGGCTACTCTCTATGCCGCACTCATATTTCTAACATTCTACTCAGACGTAGGACCAAATATGAGGTCAGATCTCAGCCGGGCATAGGAGACCTAAAACCATTGTCTCCCCTAATTTCTATGTTTGCTGTACCTAATCATATGGCACATTGCACTTACTAACAAACTGTTTGCCAAATATACTATGTGATGGTTTAAAATTGCAAATGATCTGTTAACATGCTTCATTGAACTCTTTTATACAATCATTTGTGTGTAAATTACAACTGTCAAACTGTTATCATGTACTATCATGTGTATATATAAATACTTAAATATTGTGAAAAAAGAAAACAGCATCAGCCAATGAATAATAAAAAGCTGACACTTTTCACATGTGTAAGAGATGTAAGTTTACCAGCAGCGAGTATGCTGTTTCTAACAATGGTTGCCTGAATTGGACGGGAATCCATAATGGTCTAAAATCTGTTTGCACTTTAAATCAGTGGTGCATTCCTTTGAATCACAGAGGGAAGGACAACCCCCTAGTTATAGAGTAAATTGGAGGGCTTGTTGTTCCACCCTCAGGGCCTCACGGTGTGCCTCTGCTTGAGCATCAAGTGCTTCATGCAGCGCTGCCATTTCAGCCCGGCGCACCCTGTCATATGCCGTCATGCCCAGCCTGAGTGAGCAGCACGTGGACTGCATAGCCCGCTGATGGAACACCATTTGACTAACAGAAGGGAGGATGGAATGGCCCACACTTTCCATACCTTGAGCAATCATCTCAACTGCTCCCCCCTGTTGCTGTGCTATGGCAATCATGGAACGCTCCCACTCAGTTGACCCCGGTGCGACACGGCCACCATGTTAACGGACACCACACCTGCTGGGACCGAGGAGACGTGGTCCTTGATGGGTTGGAGCCACCTGTGGCTGCAGGACTGCATCCCTCTGTCGACCTGATGCCCCAGGAACATGGTCAACTGGTGTTGAGTGTGACCGTGCACCCGTAACCACCACAGGTGGACATTCTAACCCTTCCTGGCCCCCAACTGCAGGTGTCGCAGACATGAGACCATCCGACACAGGATCACCTACCGGCAATGACACGTCATGATGCAGATTCGGCTCAACATAGTGGTCAGAGGATACATCAGAGCCTGACACAGAGTCAGCTCTGGACACGATGGCCTGGAGCACCTGTGGGTTCTCGTGGGCTGCCATACCACGACCACCTCTGGTGCATGGTTGGTCATGTGAACTGACCACCGTGTCTGGTATGACATCTTCATCCTCCGCCGCGAGTGCGTCATCACCTGCAACATAAATAGAAAAACAAGAATACACACGTCAGTACCACATACCACACACATAAAGTTCACAACATTGACAGACAAACAATGAAACAGCCTTGTCACAGGCAAAACAAATCAGAACATGCATCCAGTAGCATTGCAAAGCAGGGCCATTCCGAAAGCAGTAAAGGATGTGTGCAAAATGTGAATGCAACACAAGTATTGCATGTTGCATATCACCAGCATCACACACAACTTCTAGAGGGCATACATGCAATCCAAATATGAGAGATGGTAACAAAGATTTGGCACCTAGCATAAGCATGTGTTACCACACAGAGAGACAGAGCTAGAAATGTAACCGAACACACCATGATACATGTAACATGCATGTTCATGTGTAGCATTCTACTACAATCAACTATGCAAAGTACATGTGTCATAGGAGGCATCTACGCTAGTGCATTTCAAAACGTTGATGGGAGGGACATGGTGACATACATGTCAGGTCAACATCACACAGCACCATCATGATTGCACACGTACACAAGTGGATCAGAGCGCAAACAAGCAAAGGGAGGGGAACAAGGGAGAAAACTAAATCAAAACAATTATCAAACTGGGCGCAGTGACATACAGAACATGCTAGTGCATGGAGAAGGGATAAAGGGTTGAAGACCCTGGAAGGGGCGAAGGGGAACATGCCAAACAGAACAGACCAAAGAAGGCAAATGAAGTGCAATGATAGAATGTCCATTCAAATAGTGGTAGTGCAGCCAGCAAGTGGCAAGTGCAAGATGATTTGGACTGGGAAAATCTGATGAGTGCAAACAGTGCTGGACTGCATGGGGACTAGCACTGGACCCATTGATATGGGAGGCCTGTAGGCAGTGCAGTAGGGAGGCAGGGTGAGCAGGTACCTGATCCGATGGACAGAGTGTGTGCAGGGGCACAATGCCAACAGAGGAAACTGTTCAGCTGGGTAGAAGAGGGGCTAATGCAGGAGCAAGAAGGAAGGTGTTGAGGTGCTACCATAGGCAGATATATCTCCTCTCAAGATTCAACGAGGCCAGTTGATGCTTCAAAAGTGAGCTCCCAGCTGTACACACAGAACTGCTCCTACCTCATTCATTATATTTCACGACTGAGCTTGAGGTAGTGTGGGGTAGAGGATGAAAGGACTCAAGGGGGGATGAATTGGTAGATGGATTGTGTAAGGTATCTCCTACCCTGACCCAAAGAAACCTTGTGCACAATGCAGAGGGTCTGAAATAGCATACTTGCATCCACTAGCAGCCAGTGAAGGGGTCACATAGCTGCAATGATGGGATCCCAGGGCTTGTGGCCAAGGACAAGTCTTGCAGTCCTCTACCGGATTAGTGGTGGAGGGTGGAGGCCGGTTGATTATTGAATGAGACTTTCACAGTACCCCAACCTTGAATGAACCATAGGTTGACAGACTGTGAGCATGTAGGAGAATGTTAGGGTGGGCACAGTACCCTTGAGGTGGTGGAGGAATGAGTTAATCATTTCCAAGATACATCACAAATGTGTGTGTAAAAGGGATGTGTTGAGTCAAAGGTGACCCAGAGGTTCATGGCCTTGCAGGTGGAGGCAGGAGGGGGGCCAAGTGGGGCTGGCCAGAGATTGATTGCAAAGGATGGAAAAGGTGCATCAATGAGGAGGATGACAGTCTTGCTGGCAATCAGACAGAGACTGTTGGTAGTACACAAATGCAAATGAGGCTATCTGAAATAAGGGAGGGACAAGAGGTGACCAAGGGCAGCCAGGAAATGAGTTGGTTGTCATCAGCATAGCACCAGAACTGGTATAAAAAAATGATAATGCAGTAGTCAAGAGCTGCCAGGTTCTCTTTGTGATTTGAGGCCGAAAGTTCAGACACCTGGTGAACAACACAGGTGGAGAGGGAGACTGAGGATAGGTAAGAGGCAACTTGTAGCTGATCGGGTCACACATGCCAAACACACTTGTTATTGAATTGCACGCATCAATACTCACCAGATGATGCATCGTAGTCCATCCTCTCTCCCACTCCATGGATTTGTTCCTCCCTGATGAACTCTGAAGTGATCTCCTCATGTTGAGTGAGTTCATCCTCCTGTGATGGTGGCCCACCACCAGTCACCAGAGACATGGAGTAATTGGAGGCACGCTTTTGCTTAGCACTGCGTTTGAGGTCATTCCAGCGCTTGTAGCAGTCCTGAACTGTGCGCACCTGGAATCCCATGGATGTCACAGCATCCGCAACACGCTGCCAGTGGACCCAATGCTGGTGATGTGGTGTATTGCACTGTGGGCCCACAAGCATATTGCGTTGGTGTTCCGACACGTAGGCCCCCAAGGAAGTCCAGTTCCTGATTGCAGAAAGGCTTCTTCCTTGACGTGCCGGAGGCCGGCGCTGTGTCTGGGGTCCCAGCCTCTTGTGCAGGAGCACGCTTCCTCCTTTTGGACGATGGTACTGACCCTGAGGGGGCAATGTGGCCCTGTTCAGTGGGGGCAGTGAAGCTGGTGGACTTGACCAATGCAATGGGTGTTGGTATGAGGACAGAAAGTCTTGCTCGGGTCTGAGTCACTGCCAGGGGAGTGTTGGCTGCATCTGCACATGCAGTTATCACCGCCCGGCTGCTTTGGGCAGCAGATGTCAGTACTGCCCCAGATATGTGTGCCACAGTCACAGCCACAGTGGACGCACATGAGCCCACCTTCCGGACAAGATGGAAATGATCCTGGAAGTCCTCCTCACACAACGAAACATGCGCTGCCTGACCCAGAGCCCGGGTGGAGGTGTCCACAGCTGCACCTGCAGCTACCACCACCAGTGGCCCTGTGACAGCCAAAGTAGATTGCTGTTGGGTAATATGGGCACCAGGTTGAGATGCAACAGCTGCATCACCAGGAAACACAGGGGGTGGTGGCATGTCTGCACCAGCACATGGATGTGCATCCTGTCCCAGAGGGGCACCCCTGCCTCTCCCACCCCTGTAGCCAACCTGGCCACCCTGGACTCCCCGTCCTCCCTGGTCTCCGCGCCCACGTGCCCGACCACGTCCAGCCCTTGGAGGATGCCCAACTTTGCCACCCTTAGCCTTTGGTGGCCTCCCAACCATTGCACCGATGTAAAATGGGCTATGGAAGGTTCACTCAACAATTGTCCTGGGCAATTTGCTAGAAGGGGGTAGGGTACTTGATGGTATGGGTACCCAAATGCCCCTGCAAGGCTGTCTGTGACCCCCTGGGGAGAAATGACGGGTCACGTAGTGCTTAGACACCGCTGGAAAAAAAATGAAAAAAAAGAAAAATCAAAAGTTAAGATGAGATTATGCTCATCAAATTTGAAAAAAAATTGTGCATGCGACCATGGTAGCCTACGTGCGTGAATATTACCTCCAGCAGTACGGTGTGGCACCCAGGAACACAAAAAACATGTACACGTGGAACACGCGGGCTACAATGACCTCTAAACGGTACGCATGCACAGGGGTTACCACAGTGGGAAAAAAGCGTATGCGACTCACTGTCTGCCTTGCGTGAAAAAAAAAAACACGCACACACGCTTGTGCACGTAAGCAACAGCCTGCCAAAAGAATAGGTACGGGCTTCCGACGCTGTGAAGTAATCGCATGTGATTCCAGCTGAGTAAACACACGCGTCGCTCTCCATGGACAGCACGTACAGTTTTTTGCTGGCCCGCGCTCACCTTTAACCCGTGCATAAAGCAACACCTGCGTGCGTAACATCACAGACGCGCTTATGCGCCAACGGCCTTTCCTCGAATTACACACATTAACACACGGACGTGCTGTTTTTTCACGTGCTGAATCACTATGCACCTGTCACAGGGAAACACCCTCGCGCATAACATCACAGACGCGCCTACGCGCTAAGGGCCTTTCCTCGAATTACACACTGATGTGCAGTTTTTTCACATGCCAAATCACTCCGTATCAAGCTGGCCACGCAACAACACACGGAAGACCACGCTCCTGCCCAGAAGGCCATTTTCCTGCCCCGAGCACGCTCCCACCTGCCATCAGCTGCTGTCTGCCTGCCTTCTGCCCACGTGCCCTGCTGTTTGGTGCCTGCACGTCAGCCATCTGCAGGGGTGCAGTTGCTATGACCACCTCGGCTGGAACAGAAGACTCCCGAGTGGGATACCATCGCTCCACAGCTGAGCCCCAGGACCCAGTTGCCCACCCACACCTGCCTCAGGGGTTTCCATGTCGGACACAACACCATCTGGCACCAGTGGCAACCCCCCAGCAGAGAGGCAGAGGGCTACTAGCTTCAGTGCCAATGAAGTTGGTATCCTGGTGGAGCAAGTCCTGGGCAGTATGATGCCCTCTTTGGAAGTTCAGGCGCTGACAATGAAGGACGGAAGAGGATCTGGATGGACATTGTGACTGCCATCAACGTGGAGGGGGTGGCAGTCTGTGACATTCAACATGTCCGGAAGCGCTGGGAGGACTTCAGGTCCAGGACCCTCAACTAGGCCCGGCGCCTCTTGAAGGCAGCGGATGCTGAGGGGTGCCGGGTCCACCTAACCAACAACCAGATGAGGGTCCTGGAACGTATACTCCCAGCACTCCACCTCCAGGTCCTTCAGAGACAGACCCAGCTGGAGTCGAGCGGTAAGTGTACATGCGTACTGTTTGGACGCACTGCATGCTGAGGTGTAGCAGGAGTGTTCAGGTTGCACATATGTCTTTGTATGATATGATATGATATGTCAGTTGTAACGCACCTATACACAGGTGTTTCAAGGGCCATGTATGGATGTGTATGTACAGGGACATGAGCCTGCCGCATGTGAGTCCTCTCATGTGTGAGACACATCAATGGTGTATGTGTTGATAAGCATGCTGGCCAAATGCAGGTGTGGGTGCACCCATTTTTAAATTTCTGTGTATGTACTGTGGCATGGCTGTGGTGTCACACATGGATGCTGCTTCAACCTGCATGTATCTGCACTATGTACATTTGCATGTGTGTGTATTTGACAAGTGTTCAACTGTGATACACCATGGATGCATGTGACACTGACATGTAGGAGGCTGATTGCCAGCTTTGACATATATGGCGATGTTATCAATGCAACAGGTGGTGGAGATGTACAGATGCATGTCTGTCTGGTGGCGTGTGTGCATTTGTTCTGCACTCCCCGTGTTGCATGTGATGTCAGGCTCACCTTCAGCTGCTCATGCTGTTGTCTGTGTATGAATGGTGCGGCCTGATAAAACATTCCTTTTTATTTGCTCATGTGTGAGAGTTGAAATGACATGTGTGTTGAGGAGCGTGATGCCATGTGTAAAGTTTGACACTGCCACACATGTACAACCGTCATGTGTGTATCAAACCATTGTACAGTGCCCTGATGCCTGTGTTCTATCTCTCCCAGTCTGCAGTGTCAACTTATGAAGAGGGCAGAGACGGTGCTGTGGAGCAAAGTGGCAGGGATTGCACCGCCAGCCAGAGACGCAAGGCCCAGCCCTCCTCCCATGTTGTCATCTCTTCGGGGAGTGAGGAGTCTGGTGCTGCGTCCGTGGCCACAGCTGCTGAGGGTAGGTCCAAGAGGCGGAGGTCGGAGGTGAACTCCTCGGCAGCAGAAGGGGCAGCTGGGACCCACAGGGTGTGATGGAGGAAGATGGCATGGAGTCATCCAGGTGAGTGGGGGTTTGGTTGAGGAGGAGGCCATGGAAGGGACACACACGGGGTCTGGAGGGGGGATTCCACTGGTGCTGGTGGTGCAGTCCAGGGGCAGGGACAGGAGGAAGCACAGGCCACCACGGAGGTGTCTGTGTGTAATCCTGTCCCCGATCCTGTGACAGCATCATCCCGCACCAGCAGGGATGCCTATATCCAGACCCGTTCTCAGGGAGGGGATGAGTGCACAACAACTGGCCTTCCTCTCCCTGCGGACGTGGCAATCTGGGACAGGGTTGAACCTTTCCTGGCTGGGATGGCGTTGCGTCAACGAGGCATGCGAGATGACCTGCAGTGTTTTCGTGAAGACACTGCATGTCATCTCGGATGCCTCTTTGACTGCGTCGACCTACTAGGACGGGTCGCCATTGCTGGATTCCTCCATCTGCGGGACCTTCTTCCGACCCCCTCCTCACCTGAACCCCCTATGCGCCAGCCGTCCTCCGTGCCATCTTCCGGCCCATGTATCACCTGGGTACCCTGTGGAGCTTCCTTTGTCCCAGTGGCCAGGATGGTGGAGGACACATCCCTGCCACAGTCGGGAGTCAGAGGTCCAGCAGGGGTGGCCACACCAACAACTGCACCCCAGCAGGAGGGGGATGTGCAGGCATCAAGAGTCAGGGCACATGCACAGCAGCAGCAGGCTCAAGGTGGGAGCGATGATGGCTCACTATGGTCAGGGCGCTGAGGCAGGCCGAGTGCCTCGAGGGAATTCGCAGGGAGTTGGAGGTGGACATGGCGTTATCCCTGCAAAACCTCGGGGCCATGTAACAGGCCCGCCTCCAGGACATAGAACAGGAGTTCGATGATGCCCTGGCCCGGGAAATCGACAAGTGAGCCGTAGGACTTGCCCGCCGCCATTGTATATAGTTAGTTAGTGTTAGGTTTCATTTATGTTTTTCTTTCATTTGGGGCTCTTGGACTATGCCCCAGCTTTTATTAGGTAGTCTTTTTTGTAGGTTTCATTTCAATAGTTGGGCTCATGGACCCTGGATTTTTTATTTGTATATAGTTGAACAGTGGGTTTATCATCATTATTTTTTTATTTCACCATGGAGCAATGGATTTTACTTATTTCTTTCCCTTTGGATTTGGTTTGTTGGACGGAGACTTTGGACACAATTTCATTTGGATTTATTTGGATTCTGATTTCATATATTTCATTCATTTTGGGACATGCTGCATTTTATTTCTTATTTCCATTATAGTGTGTTTTCATTTAATTCCCTTCATTTTGTGTTCAATACATTTTTGTTTCATACTTCAATTTGTGGTATTCTGTCATTGGTTTCATGCATGTGTTGATGTACATACTTGCCATTTAGGTTATGTCATGTAATGGGCATTTCAATGTGGGGTGGATGGAATATTTGGTTGGGTCTTTGGACAGGGGTGGCGTGCAGTGGGATTTGGGTGGCCATAAGGGCCATGATTGTGGATCATGATGACGTGTTGGGGGGGACATAAGTCGGGGCCTGCTGGCAGGTGCCTGTCACTGCTGGGTGGGTGGGGGTGCAGGGGGACATGAGTCAGGGCCTGCTGACAGGTGCACTTCACTGCTGGGTGGGTGGGGTGCAGGGGGACATGAGTCGGGCCTGCTGGCAGGTGCCCGTCACTGCTGGGTGGGTGTGGGTGCAGGGGGACATGAGTCGGTGCTCACTAGTGTATGGTGACATGTGGGCTGGCTGGGGGGCATGCCCAGGGTGGATGGGTTACCTGCGGGGCATGGCCAGGGTGGATGGGCTGCCTGCGGTGCATGGCTAGGGGTGCCTGGTAGTCCCCTGTGGTGTGGACTGCCTGCAGAGCCTGGGGAAGGGGGAGAGGGCACACCTGGGAGGACCCACACTGCCAATTTGCGTGTGAAACTCCCCGCGCACCCCCAGAATACACGTACCCCGCTTGACCAGCGAAATCGCTATGAAACTCCCCGCGCACCCCTCGACCAATGAAATCACGTGCAAAACTCCCTGCACACTCCTCAGAATACATGTACCCTGCTCGACCAGCGAAATCGCATGTGAAACTCCCCGCGCATCCTTCAGAATACACGTATCACCGCAGTGCATGCCCCACTGGCTGCCCACACCACAGGGTGGAGTTTTACAGGTGATTTCGCTAGCGTGAGTGGTGTATGTGTATTCTGAGGGGTGTGCCTGGAGTTTGCCACACGTTTTCGTGGTTGGGGGGCTCTATGCGCCATGTACTGGATTTGTGCGCTGTTCATGGCGCACTGGGCGGGTTTGGGGGCGTAACTGGCGCTGCTGCAGTGTCGCTGCACAACTCTGCGCCACGGCTGGTTGGATGTTAGAATCCATGTATACGCTGTGCGCTGAAATGGTTTTGTCGCACGCGGCTGGCGCAGACTGCCACACGCGCACACCGTGCGCCAGCAACATGCGCCACTTGTGCGCCTAATTCTATGAATTACCCCCTAAGTGTTGTGTGGGGTGCAGGCGTAACAGAAGCCAGTAGTAAAACTTGATCGATGATCGAATTTTCACATAAGGGTAGAGGAAGGGTGAAGTGTTACAATATTCAGGCCGATTCATGGAATAATTAGCGCGGCGCAAGTGGGCAAAAACGTGCGAATCGCAGTGGAATAGCGAAAATCGCAGTGAACGTGCGAAAATCGCACGAAAAGCAGCGCACGTCGATTCATGGAAGTCCGTGCGCGAGAAAACCAGCGGATGTGCGATAAAAAGTGCGCGGCGCACGTTAGCGCACAGGCCATCTAACAGCGTGCGCCAGGTCACAGCGAAAATCGCACAGGCCACAGCGAAAATCGCACATAGTGCGGCGCACGCAATAAAAGTAGGCGGAACACGGGCGTAACACTCGGAATGGGGAACAACTTGCCAAAACGTGGGCGTCACGGGGGAAGTACAGGGCACAAGTGCGCGGAACGCCCACACGCTCGCCTACAACACGTATTCATGGAATAGAATAGGGGAAAAAAGCGCACGCTCAAACCAGCGCACAGGCACAAACACGACCGCCACAAGAAAGGAGGCGGTAGCGTCTCTGCGGCTGTAAGAAATGTGCGCCAAAAGGTGCGCCAACAAATAGCACCTATATACTGCCATGATGAATGTCCCATACTGTGGCCCTCCAGGAAAAATGACGTGCAAAGGGGTACCCACAAACACGGACACCCGCTGACAAAAAATACGTGTGCATGTATACCGGGGTGCGCGGGAAGTGTCACACGCGATTTGCAGGGTACGTGCATCACAGGGGTTCGCGTGAAGTTATTCACGCGATCGGGCCTGGGGGAGCGGGCTACGTGTATTACAGGGGTTCGCGTGAAGTTCCACACGCGATCGGGCCTGGGGGAGCGGGCTTCGTGTATTACAGGGGTTCGCGTGAAGTTCCTCACGCGATCGGGCCTGGGGGAGCGGGCTACGTGTATAACAGGGGTTCGCGTGAAGTTCCTCACGCGATCGGGCCTGGGGGAGCGGGCTACGTGTATTACAGGGGTTCGCGTGAAGTTCCTCACGCGATGGGTCCTGGGGGAGCGGGCTTCGTGTATTACAGGGGTTCGCGTGAAGTTCCACACGCGATCGGGCCTGGGGGAGCGTGCTACGTATATTTCAGGGGTTCGCGTGAAGTTTCACACGCGAATAGCCTGGGCGCGTGAATTTGAGGGGTGCGCGGGAAGTTCCTCACGCGATCGGGCCTGGGGGAGCGGGCTACGTGTATTACAGGGGTTCGCGTGAAGTTCCTCACGCGATCGGGCCTGGGGGAGCGGGCTACGTGTATTACAGGGGTTCGCGTGAAGTTCCTCACGCGATGGGTCCTGGGGGAGCGGGCTTCGTGTATTACAGGGGTTCGCGTGAAGTTCCACACGCGATCGGGCCTGGGGGAGCGTGCTACGTATATTTCAGGGGTTCGCGTGAAGTTTCACACACACGAATAGCCTGGGCGCGTGAATTTGAGGGGTGCGCGGGAAGTTCCTCACGCGATCGGGCCTGGGGGAGCGGGCTACGTGTATAACAGGGGTTCGCGTGAAGTTCCTCACGCGATCGGGCCTGGGGGAGCGGGCTACGTGTATTACAGGGGTTCGCGTGAAGTTCCTCACGCGATCGGGCCTGGGGGAGCGGGCTTCGTGTATTACAGGGGTTAGCGTGAAGTTCCACACGCGATCGGGCCTGGGGGAGCGTGCTACGTATATTTCAGGGGTTCGCGTGAAGTTTCACACGCGAATAGCCTGGGCGCGTGAATTTGAGGGGTGCGCGGGAAGTTCCTCACGCGATCGGGCCTGGGGGAGCGGGCTACGTGTATTACAGGGGTTCGCGGGAAGTTCCACACGCGAATAGCCTGGGCGCGTGTATTTCAGGGGTGCGCGGGAAGTTCCACACGCGAATAGCCTGGCCGCGTGTATTTCAGGGGTGCGCGGGAAGTACCACACGCGAATAGCCTGGGCGCGTGTATTTCAGGGGTGCGCGGGAAGTCCCACACGCGAATAGCCTGGGCGCGTGAATTTGAGGGGTGCGCGGGAAGTTCCTCACGCGATCGGGCCTGGGGGAGCGGGCTACGTGTATTACAGGGGTTCGCGTGAAGTTCCTCACGCGATCGGGCCTGGGGGAGCGGGCTACGTGTATTACAGGGGTTCGCGTGAAGTTCCTCACGCGATGGGTCCTGGGGGAGCGGGCTTCGTGTATTACAGGGGTTCGCGTGAAGTTCCACACGCGATCGGGCCTGGGGGAGCGTGCTACGTATATTTCAGGGGTTCGCGTGAAGTTTCACACGCGAATAGCCTGGGCGCGTGAATTTGAGGGGTGCGCGGGAAGTTCCTCACGCGATCGGGCCTGGGGGAGCGGGCTACGTGTATAACAGGGGTTCGCGTGAAGTTCCTCACGCGATCGGGCCTGGGGGAGCGGGCTACGTGTATTACAGGGGTTCGCGTGAAGTTCCTCACGCGATCGGGCCTGGGGGAGCGGGCTTCGTGTATTACAGGGGTTCGCGTGAAGTTCCACACGCGATCGGGCCTGTGGGAGCGTGCTACGTATATTTCAGGGGTTCGCGTGAAGTTTCACACGCGAATAGCCTGGGCGCGTGAATTTGAGGGGTGCGCGGGAAGTTCCTCACGCGATCGGGCCTGGGGGAGCGGGCTACGTGTATTACAGGGGTTCGCGGGAAGTTCCACACGCGAATAGCCTGGGCGCGTGTATTTCAGGGGTGCGCGGGAAGTTCCACACGCGAATAGCCTGGCCGCGTGCATTTCAGGGGTGCGCGGGAAGTACCACACGCGAATAGCCTGGGCGCGTGTATTTCAGGGGTGCGCGGGAAGTCCCACACGCGAATAGCCTGGGCGCGTGAATTTGAGGGGTGCGCGGGAAGTTCCTCACGCGATCGGGCCTGGGGGAGCGGGCTACGTGTATTACAGGGGTTCGCGTGAAGTTCCACACGCGAATAGCCTGGGCGCGTGTATTTCAGGGGTGCGCGGGAAGTTCCACACGCGAATAGCCTGGCCGCGTGTATTTCAGGGGTGCGCGGGAAGTACCACACGCGAATAGCCTGGGCGCGTGTATTTCAGGGGTGCGCGGGAAGTCCCACACGCGAATAGCCTGGGCGCGTGAATTTCAGGGGTGCGCGGGAAGTTCCACACGCGAATAGCCTGGGCGCTTGTATTTCAGGGGTGCGCGGGAAGTTCCACATGTGATTTGACAGTGTGGCTCCTCCCAGGTGTACCCTGTACACCCTCCACGGCCCCTGCAGGCAGCCCACACCACAGGGGACTACCCTGCATCCCTGGTCATGTCCCGCAGGCAGCCCACCCAACATGGGCATGCCCCCCAGCAAAGGCACATGTCTCCTTGAACTAATGAACACCAACACATGTCCCCTTGCACCCCCACCCCCCAGCACTGTGGGGCACCTGCCAGCAGGCCCCCACCCATGTCCAACTCATGTCTCCCACCACCCCCAAACCCCAGCCACCAGGGTCACCCTCCACCAGGGCCCCACTCATGTATCCCACCACCCCCACCCCCCAGCACTGTGGGGCACCTGCCAGCAGGCCCCCACCCATGTCCAACTCATGTCACCCACCACCCCCAAACCCCAGCCACCAGGGTCGCCCTCCACCAGGGCCCCACTCATGTCTCCCACCACCCCCACCCCCCAGCACTGTGGGGCACCTGCCAGCAGCCCCCCACCCATGTCCAACTCATGTCTCCCACCACCCCCAAACCCCAGCCACCAGGGTCACCCTCCACCAGGGCCCCACTCATGTCTCCCACCACCCCCACCCCCCAGCACTGTGGGGCACCTGCCAGCAGGCCCCCACCCATGTCCAACTCATGTCTCCCACCACCCCCAAACCCCAGCCACCAGGGTCACCCTCCACCAGGGCCCCACTCATGTCTCCCACCACCCCCACCCCCCAGCACTGTGGGGCACCTGCCAGCAGGCCCCCACCCATGTCCAACTCATGTCTCCCACCACCCCCAAACCCCAGCCACCAGGGTCACCCTCCACCAGGGCCCCACTCATGTCTCCCACCACCCCCACCCCCCAGCACTGTGGGGCACCTGCCAGCAGGCCCCCACCCATGTCCAACTCATGTCTCCCACCACCCCCAAACCCCAGCCACCAGGGTCACCCTCCACCAGGGCCCCACTCATGTCTCCCACCACCCCCACCCCCCAGCACTGTGGGGCACCTGCCAGCAGGCCCCCACCCATGTCCAACTCATGTCACCCACCACCCCCAAACCCCAGCCACCAGGGTCGCCCTCCACCAGGGCCCCACTCATGTCTCCCACCACCCCCACCCCCCAGCACTGTGGGGCACCTGCCAGCAGCCCCCCACCCATGTCCAACTCATGTCTCCCACCACCCCCAAACCCCAGCCACCAGGGTCACCCTCCACCAGGGCCCCACTCATGTCTCCCACCACCCCCACCCCCCAGCACTGTGGGGCACCTGCCAGCAGGCCCCCACCCATGTCCAACTCATGTCTCCCACCACCCCCAAACCCCAGCCACCAGGGTCACCCTCCACCAGGGCCCCACTCATGTCTCCCACCACCCCCACCCCCCAGCACTGTGGGGCACCTGCCAGCAGGCCCCCACCCATGTCCAACTCATGTCTCCCACCACCCCCAAACCCCAGCCACCAGGGTCACCCTCCACCAGGGCCCCACTCATGTCTCCCACCACCCCCACCCCCCAGCACTGTGGGGCACCTGCCAGCAGGCCCCCACCCATGTCCAACTCATGTCTCCCACCACCCCCAAACCCCAGCCACCAGGGTCACCCTCCACCAGGGCCCCACTCATGTCTCCCACCACCCCCACCCCCCAGCACTGTGGGGCACCTGCCAGCAGGCCCCCACCCATGTCCAACTCATGTCTCCCACCACCCCCAAACCCCAGCCACCAGGGTCACCCTCCACCAGGGCCCCACTCATGTCTCCCACCACCCCCACCCCCCAGCACTGTGGGGCACCTGCCAGCAGGCCCCCACCCATGTCCAACTCATGTCTCTCACCACCCCCACCCCCCAGCACTGTGGGGCACCTGCCAGCAGGCCCCCACCCATGTCCAATCCATGCCCCCCTGCACCTGGGTCCCAACATTCCCCAATCATGTCCGTAATGCCCATCCTCCCCTGCCAAAAGGCCCAACCAACTATCACACCCACCCACATATCAAAGGCAATTACATGTTACACCCCCAATGTAAATAATGCAATTTAACACATGTCTGTCACACACAATGGCTGCAAGTGAATGACAAAACACCCAACATGACATGCCTGAAAGCAATGAGATGATACGACACATTGAAGATTAAAAAAATAATATGTATTGAACAGCAAATAAGAAAAAACACAAAGCAAATCAAACAAAACAAGATGAATGTCCATGAAAAAATTATGAAAAAATAAAATAAGCCAATCAAGAAGATAATCCTGGGTCCATGAGCCCTACCAAATTAAACCTAACTGACTACTAACTAAAAAGGGAACTATATACAAAAAAGTGGTGCATTGTCCAATCGCAACCCAAAAAAAATTCAAAAAAACAAAGGAAACCTAACCCTAACTATACAACTATATACAAAGGCAGCGGGCTATTTGGACGGCTCACTGGTTGTTGTCATGGGCCAGGGCATCCTCGAACTCCTGCTCAATGGCTTGGAGGCGGGCATGTTCCCTGGCCCCGAGGTCCCGCAGGGATAACGCAGTGTCAAGCTCAAACTCCCTGCGAAGACCCTCGAGGCACTCAGCCCGCCTCAGCGCCCTCCGCATGGAGTCCTCCGCCCTGACCATCGTGAGCCGTTCCTCCTCTGCCCGCTGCCGCTCCGCACCTATCCGCTGGCACAACCTCTCCCACACGGAAGCCACTCCCATTCCAGGGTTCTCCTGCCCTCCGGCCGATGCCTGCACCCCTGATGTTGATGGCCCCGAGCCATGATGCCTCCCACGTTGAGCCTGCTGCTGCCTCCGACGCAACTGCCTGTGCCAGCACGACGGCATCCAGGCTGATGGAAACCACCGACGCCGTCGTGCACGTGCCCTGCCCGATGATGCCGTCACATCCTCCATCTGCTGGGGTCCAGTTGCTCTGGTGTCCACCCCTGCTGGATCTCTGACTCCCGACTGTGGCAGGGATGGGATCCCCACCGAGCTGGCTGCATTGGTCGGGGCAGGTCCACAGGGGGCCCTGGTGGCATCTGGGCTGGAAGACGGCAAGGAGAACGACTGGTGGATAGCCTGCACAGAGGAGGAGAGGGCCGCCACATTGGCCAACACATGCAGGAAACCCCCGAACATGGCCGATCCCAATTGGGCCACGTCGGCACGGTGCACTTCGTGATGACGTGCGTGCTCCTCCCGGGAAGCACGCACGGCATCACGAATCGCAGCCGTGCGCAACGCGACCCCAATCAGGACCTTCTCCGCACGGCCAGGGGTTCCCACGTCCGCAGGTGGAGGGGAGTCAGGTGACATGGACATCCCCTCTACCTGCGGACAGGCCTGGGACGGGGCATCCCTGCTGGTGCATGGTGGTGCACTCACAGGGTCAGGGACAGCGACATGCACAGGCCCCTCCACGGTGACCTGTGCTGCCTCCTGCCCCTGGCCCTGGACTGCACCACTTGCACCAGCAGGGATGCCCCCACCAGGCCCCATGTGTGCCCCAGTGGCGGCCTCCTCCTCCTCTGTGCAAACCACCAACCTGGATGGCTCCTCACCGTCTCCCACCGTAGCAGGCCCCTGTGGGGGCTCACCCACCCCTTCCGCTGCAGCCGTGGGGGCATCCCCGCCGCCTTGCTCCACAGCGCCGTCTCCGCCCTCTTCTTCACTAGCCGCTGCGTAGAGGGAGACAAAGAACACAAGCATCAGGGCACTGTACAATGGTCCCCTAGACAGGAAGCAATAGCAGATGAGCACCACTGTCAAAGTACACTTCCATCATGTCCCTCCACAACACATGGGCCAGTCCAGGCAAAACACACACAGTAACAGGCATGGTGCATGCCATGGACATTTCCATGCATGTCCAATGGACTCTTGAAACATTCAATGATATGTAACTCACATGCATCATGGCTCATGCCCATCACATGCACACACATCACCTCAGTCACATCCATCTGGCCCCAAACACACCAAACACAGCGGATACAAGGGTAATTTTGCTGCTTTACTGAATCTCTGCATTGTCACACACATGTGTCATGCATCCATGGCATGCACAAGTCACAGACACGCAGGTCAGGCACACAGACATGGCTACCATATATGTACCTGGCATCAGCACCCATCCCTCACCCCCACCCATGTTCAGGTACAGAGACTGGCATGCTCTCATGTTCATAATCTGATTAGGGCTCCCCATGCGGCATTTCAACACATGCAACAACCATGTGCATCACACATCACTGGTCGCACATGCATTACCATGATGTCCCTGCACACATACATGCATACATGGGCTATGGCACACATACAGGCAAGTATCATAGAACCAGCACACCGCAACATGCCCTGTCTCACACAGTAATGCATGGACATTTACCGCTCAACTCCAGACGGGCCTCCCTCTCAAGGATCTGGGCGTGGAGCGCTGGGCGTACGCGTTCCAGGACCCTCATCTGGATGGTACTCATGCGGCCCCGGCCCCCCTCCACGAGGCGCCGGGCCTTCACAAGGGTCCTGGACCTCAAGTCCTCCCAGCGCTTCTTGATCTTCAGGACGTCGCGGGTTGCCACCCCCTCCGCGTTGATGGCAACCACACAGTCGGCCCAGATCCTCTGCCGTCCTTCCTTGCTGGCGCGGGACGATCCAAAGAGGGCATCATACTGCCCCAGGACATGCTCCACCAGGACACCAACTTCGGTGACAGTGAAGCTGGTGCCCCTCTGCCCCTCTGGCCTGGGGTTGCCACTGGTGCCAGATGTGGAAGTGCCCGACATGGCAACCCCAGAGGCAGGTGTGGGTGGGCAACTGGGTCCTGGGGCTGGGCTGTGGAGCGATGTAATACCAGTCGGGAGTCTTCAGTTCCAGCAGGGGTGGACACAGCAACTGGACCCCTGCAGATGGCTGATGTGCAGGCACCAAATGGCAGGGCACGGTGGCAGCAGGCAGGCAGGCAGGCAGGCAGCAGCAGATGGCACGTGGGAGGCTGCTCGGGGCACTGGGGGGCAGTAACTCGGCCTTCTGGGCAGGAGCGTGGGCTTCCGTGTGTTTTCGCGTGGCCAGCTTGATACGGAGTGATTTGGCACGTGAAAATCCTGCACGTCAGCGTGAAATCCGAGGAAAGGCCCTTAGCGCGTAAGCGCGTCAGCACGCATACGCGATTCTATTGGACCAGAGTCCCTCAGCGCGTAAGCGCGTCTGTGACGTGACCCGCACGGGTGTTCCCCACTCAGGACGTGATGACGGGGCACACGTGGAGATACTGCACGTCAGAGTGTCATCGCGTGTAATTGGACAAAAGTGCGCGTACACGCGATTGGCCAATGTACGTGTATTTAATGGGTGCGCGGCCACTTACACACGCAAGTACGTCAGCGAACCTGTATCCCGTGGTGCGTGTGAATTTCCACACGCTATTGGACTGGGAACAGGATTCCAGGGCTGCGCGGGTCACACGCTGTATCCCGTGGTGCGTGTGAATTTCCACACGCTATTGGACTGGGAACTGGATTCCAGGGCTGCGCGGGTCACACGCTGTATCCCGTGGTGCGTGTGAATTTCCACACGCTATTGGACTGGCAACAGGATTCCAGGGCTGCGCGGGTCACACGCTGTATCCCGTGGTGCGTGTGAATTTCCACACGCTATTGGACTGGCAACAGGATTCCAGGGCTGCGCGGGTCACACGCTGTATCCCGTGGTGCGTGTGAATTTCCACACGCTATTGGACTGGCAACAGGATTCCAGGGCTGCGCGGGTCACACGCTCGCCTAGAACACGCGCTAAGCATAAATTGCGGACTTTAACAATAACAAGCTCAGACGCCAGGATGAACATACCGTTCCTAGCAGCAGTGGCAGTGGGCTACCAAAGGAGGAGGAGGAGGATAGTCAGGGCCAGAATATTCACACCCAGAACCAGCCTTTTCGGGATGCCTGATGACCAGGTGTATGGGAGGTACAGGTTTCCACCACACATCATACTGGACCTGGTGACTGAGTGGGAGGATGACCTCACATCACCCACCCTGTGCTCCCAAGCACTCAGCCCCCTGGAGAAGGTCCTCAATGTACTGCACTTCTTAGCCACTGGATCATTTCAGCGGACAAGTGCCATAGTGGGTGGGGTGTCACAGGCCACCCAGTCACGCTGCCTACACCAGGTCTTGAACATCATGACTGCACGCCCATCAGTCCGCAGGCACATATACCTGCCCAGAACACCTGCAGAAAGGCATGCTGCCGCCCTGGATTTTTACGCAGTGGCACGATTCCCCAAAGTGCTAGGTGCCATCGACTGCACCCATGTGGCTCTACGTCCCCCCAGGGCATCTGAGCACATCTATAGGAACTGCAAGCACTGGCATTCCATCAACGTGCAGGTAGCATGTAATGCCAAGGGAATCATCACCTCAGTATATGCCAACTATCCCGGCTCCACCCACGACAGCTTCATTTACCGAATGTCCACCCTAAGCCGGGACCTAGAAGCTGGGCGGCATGGCGATACATGGCTGCTTGGTGAGTATGTATGCCACTGCACATGCATGCATGTTGGATACTGAGCAAGGTCACAACCTCACCAATGATACCAATCCCCACCTCCACAGGGGACAGTGCCTACCCTCTCAGCCCCCACATGATGATGCCAATTCGGAACCCCACCACGCCACCCCAGGTAAGATTTAACACAGCCCACATTACAACCAGGGGCATAGTGGAGCGCACATTCGGAGTGCTGAAGTCACGCTTTCGCTCCCTTGACCGTTCTGGCGGGCAGCTGTTATACGCTCCCCCAGTAGTGTGCAGGATCATAGTGGCAGCATGTGTCCTGCACAACGTTGCAACACGCCGGGGCCTGGCCGTGGACATGGTGGTGGCCCCACATCCCCAACCACATGCACAGCCGCTGCGCATGGGAGGGGAAAGGGCACGGGGGGAGGCAGCCCGTACACAGCTAGTGGCTAATTACTTCACATAGAAATCACACCCCTGTGGAGTGCACACTGCCCTGGCACATTCCATCTGACAATCAATGATGACTCAACCTGACACTGATCCTGAATGTGTGGAGAATGAACCGGGAATTCCATGTCAGCCTGAGATTGTTCACCTGGAAGTGTCACAATGTGTGCATCCCTACCCACACAGACACCACCAATGCAGTTTTGTGAAGTTACACATTGAAGCAGCTAAAATGAATACCCACTTGCAAAATGCAACAAGAGGACAGTGCCATGTCAGCCAACCCAACCCCAGCACTGCCACACGACACACCGTGCCATGTCATGCTAATTGCAGGTAAACAAAGTAATCCCCACAACATGACATCACTCTCACTATGTACAGTGGCACTATTAGAAACCTGCAACACCTGAAATGCTCACAGCAATGCCGGACCAACAACATACTTGAGCACGTAGTACCATTAACATGACATCAAAAATGTAACATATTAGTAGTCTCACCACCTGGAAATGCCTGCACTCCCACCACTACCAACTGTGCAGTGTTGGCGCCATGTAGAGTTGTAGGTGCACTGCTGCCAACATGGTCCCCATCGCCAGACTAGAGGTCCTTGTGTGGACTTGAGGAAGGGACCTGCAAATTGGGAGGTAGACACAGAAGAAGAGTTACACATCAATGCAACATGCAGTGTACAACACAACAGCAATATGCACTAGGAATGTATACACAGTATTGACTACAGACTGGCCACACAGGTCATGGGAGTCCAACGTCACTGTGTAATTCACTGTCACTTGGGCACACCCTTTGCAAGCCCATGGAAACGGGAAGCAGGAGGGGTGTGTGTGACTCAAACCCAAGCATCTGAACCAAATACATTACAAGCCTGCATGTGCCCAGCCACAATGCAGCGTATGCCCACAGGAACCACGGAAGCCAACAGATCGGAGCCAACAGATCGGAGCCAACAGATCGGAGCCAACAGATCGGAGCCAACAGATCGGAGCCAACAGATCGGAGCCAACAGATCGGAGCCAACAGATCCTCCCAAAAAAATTGGGAATAAAAGAAATCAAAATAAAAATAAAAATAAGAAAAAATCAAAAATGGCCATTGATGGGCCCGGGGGGGTTGGGGAGGCCACCCAGGAGGTCCGAGGACAGGATGCACACCAGAACCCACCTGCGTGGATCCTGGGAAAATAAAACACCTCCATGGGCTCATGGCCCACACGGCTACCCTATTGTGGGAGTGTCACTGCTGTCGCTATTATCACCCTGTGCAGCTGCATCCGGAGGTGGTTGCACTATGGGAGGCAGCCCACGCAAGGCCCTAGTCTGCTCCTCCATGGCTGCAAGCATGCGGGTGTGGTAGGTCTGGTTCTGGAGGATGAGTGTGCGGAGGTCCCCATGCAACAACTCACGGGATGCCCGGACCTCCGCCCTCGTTGCCTGCATCTCAGCTGAGAGCGTACGGGTGAGACGCTCCAGCTGCTGTTCTGTCCTTTGGTGTGTTGAAGCCTCAAGCTCAACAAGAGTCGTCCTGAGGTGTAGGAGCTCCTGCCTCAGGGCTTCCCTGTGGCCCTGGGACTCAATGGAGATGGCCTCCTGCAGAGTCGCCAGTGCCGCCCGCCTGTCCCTGTTGGACCCCAACATGTCCTCCCTGTGTGACTGGCAGATGGAGTCAGTTGCCTGCTCTAGTCGCTCCATCAGCCTTTCTGGGGGGACAATGGAAGTGGCCACCCTATCCATGGCCTGAGCCATCATCTCGGATGATGCAGCCTGTTGGGTAGCCATACCGTAAATGGATTGCTCCCATGCGGTATTGCCAGGTGGCGTATGGCCACCACGTCGGCGGGCACCACACCTGTCTGGGGCAAGGCGAACTGCGCCTTGCTGTGCCGGCACTGCCTGAGGCTGCAGGACTGCATTCCCCCTCTGATCTGCTGGCCCAGGAACAGGATCAGATGTCGCGGAGTGTGACCCTGCATCCGTAACCACCAAAGGCGTAGCTGCCAACACTGACATCCCCATGGAGGGTACTGACCCTGGTGCAGGTGGGTGAGACAGAACAGAATCCCTCCCTGGAACACTCACCAGCGACGGCACGTAGGTCTCATCCGAATCAACACCTGAGTACAGCTCGGGGGAGGTGCAGCCAGAGACACCCCTTGAGAGCACGACCTGCAGCACTTGTGGGTTCTCCCCCACCACCACACCACGTCCCTCACTGGTGGTTGGTCGGCCCTGGGACACCTCCTGGGTCTGCACCATCTCCACAACCCCAGCAGTATCAGGTGCGTCTTCCCCTGCAAAGACATGAAAACAAAGTAATGGAGACAGGCATTAGCACCATGGCACACATTGAGGGCTGAGAAGCAAGAGAACCAGTACTTGATTGACATGTCCCACATGACTAGAACCCTCCCATGCATGCACCCTCACTGCGTATGAAGTGCAGGCAAACGGCACACACTGATGACACCAAGATGGAAGATGAACAATTTTCTGCATGCTGCCTGGCAGTGGCATCACACATTGGCCTGTGATTGGCAGGTGAAACACACATGCCATCACACAGATGGCATGTACCATTGCTATTGAGTGAAGATGGAGAGGAGGGCAGCACCTATTCATTCAGTCCAGTTCCCGCATGTAATAGCTTTTCTGATTCTAACAGGTCAGATTTTTCACCTGGAGCTGCCAGTCTGTAATGGTCAAATTGCACAGGGACATGTGTGTACAAATGATATCCAGGTAACAAAGTCACTCCCCTTTACCATACCCATGTCAGACATGTGACTAGTGGACAGCGACATGCCTAGTGAAAGTGGTGGAATGCAAACAAACTGACTGAATGAACAGTGAAAAATAAGCAAATCTGTTGTGTCAAGGTGACACTTCAAGGGCAACTGGCGTGCAGTTGTGCTAGATGTCTACTGTTGGCAGAAGGGATACTGCTATGGCCAAATGCAGCTGCGCAGGAAGTATTGCATGAAGCACATGGCTGACCCATACGACTGAGGCGCACACACTCTCTCCTGGCACCCAAACAGAAGCCCTCACACACACACCATGCACATGTATGACACACACATGCATGTGCACTCACCGGACAATGCCTCGTAATCAGCCAGATCTCCCACGCCTTGGATCTGTTCCTCCGTGACGTAGGTCCCAGCGACTGACTCATGTGGAGTGAGTTCCATGTCTACTACTGGAGACCCACCTCCAGTCACTAGAGTTGCGGCATGACTTGAGGCCAGCTTACTCTTTGCCCTGCGCTTTAGGTCATTCCAGCGCTTATAGCAATCATTGGCTGTGCGCCTCACGATTCCAAGGGCACTTACGATGTCCGCAACGGTCTGCCAGTGTGCCTGGCGTTGTGCAGGTGTGGTCTTGGATCCTGCAACAATGACCATCTCGTTGTCATGTCCGGACACATACTCGACAAGTGCATTCAGTTCGTCATCCGTGAAGCTGGGCTTCCTGGACGGGCCGGACTGTGTAGCCGTGTCTGGGGCATCAGCCTGTGCCGGACGAGCACTCTTCCTCTTGCGCTTGGAAGGTGGTGGTGATCCTGAGTGTCCTGCGCCGCTCTGGACACTAGGGGCAGGAGCCCTGGTGGACTCTGTATCAGGAGTGTGGGATTGCACACTCAGCATGGGAGTTGGTGCAGGCATTGGCTCGAGTGTGATGGTGTCAGGGGGAATCTCAGCAGCATGGACTAGGACCGACACTGTCCTGGCTGGGTGTGTGAGGGCTGGGGTGGATGGAGCCGCAGCTGCCCCTGCAGCCACTCCGCCCTGCCTCCTTGGTGCAGTAGATGACCTTGCTGCCCCAGATCCACGTGGCATGATGGCATCAACGTGCACCAGCGCACGTGTCGTAGCCCTGCTGACCTGGAAGTCAGCCATGGAGTCAGCCAGGTCTGGTGCCACAATGGGCTGGTCCAACAAGGGCTGAGCATGGATGGTGTCAGCCACTTCAGCCTCAACGGGAGGGGGGGAGGGGGGGAGGGGGGGGGATGATGGGTGCCCTTGACTGGTCCTCCACACATGGGGGGACAGGCTCACCCTGCAAGTTACGACCACGTCCCCTACCGGATCCACCACGGCCACCACTTGTGGCTCTTCCACCTTTGCCACCCTTACGGAATCCTCGCCTCCCAGCCATGGCACTGATATTAATGTGCGTATGGGAGTGGCTGTAGACAATTGTCCTGGGCAATTGGGGGTCAAAGGGGTTGGGTACCAGATGGTAATTGTACCCTAGTGCTCTAGCACGGCTGATTGTAACCCCTGGGGAAAGATGACGGGTCACGCAACGCACAGGAGGCCCAAAAAAGGGAGATGACGTGCACGCAACTCCTCCTAGACCACGTGTGCAGAAAGAAAAACCTGCACTACGCTGTGGCACCCAGTAACACAAGAATGAACGTATGCGTGTCACACGCAGCCTAGAATGACCTCTGAAGGGGTAGGCAACACACGGGGCAAGCACAGAAGTTGGATACGTGCGTGACTCACCGTCTGCCAGGTAAAAGAGCGTGAAGAATGAGCGCGTTTGGCTGGCTAAGCCCCCGCCAAAAGAAGATGTGTACGCTGTCTGAGAAGACAGGACAACAGTAGAAGGGGACACTGTTTGAGGGAACAGGCCCAGGTAAACCAGTAAAAGAGAAAAAAGAGAAAAAGCTGTCAGAGGTAACAGGGAATACGAACTGGAAACGCCGTGAAGTAAATCGCGTGTGAAACGACAAGAAGTACAGATTTCACCCACTCGCTCTCCACGAAAAGCACGTACAAGGAAATGGTGTTCTACATGTACCTTATATACAGGCCCACACGTACAGCGTCACTTACGCGGCGTGTACGTTCACCAATCACACGCTTTGTCACTCCTGCGTGTAGATCCATTTTCACCAATCACACGCTTTGTCACTTCTACGTGTACATCCATTTTCACCAATCACACGCTTTGACACTGGGACGTGTCACGCAACAATTTCCTGCACGTGCAGGTGACTATAGGCGCGCATATGCTGTTGACGGGTTTACGCGCTAAGGGCCTTTGCTGACGTGTGGGATTTCACTACCTATCAGGCTGTCCACGCGTTCACACACGAGAGACCACGCTCCTGGCCAGGAGGCGAAATTACTGCCCCCCAGAGCCCTGAGCACGCTCCCACCTGCCATCTGCTGCTGCCTGACTGCCTGCTGGCCACGTGCCCCACAGTGCTGGTGGGTGGGGGTGTTGGGAGACATGGGTGGGGGACTGGTGGAGGGTGCCCCTGCACTGGTGGGGGTGGTGGGAGACATGGGTGGGGGCTTGGTGGAGAGTGCCCCTGGTGGCGGGGGGTGGTGGGAGACATGGGTGGGGGCCTGGTGGAGGCTGCCCCTGGTGGCGGGAGGGTGGGGGTGGTGGGAGACATGAGTGGGGGCCTGGTGGAGGCTGCCCCTGCACTGCTGGGGGGGTGGGGGTGCAGGGGGACATGAGCAGGTGTGCAGGGTAGTCCCCTGTTTTGTAGACTGCCTGCAGGGGCCGTGGAGGGTGTACAGGGAACACCTGTGAGGACCCACCCAGCCTAATCGCGTGTGATGATTCCCACGCACCCCTGTAATACACGTACCCTGGCTAATCGCGTGTATAACTTCCCGCGTACCCCTGTAATACACGTACCCTGGCTAATCGCGTGTTAAACTTCCCGCGTACCCCTGTAATACACGTACCCTGGCTAATTGCGTGTTGAACTTCCCGCGTACCCCTGTAATACACTTACCCTGGCTAATCGCGTGTTAAACTTCCCGCGTACCCCTGTAATACACGTACCCTGGCTAATCGCGTTTTAAACTTCCCGCGTACCCCTGTAATACACGTACCCTGGCCAATCGCGTGTTGAACTTCCCGCGTACCCCTGTAATACACGTACCCTGGCCAATCGCGTTTTAAACTTCCCGCGTACCCCTGTAATACACGTACCCTGGCTAATCGCCTGTTAAACTTCCCGCGTACCCCTGTTATACACGTACCCTGGCCAATCGCGTGTTGAACTTCCTGCGTACCCATGTAATACACGTACCCTGGCTAATCGCGTGTATGACTTCACGCGTACCCCTGTAATACACGTACCCTGGCTAATTGCGTGTTGAACTTCCCGCGTACCCCTGTAATACACTTACCCTGGCTAATCGCGTGTTAAACTTCCCGCGTACCCCTGTAATACACGTACCCTGGCTAATCGCGTGTTAAACTTCCCGCGTACCCCTGTAATACACGTACCCTGGCCAATCGCGTGTTGAACTTCCCGCGTACCCCTGTAATACACGTACCCTGGCCAATCGCGTTTTAAACTTCCCGCGTACCCCTGTAATACACGTACCCTGGCTAATCGCCTGTTAAACTTCCCGCGTACCCCTGTAATACACGTACCCTGGCCAATCGCGTGTTGAACTTCCCGCGTACCCATGTAATACACGTACCCTGGCTAATCGCGTGTATGACTTCACGCGTACCCCTGTAATACACGTACCCTGGCTAATTGCGTGTTGAACTTCCCGCGTACCCCTGTAATACACTTACCCTGGCTAATCGCGTGTTAAACTTCCCGCGTACCCCTGTAATACACGTACCCTGGCTAATCGCGTGTTAAACTTCCCGCGTACCCCTGTAATACACGTACCCTGGCCAATCGCGTGTTGAACTTCCCGCGTACCCCTGTAATACACGTACCCTGGCCAATCGCGTTTTAAACTTCCCGCGTACCCCTGTAATACACGTACCCTGGCTAATCGCCTGTTAAACTTCCCGCGTACCCCTGTAATGCACCTACCCTGGCCAATCGCGTGTTAAACTTCCCGCGTACCCATGTAATACACGTACCCTGGCTAATCGCGTGTATGACTTCACGCGTACCCCTGTAATACACTTACCCTGGCTAATCGCGTGTTGAACTTCCCGCGTACCCCTGTAATACACGTACCCTGGCCAATCGCGTGTTAAACTTCCCGCGTACCCCTGTAATACACGTACCCTGGCTAATCGCGTGTATGACTTCACGTGTACCCCTGATATGCACGTTACCCGCTTTGCGTTCCTTGTTTGGCTGCCCTGTAAACTGGTCCAGAGTTAGCGCAGCCCTTTGCGATGATTTAGCGATTTTGCTGGCTTTTCCTTGCGAGAGGGCGTTCTTGGGGGCGTTACTGGCGCTGCTGCAGGGTCGCTGCGATACTCTGCGCCACGGCTGGTTTGGGAGCATGTAATCCATGAATACGCTGTGCGCGGAAATCGGTTTTATCGCACGTGCCTGGCGCAGTCAATCGCACGCGGACACTCTGCGCCAGCCGATTGCGACACTTTTCTGCGAAATTCTATGAATTACCCTGTAAATGTGCTCTTTTTAATACCAGTGTACTGTCATGTCAAGGGATATCATACCCTTGTCCATTGACTGTCAGTGCTCACAATCCAGTGGATTCATTCTCATTGAAGAAATGTGAGCAATTTGCGAGAACACATTCAAATCACATTGTTTAAGGAAGACCAGAAGTTTAATCAATTTTAAAGTGAAGGTGCACTCATGTTATGGTGTCAAGTATGTATCTAACACCTTGACCTTCAAGTGTGATAGTTGCATACTCTGTCAATGCATTTAGGCTCACACTAAGAAGTGTTTTAAAAAGACATATTACTGATTCTATGTTTTTACTTGCATTATTAGGAAGGAATTATACTATTTGTTTTCTTGTTTTTATGGAAGGACAGACTGTGTCGTCTTTCTTAATAGCATCTTCACTTCCTATGGATCCAACTGTGCCTACCTGTATCCATATAAACTTTGTAAACTTCGTAACAATGTGCATGTCTGATGTTGAAGTCCTTAGCAAAGTCTTACACTGCTTTTGAATGTGCCTGAGAGAGAGAACATCTTATTTCTATTACGATGGCCTGCTAGAAACAAGTTCACAATATATCAGCAGACATCTATGAATCCGTCATCGGCTGGTTATCATCTACGTATAGGAAAGCTGCAGCTTGGTGGCAAAAGCATGTGTTATTTATAGCCTCTCAGTCGAGGTGAGCCACCTTTGTGGCTGCGATTAATGATGTCTTGTGCTGGCACCTAACAACCCGCTGGTGCCTAACACTTGATAAAGTAAATCGAAGCTGCCCCTTGCATATGTTGGGCTGGTTGATTGTGGCTCTCCGGTAGTGGTATCACTTCAGACCAACAAGGTCAACAAGTAAAAATGAATCAAGCTGTAATCAGATTTCAAGGGAACACCTTCCCATTGCTTTTGCAATAAAACACTCACAAACTTCCAAGTCCTGTTTATTGGGCTCCTGCAGGCGCTGCTGTCTGTGGTTTCATTATCTCTTGAGAAGTTTAAAAGCAAATTACTGAAAAATCAATGATAGGCCTGTGTGTGCCAACCAGCCACTTGGGAATGAAACATTGTTCCTTGACAAAGTTGTTTTCTCTCTATGATATGCCATCAATTAGTACTGTAAAGTGAAAGATTCCCTTGCCTGTCCTCCCAATCCAATGGTATAGACACTTGAATCAATTGATGTTTTAAATTATAAAATTAGGATACTATTCTATGATTCCAACATATTGTTCATATTAAGGTACATAGTTGTCTCCTCAAATTAAGTGTCTACGTCAGGTGACAACTACCTGATTGCTAGTCCTATCCTTCTCACACCTAAAAGACCCCATTCACTTACATGGCTCTAGTCTGACTCTCTGCTTCACCACCCAGGCATGTGATTTCTTTTGAGACGCGTATTACTTCAGTAATTGCAATAGAACACCTCTGCTGTAGTAATTGAGTGAGCGAGACAACTTACATAAGCACACCTTGCAACTGAATAACTTTTGGAACTGGTCATCACCGCATAGAGTTTAGCTAAAAAAATATGAGCAGCATGCTGTAAGGGTGTGGAAGGAGGAGAATGACACACAGGTAGCATTATTTTGGCTATAGAATGGTATTGATGTTAAAATAAAGAGACAACGCTAACTTTCCCTTTCTTCTAAGAGGGTTTCCGAGCCTCAACCAAAAACAATAAGGACTCTGTTAGGGTGTCCAGGAAAACGAAATGTCCACATCCTGTGTTGGACATGTTTATACGTCCATGACACGTAAAACAAAACTAAAGGACTGGCAGGTCTTCTTAGTGCAGAAGAATTACTCCCTTTTTCTGGAGAGCCGATTCTGGTTCAAGCGAAACAATGGACTGTTCACAGAGAGAATGGCTCCCTTCCCCAGGTCACAATCCTTTCGAGGGTGAAAACAAAGTTCCAGGTAAAATGTCTTAAAGAGGAGTAACAGTTCTTGTTTCAACTGAAAGTTGAAAGTTCCAAAACATCACCATTCTTTATTGACCCTGATTACTTGTTGAATCCCTGGGGAGTCTATCGCTTCTACAGGTGTTCTGCTTCTATCCCAGGGGGTATGATTCTCTTCCCATGGATCATATTTACACATTCAGCTATGTGATGTCTATTGCACAACACCAGATGTGGTATATTTTCATTACCACGGGGCATGTCCTTCTTCCCCCGGTTCTTTTCAGACTTCTCACAATGCTAGAGGAAATGCCTCTCTTTCCACTGTCTTCCCCTCTAGCTTCTCACAACACCAGCAGGAATGTCTTGCATAGCCTGCTCTCTCTCAGGTTTCTTACAACGGCAGAGGAAACGACTCCCTTCCCCTAGATTTGTTTCAGCTTTTTGCAACAACAGAGGCTATGTTTTCACATTGTCTGAGTAAATGACTACCTTTCTTCTGGCCTTTCTTCAGCTTCTCGTAACACCACAGGTTAGGATGCCCATCTCCTGGTCTTTTTCAGGTTTCTCTGCCTGGTTCACTATCCTGCCAGGTACTGCAATTGTCCATATATCTGATGTACTATCTTTTCTGTACTTGGGGTTCCCAGACACTTAATTCAGCTGCAATGTTTCTTTCACAGGCTCTCTTCTCAGCCCAACTGTTATTGATTCTCTTCTGTACTTGGAGGTCCCAGACCATTACTTCATTCATTCATTCAGTCATTTGATTGTGTCATTTGTAATAATAACACATTTCACCATAATTATGGTCCCGACGCACTTTTGGTTGAACGTCCTCAGGAGGTGCTATTATGCGTGTGTGCATTTCAGCTATTCAAGTTATGCAAGGATGGCCAAGATGGCCACGTAACCTGGTAGTTACCCATGTCTAGATTGAGAGTGTATGTGTGCAGCAGAGGAATACAATGGACTAAAGGGGGAGGGGGTTTAAGGCGATAGAGAGTTATGTGGGAAGCTTCAGTTCCAATTTTTGTCTTTAAACGTAGCTTAATTCTTATGGCAGAAGTGATGTGCAATAGTGTTTGTTTTTATGTGTGCAGGGTGTGTGTAGTGAAGCCGGACCTTCCGCTATGTTGCAAAGGTGAGGTGTGCAAAGGTAGAAATGGGTTAGCTGTACAAACAACAATGATTAAATCTTAGGTTCCATCTCTGTACAGGGAGCATTGCTGCATTACACTGGTCATTTAAGTGCTTGATGAATGCATAATACTCACCCATTGAGAGGTTCTTAGAGAAAGAGACTGCCATGCCTAGTTCCTTCTAGTGCATAAACAATGACTCCATTTCATGATTACACGCAGCGGCCTGGCCCAACATCCTGTGATTTAGAGTTACCTGCCATGCCAACCATAAGAGAGGGCTCCGAGGTGCCTGGTTGTCCTCCTATGGCATTATCAGTGTGATTTTCCAAAGTTCATTTTAAGTATGATGTATTGCCCCCTCCAAGCACATATAGTGCAATGCCTGTCCCACAGTTAGGGTTTGTTCTAGGTGCAAGTTTCTGAAGTGACTACCTGAGTCCTCCATGTGTGCTTGGTGTTCCACAAGGAAGGTTGTATGGCAGAACGAGGCACTTGACAGAATAGAAGCTGAGATAGATAGGTTAGGCGGGGTGTGGGCAAGAGTGTGTGAAGGGTAGGGGGACTGCTAGCTATATAGGGTGTGCAATAGACAGAAGTGGGGGATCATGAGGTTGGGGGGAGCAGCCAGGTTTTGAGGGCTTTCCTGAAGGCCAGGTGATCCTCTATGAGGCAGAGTGTGAGGGGGAGGGAGAGTGTGAGAGAAAACTTGCCACAACGTTTTTAACCCATTGGCACTTTCTCAGAGGCGCAAGAGGATTACGGCCATGATTACAGATATGCTATGGGGTATGACAGATAGGGAAAGATCTGTTTGAATGCACAGGTGGAATGTGCACAATCGGGAGACTGCATTAATGTTATGGGAAAGAGTCAGTTTTGAGCAAAAGGTGCATCCTAGGTCTTTGACTGAGGGCAATGCAGTGCGGACCGGTCCTAAAGAATGCGTCCAAGGGATAGATTGGTGAAGGAGAGTTGTTTTGCTGCAGATTAGGATTTCAGTTTTTCTGGGGTTGAGGAGCAGGTGATTGTTCATCATAGAGAGTCCAATGTTTGAGAGGCAGGATGAAAGGTCTGGTTGGGATGAGGAGGGGGAGTTGGGGATCTTGAGTATGATCTTGGTGTCGTCCCCATAGTTGTAAAAGGTGAGATTGTGGCACGGATTTACTTGGAGAGGGGTGAAAGGTAGCAGTTGAAAAGGTGGGGGTAGAGGGAGGCTCCCTGGGGAACTCTGTGTGGGACTTGGTGGAGGAAGAGGAGAAAGGATCTAGACAGATGATTTGGGAGCAGTTGAAGAGGATAGAGGATATCCACCTGAGGGTGGAGCCCCATATGCCAGGGTCAAAGAGTCTGTTCATGAGGATGGAGTGGTTAATCGTGTTGAAGGCAGCTGAAAGATCAAGGAGGATGAGAGTAGCTGTTCTTTTCGGGTCATCCCAGATAGAGACCAGGGAGGATTTAGTTCCATGGAGGGGTAAGAAACCAGACTGGGCAGGGACAAGAAGGTCATCGGTCCTGGTGAAGAGTCTGAGCTGGGAGTAGGCCTTGCATCCTAGTAATTTGGCTATGAAGCAGTTGTTGGAGATGGGGCAGTAGTTGGAGCGGAGGTGCGGGTCAAGAGAGTTCTTTTATTGGAGTGATTTGATGTGAGAGGTTTTGTATGCAGGTGGGAAGATACCTGCTGTTAGTGGTTGATTATGGATCTGGTGAGGGTGCCTGTGCAAGTGGAGGAGAGGATGTTTTTGGTGAGGGCCGGTGGGCACGGGTCTCCCTGGGATTTTGAGGGGTGGCTAATGGAGAGAAGCTTTGAGAAATTCAGAAAGGGAGATTGCAGAGAAGGAGCTGAAAAGGGTCAGAGGTGGTGGTAGCGGGAAGGGGGGTTGTTGGTATAGGGGGAGACTGGGTTGCTAGTTTACTGTAGATGGCGAGGGTCCTATCAATGGATGTTTTGAAGTAATGGTCAGAGAGGGGGTCACACAGTTCCTGGGAGACTGTGGGTGGAGAGGAAGAGCAGAGGCAGGTATTGAACTCAGAGATGATTTTGTGGAGTTCTTTGCATGCTTTGTTTGCATTGGCGATGTGGGCGGTGTAGAAGACCTGTTTGATATGATAGGATAAGTCATTTATAAAACAGGAATTCAAAAACCAATTGTTATAGTTCATAAAAAAAACAATATTTTTTAAGCGGTAAGGCAATCCAGGCATGACATTGGTGCATATGAATTATAAGTGCATATTCATTGATGTACAATGCATTAGTACAATGTATTACCGCAGGAATTTGTTTGATATTTCTGGCATTACCAACTGTAGCCTGGAAAAAGACTGTTGGTTTGGAACATTTGTCGACTACACTTTGTTTTGATTAAGTGCCCTTGCACAGAATGGCTTTGTAATTTTCTGTTTATAATTCTAGAATTGTACACAGTGGGCACAGGTGTCCACCAACACACAAGCATCTGCTGCAGGCACTCATTCTTTAGTTGAAGTAGTGGGTCTCTGATTATTTTGTCATAGACAAGCACACTAAGCTCCAGCTGGTTGCCCAATCTAGGTTCTAAGTCATTTATAATGCAACTGTACACAAATGGTTCTAGGCGCACCAAGTCCAGGGAGGGAAGAGAGAGGGAAGACAAAACAAACGTTCTTACAGGGCCTATTGTCATTCAGATCATTCAAGTGCGATACGCAAAGTGCAAGGGGGAGGGAGAGGGGAAGTTCAACAGGACGGGAAGGGCAAAGTGCAATCAGTGCAGCATTTCTCTGATAAGTGCAAGGAGGCAGGGGACTGTAGGGGGACCAGATACAGCCCCTAATTGTGTGGTAGGTAGTACAGGGGTTAGTGGTTGTGGAGGAGCCTGGTACCCAGTGAGATTCTGGTGGTAGCCAGGCAACAGTCAGTGCATCAGACAGGTAGGTCAGCAGGGGAGAGAGAGAAAAAAAATCAGAAGCTGAAAGGAAGGTCTTGAGCTGCTTCTGGAACTTCAGGTGGTCCAGCTTACGTTTGATAGGGATGGGGAGGCCATTCCAGAGGGAGGCACCTTCATAGGAGAGAGATCTACCCCACTCACTGCCTGGAGAAGTGTCTGACCATCAGAGAGTTGGAGGTGGCTAAGCGAAGGGCTCAAGATGGAATGTGTTTAGGAAAAAAAGAGTTGGATGTAGTGTGGGCCTCAGACCCAAATAGCTTTTTGGACAATGCAAAAGGTCTTGAACTTGATCCTTGTAGCTACCGGGAGCCAGTGAAGAGATTTCAGGGCTGGAGAGATACAGTCCCCGGGTTTGAGACCAAGGACCAATCTCTCAGTACTGTTCTGGATTAGTTGCAGAGGGTGGAGACTAGAGGAAGGCAGATTGAGAAAGAGTCTTTTGTAGTAGTGCAGCCTAGGAGAACCAGGGCTCTGGAGACAGTGTGCTTCTGGGGGAAAGTGAGAAAAGGAAGAATACCTCTGAGGAGGTGCAGTGGGCTTTCCTGATTTCTAATCTGTAGGCTCTTGTCTGCCTAGCCAGAGTGGCAAGGAGTCATTGGAGTCAGGGCTGCAAAGAAGATGGCAGAGTGAACAGTCCAGATGACGGGGCATGTGAGGGCGGAGGAGATCAGGTTGGATGAGCTAAACACTGCATTTAATGTGTGATTTGCAATGTGAGGGGGACAGCTATGAGTTGTGTCAGGTTAAGGGCTTCCATGTTGTCAATGAGATGACGGGTCATGGCGCTGGAGGGGGTGTCAAACCAGATGTTTAGATCCCCAAGAACAGAGAGAGTTGGTTGAGAAAGAAGTATGGCTGATACAGAGTCACTCACGGAGTCTGCAAAGGTTCTGTTATAGCCTGGGGTCTGTAAGGGAGGAGGAATCTTAGGGAGAAAGAAGGAGAGGGTTGGCATTTTACTAACATGGATTTGTAGTTATCATTGCAGGGTTGTTTCTCAACATGTAAGGGTGTGAGGTAAGGTTTATGGAGGATGGCTATGCCCCTTGTTATGCTGGCTCTGTTGTGGGCGGTCAGGGAGTAGCCTGGGGGAGGGCCTCATGTGAAGAGGGAAGGAAGTTGTCAGAGAACAAAGTTTCAGTGATGGAATGCATGTAAGGGTTTTCAAGGGAGAAAAAGTAAAAATTCATGTGTTTGTTTCTGGCGACTGATCTGGCATTGATGAGGATGCAAGAGATGGAAACGGGTGCAATATCAAGAGTGGGGTGGGGTGGAGATAAGAAGGGAGATGCTGCAGGTGGGGAACAGGGGCATGGGAGGGGTAATAAGAGGGGAATGGTGAAGCAGGAAAGGATGCATAATGTTGGGCAAGGGGGAAGATGTAGTAGGTGTGTAGCAGAGAGGGGAGGAAAGGGGTTGCAGGAGCAGAGGAGGGGAGTAGTGTGGCTGGTGGTGGCTGTGGGTGGAAGGTCTTCTGCACCAGGTCAGCTGAAGGGGAAGCTTTGGCCAGGGCTGTGCAAGCTGTGCTGAGTGAGTGGAAGGTTGGGTGTAGGACTAGAGGGGTTTGGTCAGTGTAATAAAGAAGGGGGTGGGCAAGGGTGGACATGCAGGGGAGAGGGTGATGGGCTGGCCTGGTGGACGACCAGGCAGCTGGGGAGGGTTGGGAAGGGTTGGGATGTTGCTGAGAGAAGGGCTAGGGAAGGGAGGAGGGGGGAGTGAAGGAGGTCTCACAGTCTGGGGTAAGGGGGGCTATCTGAGGTGTCGAGGTGGGAGTGGGGACAAGTGGGAGAATAGGGGAAAGTGGTGGAGTGGTGGACCTCTGTTTCCTGAAGCACCAGATGGCTTTGCTGGCATTGGGTCAATTGGGCTTCAGGATGAAATGACAGCTACCTTGCAGAATTAGGCTTGATGCAGAAAATGTCTCCTTTGCACAATTAGGCTAAGTGTGGCTGTCTGACAAAGATGGCTAAAGGCAAGATAGGCTGCGATACACAAATAGTACAAATATGGCTACTTTACACAAATAGGATAAATGCTGTGTCTACATTAAATAGTCTAATGCAAGATAAGGCTAACTTAACAAATAGGCTAAATGCAGAAAGAGTCTGCCTTAGACCAGTAGGCAAATGTAAGCTAGATTTAATTTACACAAAATAGGCTATCTGCAAGATAAGGCCGTCTAACAATGATGTCCTAAAAGCAAGGTAAAATTATTTTACAAAAATAGGCTAAATGTAACCCGGGTCTACCTAAAACAAATAGGCTTAATGCAAGATAAGTAAGGCTAACTTACACAAGAGTTAATTGCAAGATATGACTGACTAACATGGTGGGCTAAATGCAAGATAGGTCTCATTTACACAAGGACTAACTGTGGCATGTGGCTGACTAATACTGCTGTGCTAAAAACAAGGTAAGGCTACGTTACAAAAATAGGCTAAATGCAACACGTGTTTACCTTAAAAAATAGGCTAAGACAAGATAAGACTAAATTACACAAAAGTGCTAACTGCAAGATATGACTGATTGATGCAAGCTATAAGACTAACTTTCACTAGGAGGCTCAATGTAGGAAATGGCTGACTTACAGTGATAGGCTGAAAGCAAGCTAAGGTTATTTATAAAATGGGCTGAATGCAACCAGTGTCTACCGAAAACAAGTCGTCTAAGTGCAAGAAAAGGGTAACTTACCCAAAATAGGCTAAACGCAAGATAAGACTGACAGACACAGGTGGGACAACAGAAAGTTAAGGTTAGCTGTCACAAATATGTTAAATGCAACAAATGTCTACCTTAAAACAAATAGGCTAAAAGCAAGATAAGACTGACAGACACAGGTGGGCTAAATGCAAGTTAAGGCTAACTTTCACGAATGGGATAAATGCAACAAGTGTCTACCTTAAGACAAATAGGCTAAAGGCAAGACACGTCTGACTGATGCAGGTGGGCTGAATACAAATTAAGACTACATTTCATGAATGGGGTATATGCAACGAGTGTCTCCCTTGAAAGAAAGAGGCTAAAATCAGGATAAGGTTCTGAATAACACAGATGTGCTGGAAGCAAGTTAAGACTAACTTTCACGAATAGGATAAATGCAACAAGTGTCTGCAATCAAACAAATAGGCTAAAAACAAGATAAGGATGACTGAAGCAGGGGGCTAAATGCAAGTTAAGGCTAACTTTCCCAAAAAGTCTAAATGCATTAAGTGTCTACCTTATGTGAAGAATCATATGGATCCCTCACTGAAACAATACCTAAAGTTTCCTTACAGGTGACAAGGGAAAGGTAGATGCTTCCTGATCCTGATCTTGTGGGTGGTGCACTGTGGGAGGATCAGCTGGGAGGGGAGAAGGCCCAGGATGGTGAGGAGTTTGTGTGGGGTGTGACACAGTATTTGTCCCATGAAAAGGAAACATTTTCCAGTTTCCCAAAACAGGTAATGGCAAATTGTCATTATAATGTCCCAACCTACATACAAAACCTGTGGTGCCTGGCACAGGTTTTAGAAAATATGAGCAAGTCTTACCAAGGGAAAGATCCTTTAAGGTATTCCAGGATAAACACCCTTCTTACTCCCAATAGTATAATGTAAAGGAAACTAGAAATGTTGATTTAAATAAAGTGTCTTCCCCTGTAACAATGAATGCTAAAGGTTCGATTTTAAAAGACGTCATGGGAAGTAAATCTCCGCTTAAATTCAAACAAATACTTAAAAGAACTGATCTTTTTGTTTGGGGCTACATGTCCCATAATCACATGAGTACTGGGATGAGGAAGAGGCCACAAGAGGTATGCTGTATCAGTAGACAGGCAATTAAGCCTAACAGCCCACACCTGAAGGAACCTGGGGTGCATAAAAGGCACCCTCATGTGCAGGCAATGGGAAGGAGCTGGAACTGTGACTGGAACACATGCATTAGTCACAGAAATAGAAAGAGGACGGCGCCGAGCTGGCAAACCAAGCAGAAGTAGGAGAACCTGCTTGTTGTGAGGGGGTCCTGTCCACACAACCTCTGAAGTGCAAAGGTTGCGCAGTGGAAGACATGCAGAGAGGCTGTCTTTCCACATGTGAGCCTGATTGCAGTGGTTGCTATGCAGAAATGGTGTCAGAGACCAAATTGAGGCGCTGTGGGTGAGATGCATCTCTTAGGAGCGAGAGGGGCTCCTTGAATGAGTGGCCAGATCAGAGAAACCTGAGCAGCGGAAGGGTGTGGGTTCTTGTGATGCCAAGATAGCAGTAGAAGCTGTGCCCAAAGTCGTGGAAGTCGAGCAAACCGCAGAACAAGAATCAAAGAAGCAGGTGAGTCAAACCCGGTGTTCTGATTCCTTGTGTGTTCACTGTAAGTGACAATATCCAGTCAAATCTTCACTTGCGTAGAAACCAGAGTGAGCTGAAGTTGATTGTTGTATGCGTTAACAAGGGAACAATAGAAAGTAGCACTTACATGGGTATGAAACTGTACTTTTTACTCATGTGAAAGCCAATGCTACTGAACGAAATTGTTAAACCCTTAAACTTATGCAGAAGTGCTTGAGAGTCTCTTATTTAGCATGCTGCATATTGTTAAATGTTTGAAGCTTGTTAAACTCCGTGAAGAAGTAACTGCGTGTCTCTTACCAAGCAGAACAAATGTTTGGGAACTCCATTGTTAAACACGTAAAGCCCTTAAACTTCATGAAGAAGTGGTTGCTTGTGCTTAGTTTAATTTCCCAAGTAAAGAGTAAACTTTACATCTTTATTCAAACCAACACAAATTGTTTCTAAAAGAAGTTAAGTGTTTGGAATAGTTTTTGCAGTTGGAGGGCGCGCAAGCATTGCCCAAGTGAAAATATTTTGCCTACTGAGATTAACCTCAGCCTTTCTCTAAGCCAGGAACTGGTCTAACAATTGGTGTGAGCCCAATAGAAGTTCAACCTTGAGCAAAATACATGTGTGCAAGCATTACCTAATGCCAAGATAGTGGCACCAAGGCTATTATGGGTAGTTCTGTGGCTAACAGTGGCAAAAAAGCTGAAGGCAAAGTTGGGGTAGGGAAACCGTGTTGCTTACATAAAATACTGAAGTTGTCATGGTTATAAACAGACAAGAGAGGCAAAGAGGATGCCCCTTGTTGAAGAGATATTGAGAGCGAGAGAGTGCCTTTGCCTACTTTAAGGTTTGCAGTGCCTAGAGTGAATCTTGTCTAAACCTGTCTTTCCAACACAAAGTACTGAAGCTGTGGTGGTATAATTTAGCTGTCAGTGGATGCTAGAATTCAGTTGTCGCAATGAAGTGGAATGCTATGAGATGAAGGAGAGTGTCCTCATGGTAAACTGTGGTGGGAGTTGGGTTGTTGAAGTAGAAGCAGCAGAACTGAGAAGTCATCCTGACAAATAGACTTATTGTAAATTTGGACCTGAATAGACAAAGCATTACTGTTAACCAACACTTTTGTTCAATTAAAAGCCTAGACATTGTTTTCTGTTTGAACTTTGTTAAGTCTTCTTGGATAACTGGAAGTGATACAAAAGGGCATTGTGACTGAGCAAAACATTGATGCTATTCTGAGGAAGTGAAAAGCCTTTATTTCAACAGAAGAATACCTTGTTTTATTAGAATGTGGTTGACAGATCTTTACCTTAATATTGACTGTTCAAGAACTGAACTGAGACATTGCTACCTATGTGGATTTTCTTGAATTCTTTTGATGAATATTGAAGATGAATACTCCTTGAATCCTGGGGAAAGGAGTTCACCAAGGTTGCTCAAAAGGTTATCAAGATACTGTGAATGTCATTGGTCAATTGTCATATATTTTCTTTTGAATTTGATTTTTAGTGTGAGGGCCACGACTCCTGTGTTAGAGTGTTTTATTTTAGTTTGGTTACATAGGGAAACCCACAGCAGAGTAGGGACAATGAAGCATTTTGATATAATTTTTGTTCTAATAAAATGGCCTACTTTAAACACATATCAAACATTGTCCATTGCCAACCCTCACAATTAAAACAAATAGGGTAAATGCACGACAAGACTGACTGATGCATGTGGACTTAATGCAAGTTAAGGTTAACTTGCACAAATGGGTTAGATGAATGTGGCTATATGGTGTTAGATAATAAGAGTGGTGGAGTTTTACTGGAGTGCATTCATGTCTGTACACCCTACCCACACCACACTTACCTTTTCAGTGGCTGCTGTTTGACTGTGGCACGCTTCCCAGCGGAACAGGCACACAACGAGTGGAGCTGGTCAGTCAGGAACTGCCCTTTGCTTTGTCACCCCTTGGCTGAGGACTGCTCTTGTGTGTGCCTTAAGAGGGGCTGTAGTCCCAATCAGAAAGTTGATGGGTGGGGTGTGAGGGCAGTGATAACCATTTAGCAGGCTGTAGGGGGACTGGGGACCAGTAGAATAATCACAGAGCAGAGCAGGAGCGAGAACAAAACATAACAATGTGTAGAAGAGGGTTAGAGTGTCACAGTCGGCAGGACACACTCACCCCAAGCCTGGCACTGCAAAAAACATATCTGGTGAGGGGAGAGTTTCACCTTGACCACATTGTTTTCAAAGAGGGCTGGAAACCCAATGATAAGGTCTCTGGGCAGGCAGGAAGCAGGATGAAGGGGTAGCGATAACCTGGAGAACAAGCGCAGGTGTGCACAGGAGCAACACTAAAAATGTAAATGCAAAGAAGAAGGTTGGAGTGTTGCAGTCTGCAGGAAACACTTACTCAAGTCTGGTGCTGCAACAAGTGAATCTTGCGAGGGGAGAGTGCAGCTTAGAGCCATGTTGTTTGCAAAGAGGGCTGAAGACCCAATCAGAAGGTCAATGAGTGGGGTGGGAGGCAGGAGGGCATTGATAACCAGGAAGTGGGCTGCAGTGGGAGCAAGGACTGGGAGAACAAGCGTGGATGAGTGCCGAGAACAAAAAATAGAAATGTGAAGAGGAGGGTTGAAGTTTTGCAGCCTGCAGGACACAATTACCTCAACCCTGGCGAATAGCGGCTCTAGCTAGGGGAGTGTGCCGCCTAGAGTTGTGTTGTTTTCTAAGAGGGCTGGATGCCCAATCAGAAGGTTGGTGGGCGGGGTGGTAGGCGGGAGGTCAATGAAAACCTGGAGACTGGCTGCAGGGGCAGCAATGATTGGGAAAACCACCATGGATGTGCGCAGGAGAGAGAACAACAAATACAAATGTTAAGAAGAGGGTTAGAGTCTTGTATTCTGCAGGACACAATTACTCCAAGTCTGATGCTGCAACAAGTGGCTCTGGCAAGGGAAGAGTGCGGCCTAGAGCTGTGTTGTTTGCAAAGAGGAATGGAGGCCCAAATAAAAGCTTGGTGAGTGCTGTGGGAAGTGGGAGGGCATTGATAACCAGGAAGGGGGCTGCAGGGGGAGCAAGGACGGGGAGAACAAGCACAGATATGTGCTGAGAACAAAAAATAAAAATGTGAAGAAGAGGGTTGGAGTGTTGCAGCCTGCAGGACACAATTAGCCCAACCCTGGGACTGCAAATAGCAGCTATGGCAAGGAGAGAGTGCTGCGCAGAGCTGGGCTGTTTTCTAAGAGGGCTTGAGGCCCAGTTAGAAGGTCGGTGGGTGGGGTGGTAGGTGGAAGGGCAGTGAGAACCTGGAGACATGCTGCGTGGACTGGGAGTACAAGTATGCACATGCGCAGGAGTGAGAACAAAAAATACAAATGTGAAGAAGGGGGTTACAGTCTTGCATTCTGCAGGACACACTTAAACCAAGCACTGCAAAAAGTGCCTCTGGCAAGGGGGGTGTGTGGCCCAGAGCTGCATTGTTTCCAAAGAGGGCTGTAGGCCCGAATCAGAAGGTTGGTGGGCAGGTTGTAAAGCGGAAGGCCAGTGAGAACCAGGAAGCAGACTGCAGGGAGAGCAAGGACATGGAGCACAAGTACAGATTTGTGCAGGAGGACGAGAAACACAAATAGAAATGTGAAGAAGAGGGTTGAAGTGTCGCAGGCTACATGACACACTTACCCCAAACCTGGCACTGCAAATAGCGGCTCTGGTAAAGGGAGAGTGCTGCCTAGAGCCGTGTTGTTTTCAAAGATGGCTGGAGGGCCAATCAGAAAGTCTGTGGGTGTGGTGGGAGGCAGGAGGACCATACGAAACAGGAAGCGGGCTGCAGGGGAAGGAAGGACAGGGAGACAAGTGCATATGTGCACAGTAGTGAGAACAAAAATGAATATGTGAAGAAGTGAGTTGCAGTGTAGCAGTCTGCAGGACACACATACCCCAAGTATGGTACTGCAAAAAGTGTCTCTGGCAAGGGTAGATTTTGGCATAGAGCTGCGTTGTTTTCAAAGAGGGCTGCAGGCCCAATCAGAGGGTTGATGGGCATTGTGGGAGGCGGGAGGGCAGTGAGAACCAGAAAGCGGGCTGCAGGGGGAGCGAAGACTGGGACAACAAGTGCATATTTTCACAGGAGTGAGAACAAAAAATTAAAATATGAAGAAGAGGGTTGGACTGTCGCAATATGCATGACACAATTACCCCAAGCCTGGCACTGTAAAAAGGCAAAACGTTGTAATTATTATTTTGCAGCCTCTTTCCCAGACTTTCTCCTTGGCCTAATTCACTAGGGAACTTCCACCCCTCTTTCCAGGGCCCCAGTCTCTTCTTCTGTCCACACCAGCCAGCCACAGCCAGTCTATACGTTCAGACAAATCCGAGGACTCAATCTCTTCCTTCCCATGCTCTCAGCATGATCTGCTCCAGCTACGGCATCTCCATAGCTGCTGTTAACCACTGGCCTGCTTGTTCCATGTGCAGTGCATGGTCCTGCTCTTCTTTCAGTGTCTGCAGCCTGCTTCCAGTTAGGAGAAGGGTCCTTCATCTTCTGACCCTTTTTGGAAGCTTCACCTTCTTGCCTCACTTCTCAGTTCCCCGGGTTTCCATTGGTTGCACTGACAACATGTCTGCAGCTCCTCGAGGAAAGGGCTTAATGCCATCTTCAGTCCTTCTTCCCTTTTTATATTCCAGTTGCTCACATATTGTCCGTATTGACTAGAATGCTGTTCTTGGTTCTGCGGAGCGCTCTTCATTACTCTGAGCCTCTTCTTTGTCTTGGTACCGATGTTATCATCCTCAACTGGGTTACTTGAGTTCTTCTTCATCTTCTTCTTTCTATTACTCACAAAGGCAGTCTCTACGCTTCCTCGTCTAAGTACTGTTTAAGGAGGGTGGATTATCTACCTTGCACAAGTGCATGGAAGTGTGGGGGACTATGGTACCCTGAAGAGTACATCCCCCAAGGGGACTATCATGTAGCGACTCACCTCCCTGATCACATGGGAAGGGGATCCCCCTAGGGGAGAAGGGACACAATCCAAGGATTTGTCACAACGTTCTTAGAGTAAAGGATCGTCTTTTGGAATTTTTACAATCAATGCTGGCCCATTTCCTGCCTAATAACTGCAGGTAATGTGTTCCACTGTTTAGGGTCCCAAAATGAAAAACAGCTGTATCCACTGGAAACGCAACAGGCTCAACAGGCTTGGGAACTCTGATCATGTCCCTTTGGATGGTCTTAGAGTTCATGGTGGACTATAGCAATGGATTAAAGATTGAAGTTAAGATGGTGTTTGACCTCAATGGATACAACACATTGGGCCTCATTACGAGTTTGGAGGTAGGCATGCCGTTTTTAGCGACACGCCTATCCCCAAACCGGGACCCCCATAGGGCTCAATGGGAATGGGGAGGATGCTAACAATGGGCCCGTTAATGACAGGCCTGTTGTTAGTATCCTGGTCTGCTAGCGAGTCCCGCTCTGCATGTCTGGTCTGGCCAGGCGTCCAGAGCGGGATCCGCTGCAGACCTCGTAATGTGGCGGCCCGGAATGAACGGTGCCGGTCCCTTACCCTCACTGTTTATTCCGCGGCCGCCTACGTTGTAATGAGGCCCATTATGTCAAATAAGATCTTTTCTTTTAAATGTTTTTATTTATTTATGTATTTATTGTTATGTGCCACATGTCCATAGGCCTCAGGGTGCACACATAACAGAAACAGTCAGATATACAACCAGGAAACAAAGATATGTGGTGCAAAACGGGAGTCCGAGAATTAGTCAATTTTTTGACAGAACAAGTTTGTTTTTACTGCTCTCTTAAAGCTTGTCAGAGAGTTGATGGTTCCTATTGTGAGAGCTAATGTGTCCCATTCTCTAGGTGTGCATTTCAGGAAGCTGCTGCCACCAAAGTTGGTCAGCTTGAATTTGGGCTGTTTGAATTTATGATTGTTGCTAGAGCATAGAGCATGAACATTATGGTCAGTGAGCTATTGTTTCACCATATACAGAGGTGCAGTAGATGACCAGCATTTATGCGCCAGTGATAAGATCTTATGTTAGATCATATGCACAACATGTAACCAGTGCAATGCCTTTCTGCAGTGAGATATATGATCCTGTCTGGGAAGCTACAGGAAATATATCTTAGACTTACAGACACAAAGCTATTACAGTAGTTGAGTCTTGACTTCACCAAGTATGAAGCAAGAATATATCTGTTTTTGAGGGAGATCTAAGGCCTATTTCGGTTCTGGAGTTTAACAACCTATCCTCAAGATGCCCGGGCATGGGATACATGGGTCTTCATGTTCAGCTCTGTGTCTAAATATACACCTTGTGTTTTGACGTGTTTTGACACTAGAATCTGACTGTCAGCGATTTCAAAGCTTTGATAGCAAACATTGAGTGTGTTCAGTCATTGGCAGGTAGCCACAATTAGGAGGTTTGTCTTATTTTAATTAAGATCAAGTGAGTTAGATATCACCCACGAGGGAATTGCTGAGTACACAACAATATGGGATTCAGAGTCGTGTATGTAGTTTCCAGATAGTTCAAAGAATACCTGGGTGTCATCATCATAGTTGGCATAACTAAGACAGTGAAGCGATATCCTCCCTTCTGAGGTATGATCGGTTTTCCTAAAACCTAGTGTCATCATCACTTACATTGGTTTTCAACCATTTAATATTCTGGGAAATCATTGCACCCATCTCCGTGTCTAGGTGCCACACTCTTTAGATGTGGGGTTATTGTGTGCAAACAGAAAATTATTTTGTTAGGACAGTTTATCAAAGTGATTCTATCCTTTATTCAAATTCCGAATCAGATAAACATGTGACTGGTGATGTGAGGATCTTATATTCTCCATTTTTTTCATCGCTATAATTATATGTGTTCAGTCTTCATGAGGTAGGCAGTCCAGGTGATCAGATATAACACTCCCTTTAACCTAACCCAAAATTTGCCACAATCAATTGGCATACAGCCCATGATTGCATTGAAACAAATGAGCAAAGGGACAGTTGACCCCCTTTGGTAGTTATCAAATTTCTGTTTGGAAAAATGATTCTTCTTTAGATTTGCAGAATAGATAACACTCCGATTTTGCCAGCGATTTTAAAGCTAAACACATGCTTGACATAGCAAATGAGGTTGTCAAATGCTGCCATCAATTGCTTCAGAAATGTATGTGCAGCTGAAGATACATGTTGGCATATGTCACAATGCTGAGGTGGTCATCAATGAGACACACACCTGTCAATATGAGTTACACATTTTTTTAAAATTGTTATCAGAAGTGGAGGATGTAACTCAGTCAACTAATATGATGTCTTCACCTCTAAAAGGAAAAAAAAGTAACAGGTATCTTGAAAGCTTCTCTGGGGGATTAAAGAACTGGGTATCCAATCACTCTCTCTAAAGTTTAATCGTCTCACAACCCAGTTTCCCCAGGCCATCAATCCTTGGGGATTATTCTCATTGCATTATCCTAGGTATTCTTCATATTCATTCTTCCAGTTCTCATAAAATGTCCTTTTATATTCTATCTAGTCCCCATGATATGAGTCCAAGGGCCACACCCGATTTCCCTCTAAATCAGTTTGACCATGTTTAGTATGGATTTTTCCTGTTCTGGTTATGGTATGTTGGCTCTGGTGTTTGAGTGAGGAGCACTTCCTTCTGCTCTCGAGGTTCACTGACTGCTCTCTATACTCAACTACTGCCTACCTAATGCCTTCATAATGACTAGCACCTCCTCCTTGCATTCTCTTCTTAACATCCAGGGTGCCTCTCTCTCCAATCCCAAGGGTCCTTCTTGCCCCAATCTTAAATGTGCCTCTCTTCTGCCTCTCTTCTCAACTTTAGAGATGTATCTCTCCCCAATCCTAAGGGTTTGTCTCTCATCAAACCCACGGGTGTCTCTATCGTCAAACTATGGTGTCCCCCTCCTCAGTGCAAGGGGTGCTCGTAGCCCCACCCTTGGATTCTGTCCATCCTGAAAATCTAGGGGATATTTGTCCTCAGCCCACTGGGGTGTATCTCTGCACATCCTCTAAGTTGGATATCTCCCCAATTCTTGGAGTGAGCCTCTTCTCAATCCTACTAGTGGTAGATCTCTTCCCAACCTCTGTGGTGTATTGCTCACCAGTCTCTAGAGTATAATTTGCCTCAATCTTTAGGGTGTACCTCTACTCAATCCTAGAGGTTTCACCATACCCAACCTCTGGAGGTATCTCTCCCCAGTCACGGGAGTGTGACTCTCATCATACCTAGTGGCATATGAAATCTCACCCACAAAACTCTGGGGTGTAGCTATCCTCTTTCCTAAAGGTATATCTAACCCCAACATATACCTTGTATCTCTCCCCACATCTATGAATATTATTTGTATACATATTTATTTTGATTCATAAAGTGCCATACACCAAATCGATGGACAACACAATAAGTGGTACAATAACAAAACATGTACAATCTGGGTGGAAGGTCAGATCAGGGACATAGGAGATGGTCTTTGAGTTGGATTTTGAACAGAGTTAATGCCGAGATAAAGCAAATTGAAAAGGGCTCACATTGGGACAGGGAATTGATAGAAGAAATTGAGCTTGGAGAGAGTGAAGAGGGAGTAATAGGAAACAAGAGAAGTCAGATAAGGAGGGGAAAGGCGGTTTATGCATCTAAAAACAATACAAAGAAAATGAAACAATAGACAGGATTGAAACGGGAGCCAACGTAGAGAGAGCAGGGCAGGGTGAATAGATTCATGAATTGAAAGAGAAAGTGAGACAAATAGAGCATTTCTACATTGAGCAGAGGAGTGCACCTGGGGGCTGTTTTCTGTATCCCTACAGTCCCCCTACCATCACTTATGTCTGCACTTACCGTGCACTTGCCAATAGATGGCCTTTTTTTAAATAGTTTTTTTATTTATTTATCTTATTTATTCTATGATCCCATGTACTTCACTTTTCTCTTCCCCTCCCCCCGCACTTTTGCCTTTCCGCCTTCCCATGCACTTGCGCAATCTGAATGGCACCTGGCCTAGTAAGTTCACTGTCTGTCTTCCCTCTGTTCCCCCTCTCTAGCCTTGTCGCACCTTGAAACACTTGTGCATAGGCGCGTTATAAATGCCATATCATATCATATCATATCAAGTTTGGAGGTGGGCGGACAGAAAGAATAGAAGAGCAATAGAATAAACAATGAGAAGAGGTTTGGTAGCATGAGTCGTCACAAATGGATGGGTCTTTCATGTATATTATACAGCTGATGCCAACATGACAAAGAAATAGAAGATATTTGGAAAGTAATGGAAAGAGAAGAGTAAAAGAAAACACCAGATTCTGGGCCCTTTTGAGAGGCAGTAATGGAAGAATAAGGGGAAAGAAAATGAAGAAGGGTGAAGGGATGGTGTTTCTGGATTCGATCTCACCAGTTGTCTGCAGGAAGTATTGGTGTCGTGGAGACAAGGCATGTCCTTCCTACCAGCCAGGACTACCAGATTAGGAACATGGTGGACTGGCCGCCAGAAAGGCCAGACCTAAGGAAACCCTCTCAAAGGGGGTATAAACATGTGGAAACAAGGTTGGATGTCCAGTTGAAGAGACAACCGCAGTTGAGCAGGGTGTAGATAGCTCAATAATTCAACTGCAGAATTGCAGAAAGGTACAAAAAAGTCACTGGAGTGCAGAAACTTGAACAAGGAGAATCCATGTGAACAGAACAGTAGCAAGGCAGAAGACAGCACGAACAGAGGAGTGATTCACAGGTACCTGCTGTACCGAGCAAGGCAGCAATTAGGCAAGAATAGAGAGAAATACAAATGTAGCACTAGCAAGTGCAAAAGCAAGCAAGCTAGCATGAAAAGCAACAAAGTTGCAATGCAGCGAGCTGCGTTGTAAAGTCATATTTTTTGTATGGCGCAACCTCCATCTCTGAAAAAGAGCACATGACATCAGGCGCTGTGTAGCAGCCACCTTGCGGTTGGCAATTACTTTGCATTTCAAAAAGGTTGGCTAATGATGCATCCGGCTATCATGTGGTTGTCAAGCACAGCGCATTGCCTATTGGTTGGCACTTGACACACTTACCTCCAGCGATCCCACACTAACCAGTGTCTGGTTTGAAACATAAAAGGCATGGACAGTGGAAGCAGGAAAGATCACCTATGCTTTTGCGGGATTGAGGTGAAGAAAGTGAGAAGCCATACAAATCAAAATCACAAGTAGACATGCAGAAATGTTAGAGTGAATTTCCGAAGAAAAGGAGGAAAAAGAAAGAAAGATCTGGGAGTCATCATCATAAAGTTGGTGGGTGACTCCAAAGGAAGAATAATAGTGGCAAGGGGGCTGGTGTATAAAGAAAACAGAAAAGGATCAATAATGAAATGGCATATATGAGTGGGAGAGATTAGTATTGGAGGATTGGTTGAGCCAGGAGACAGAGAAAGTCTGGGATGATAGATATGAGGAGAAGTAGTCCAGGACCATGCCATGAAAGCCAATATTGTGAGTAGAGAAAAGCAGGTGTTCATTCCTAAAATATCAATGATTTGAGAAATACTTCACTGGGTGACAGCATATATCATTGCAGTGCGTGTAAGTGTGGTGATACTTGCACTTATTGTCAGAGTAGATCAAAGAATAGGAGGAGACCAATTATATTAGAAAGACACAGGAACATTGCTAGGCAGTTATTCTTTTACTGTGTGTAGGTTGAAGGGAAGTTGGGGTAAGCAGACAATGAGTTGTCCTGTTTGAAAGAGAGATCCTAGGAATGTGCATATCCCCCTCTGGCAGAGAAGAAAACTAATTTGAGGCAGCCAAAATGATATGGAAATCTGTTAGACAGCTGACCAACAGGAAAGTATTTTGAGAGCCTGTTAGGGCTGGTGTAGCATGTTTCACATCAATGATAAATAATGTATGCCTTGACCC